>NW_012102110.1:4155512-4165453 GCF_000951045.1 Mandrillus leucophaeus
TGAAACTGAAGCTGCCAAAGTGGAACGTGTGAAACAGGAAAAAGGTATTTTCTGGGAACGCTTTGCTAATGTGACTGTAGAAGAAGCAAAGAGGTCACCTTTACAGGTACGGGCTGATTTCAATAGGGGCAAACTTTAACAAGGCAAATTCTGCCCTTATTACTTACTGATGAAACAAACCAATGTGGTTTCCAGCCTCATGTTGAATTTCAAATCAAACAGATCTAGACATGTAAAATTCTGTTTTATGGTAGTTGCTTTTAAAAATCAGAAGTGGGACTATACCATACCAAATATATTCTTTCAGTATGTTTGAATTACTGGTAGTAACCTTTAAGGGAAGTTACATATTGTACCAATGATACTATAAATGCAGTCTTTACTGAACCACAGAAGAAAATGAAAGAAACTTACTCTCCTAAATGTTTAGTTTGATTCCTTTCCTTATTAATCAAATCAGACTCCTAATAATTTTTGGCAGTATCTAAAGATCACATCTGCCTATTAAAAGGCAGAAATTTGACACCAATAAGGATATTCAAAATATTGTTTTGAGCATTTTAGTATAGTAGTAATTCATGAAGAACAACATTCTGATAAGTTTTAGTCAAACTTTCATAAGAAGAAAATACATTTATGAACTTGTTTATACGACATGTAAGCTTGCACTATGCAGCACTTCTCATTGGGAGACCTTTGGGACAGAATACTTGTTGTATACCACATACAAACTAAGACACTAGTAGCAGCACTCTGAATTGCTATGATGAAACCAAAATGGCTTTATATATTTTTCTAGATGACTATGTAGGGGTTTCAGGGTGCACCCTCCTCCTACCTTTGTGATCCAATGACTAGAATAAAATTTGCACGTAACTTTTTTCCAGTCCAAAAGGAAGGTTCTTTATATTTATATTACTTATGTTTTTTTTCCCAGCCTTATGCAAAAAGAGCTCGTCAAGAGTTCCCCTGGGAAGAAGAGTACAGGTCAGCGCTGCACACAATAGCAGGGGCCTTGGAAGCAACTGAGTCACTACTCCAAAAGAAGGGTCCTGCTCCGGCCTGGCTTTTAATGGAAATGGAGGCGCTCCATGAAAGGATGGATAAGCTAAAACGTTATATACATACTCTAGGGTGAAACTTATGTCTGTACATTTTCTAACAAACAGATATAAAACAAATTTTGTAAAGTTGAATCTAGTGAAAATAATCTTTATTTGACATTTAGAGAACAGGATTGTGGGGAATATTCTCATTAAGAACTTTGGTACAATGTACTACATGTGGAACAGTCAGGAACTGCCCAGGTCCACAAAGAACCATTTACTCAGATAGTATAACTGTAAACAAATAAATAAGCTGCCTAAGGAAACCTCAGCAATTTAAAATCATTTATATAATTTATAGCTAAAATTTTTTTAAGTTGTATTTCATAATAGAGCTTACTCTTATGTTAAAGAAATGGCACAAAAGCTAACCAGCTTGAATTCTTACATTTTCTTTACTTCCAGAATTGTCCTGGAAAAAGCAGTAAATTTGACCTCTCTTCAGCTACTTGCTCTTCAAAGAAACTGGCCTCAGTCAAATGCACAAAGGCTCTTCCTCCTGGAAACCAGTACTGTGAGCCTCACCCCCAGGGCTTTTAGCCAGCACTCGCAGTCAGTCTCCTATTTCTGTTGGTGCAGACTGGATAATGAGCTCCTGGGATGGGAAAAGCAGGCCACTTTGGGGTTTTCTTGTCCCAAAGCCTGCTTTTGAGGTATTCATTTTTTTTTTTTTAAAAAAAGGGAATCCTTTTTCCTAAAGTTTAACTCACATCTGTTGTCACCAGTTATTATCTTCCCAGTTCAGCTCCCCTTCTTCTTCCCAGCCTTCAGCCTCTCCCTGCAACAAAATAAAGCACACCAAGAACCCACTGAAACAAATCCATATGCAAATTTGAAAAAGCAGGAATTTAAAATTTATCTTTTGATGCCAGAAACACTACCTCGTACTAAGTAAAATAACTTAGAGCTCTAACAGAAAGTTGAAAAGTAGGATTACAAAACCACAGCACTGGAAAATAGCTTTGCAAAAACCATAAAATCAAGTAAAAATCAGTGTGGATGACACCATATCCTTATTTTAATCTTTTTTCAAATAAAAAGGTTATTAAAATAGCTCATTAAACAAACACTTAGCCTAAGCATTGCTACATTTTTCTGGGGAAGGAAAGATACCAATGACAGAAACTGATTTTGTTAATTTTGTGCTTGACTTGATGATTGGAAAAATAGCACGTTGCTTGTTATACATGGGATAGTGCAACTAGGACCTATGAGGGAAATCCTAAAGCTAGTAGCACAGTTTACTCCATAAAAAGTACTCACCTCAGTAATTTCTGCTGCAGCAAATTTTGAGGAAAACTGCATCACTGGGGAGACTTCATCCTTTTTAGGGACCATTTCTGTCCTCAGTTCAGGTAATATAAGAAAAGCAGCAGAAGGCTTAATTTCTGGGATCATATCAGCAAACCAATCCATCTCAGGATCTTTTACTGGCTTCTTTTTTACTTGAATGGTAAATTCCTCTCCTAAACCAAGTTCTGATGGAACCTTAAGGGGCCTTTCTTGTGATGACACTTTTGGCGGCTTGATTTGGTCTGGGTCATCCCCACTTTGTACAAGACTAGTCTTTTGGGGTAGGCTTGATTTCCAAGGCATAGACTCTTCAGTGAGTGGAAGCAAAGCAGGAATGGGCTTCTGCTCCCCTAAGGTAACAGATTTTGTAGCAGTGATTCCACCTCCTGGGTTTACTTTAGTATCTAAATTGCTGGGCTCGCAGTCATCCCAAGATGACTCCTCCATATCCAAGGTAGTGCACTGGGACTTGACAGCATCACATGGTTCTCTAGGCCAAATCTGTATGTTGACAGTTTGATTTTCAGGCTCCTCAGGCTCACTCCAGTCAGGCCACTCCTCAGACTTTTTAGAACTTGATGGGAAGTTTTTACTGTCCTCCAAAGAATTTTTAACATCCGAAAGTCCATTTATGGGAAATTTAATAGGCTGAGAAAATGGATCGCCTGTAGGGAAAAGAATTATTCTCATAAAATACTGGTTAAGGGTAAGAGCTACATTTAGGGGAAGGATAGCATTAAGGAAGTGTAAGTAGTATAGATCTAATTACTTGGAAATATCCATGCATACTAAACAAAAGAGATCCCAGCAGAACATTACTCAAGATCAATGATGTAACATGTTATTCAAATAATTATATAATACTTATATTATTAACTCAGTGGAAGCATGGAAGTAATACCTAGCACATTCAATCCTTATTAAATATCTAAACATATAGTATACTGACATAATTATCTATACATAAATATAGAAATGCTCTAAGCCAGGCAGTGTTATCCTTGGGATGTTAATTACATATGCCTGAAAAAGTCTTGCATGCTCAAAAGTTTGCCTAACTCAACTTATTATCCTCACTTTAAGCAGATTTCCCTAAGTGTAGTAGTTAAGGCACTGAGAGATCCTGTGCAATGTGTTAATGACTTTGCTCTCATTTCCCCAAACTCATTTAACCACAGAACTCTTTTTCACAACACGCCCATTAACATCTTTCAAAACTATCATTCTTGGTACAATTTGGAAGATGCCGCACTAAGGCATCAGAAGTCTTAAAGTATCAGTGCAAAAAAAGAATTCAAGTAATGTCAACCTGCTTTTCTCACCAATTACAAAGAAGAGGTAAGTATATACCCATTAGTCTGGAGAAACAAGATGAGACCAAAGCTGACTATATAATTACAAATAAATCAGTCTCAAAACTCCCAAAACACCCTTAAGCTTATTAGTCTCAGGAAAACATTCATCCAAGCAATGGAAAAGCTATATAAATTTAATATTTCTACCTGTCTGTAAAAGAGTATTGTAGTAATCTCGCTGTATGTGCTTCTTGCTGTTGATGGGCATGCTGCCAGAAAAGAAACATTTAGGGAATATGCTAGAGAAGGGGTTCTCCAAGACTGGCGAGATCTGACTGTGCTTGCTGCAGACGACACGCATAGAAGAATCTGAAGGTAAATAAAAACTCCAAAACATGAAAGGGACAGTAAATTGCTTCTTGATCTATCACATGGTTGGTGGGCATAAGTTAAGTGAAATGGGTATATTTTAACACAGATAAAGGATAAAATGCAGGAGAGAACATCTTCAAACATTTGAAGACATACACCCATTATGGAATGGACTGCCTGTCCCTAGAGGTGTTTAAGAACAGGCTGTGTCCACTCCATGTGGTGGTGATGAATAGAAAGGATCCAAGCATTATATAGATACAACCTTTGGGACACCTAGTTAAAAAATTACAGCCCTTCAAAACATGTTGGTGGCGATTTAAAACCAACTAATTCTACTTACTTTCCTTTTAAGAATAAAAGTTGAAGAGTATAAGCACAAGAATATGAATGTACTGAATACCACAAAACTATACACTTAGTAGTAGTTAAAATAATAAATTTAAGCTATGGACATTTAACACCAACCGGGGAAAAAGTTTCAAGAAATGTCCTTAACAGTTTACCAGAAAGTTCATAATAAAAAAATGGGCATTGGTCAAAATGATTCAGTAAAATTTTGGCTAAAAAAAAAAAAAGGATGTGGGGAATGGCCTGGGGTAAATTCTTACAATTAGGTCCCCAGCTCTCTTCAGCAGCACATCTCCCCTCCTCACCCCAGCCCTCTAAGGCCAGGCCTCTACAAGCCCTTCACTCTTATTTGTGCCACTGTCCTCCTTGAAGTCCTATCTAATGTCTTATCCGATGTCGTCGTCTCTGAACCATGTTCTCCACTTCTCTTTCAGGCAGACTTAATTTCCTATTTCCCTCTCATAGCTGAAAATGAGACCACAGACTCTACATCACCCTTTACAAGCTCTTTGCAGCCACAACACTGGTTTCATTAGCACCAAGGAAGAGGTGAACGCTGTTCAAAACTTCAGGAAGCCAATGTTGCTTTAAAAATTCTTTTAGCATCAAAATTAGAGAAAAGCCTATCTGATAACTCTTTTCTATTGTCTCCATGTTACCAACTATCAATGAGAACTGGGTTAGAGATCCAGAATTACATAACAAGGTCATTGTCTTATTGAAGGCTATACAAACGAGCAATGACATTGTTAATAAAAAATTCTTGTAAGACCAGAAATTACTGCTACGTCCCAGGTAACATCCACTGGGAACATATCAGAAATAAGGACTTCCTGAAGTATCTAAAAGTCAACAGCTTTTTACCCCATAGGCCAAGAAAAGTCACAAGAAACTTAAACATCTAGTGTTAATAAGAATTGATGTAATCTTTTTGTAAGCTGACAGTATATACTAAATTTAAAATATATCCTTTGGCCCAGCAAGTTTACTTCTGACATTCAGTGTCTGCAGATGCTCAAGTCTCTTAAAGAAAATGATGTAGTATTTAAATATAACCTATGCATATCATCCCATAATACTTTAAATCATTTCTGGGTTACTTCTTATACCTTTTTTTTGTTTGTTTCTTTTCTGAGTATTTTTGATCCACAGTTGGTTGAATCTGCAGATGCAAACCTGCAAATATGGGGGACCAACTGGAAAGATACATGTATAAAGATATTCATTGCAGCACTGTTTATAGTGATTACAAATCCAGAAATGGATGCAGTATCCATGAATAAAGAAATCACTGAATGAATTATGTTCAATGAAATATTAGGTAGCTTTCAAAGAGTAAGTTAGACTTCTATGTATTGGGAGACAGGTCCCTGATATGTTGTTACATGAAAACAAGTTAAACAAGTTATAGATTTGTGCATGGCATTTTCTTACCATTTAAACAAAAATCTACACAGTCTTGTGTCACTTAACAATGGG
This sequence comes from Mandrillus leucophaeus, assembly GCF_000951045.1. NCBI lineage: Eukaryota > Metazoa > Chordata > Mammalia > Primates > Cercopithecidae > Mandrillus > Mandrillus leucophaeus. Next base: position 4,161,409 of record NW_012102110.1, read on the forward strand.
GATATGTACTGAGAAATGCATCTTAGGCGATTTTGTCCTTGTACAAACATCATAGATGGTATAGCCTACTAACACCTAGGCTATAAACTGATACAGCATGTTACTGTACCGAGTACTGTAGGTAATTGTAACACAGTGGTAATTATTTGCGTATCCAAACATAGAAAAGGTACAGTAAAAATATAATGATACATGGTATACCTGTATAGGGTATTTACTATGAATGGCATTTGTAGGACAAGAAGTTGCTGAGTTACCAGTGAATGCATACGAAGGCCTAGGACACTACTGTACACCATCATACGCTTTATAAACACTACACTTAGGCTGCACAAAGTTTATTTTTATTTATTTGTTTTTTTGAGACAGAGTCTCGCTCTGTTGCCCAGGCTGGAGTGCAGTGGTGCGATCTTGGCTCACTGCAAGCTCTGCCCCCCAGGTTCACGCCATTCTCCTGTCTCAGCCTCCTGGGACTACAGGCACCTGCCGCCATGCCTGGCTAATGTTTTTGTATTTTTAGTAGAGATGGGGTTTCACCGTGTTAACCAGGATGGTCTTGATCTCCTGACCTCGTGATCTGCCCACCTCAGCCTCCCAAAGTGCTGGGATTACAGGTGTGAGCCACCACACCCAGCCAGGCTACACTAAGTTTATTTAAAAAATTTCTTCAATAGTCTTAGCTTACTATAACTTTATAAACTTTTTAATGTTTTTAACTGACTCTTTTGTAATAACACTATGCTTAAAACATATTGTACAACTGTACCAAAATATTTTCTTTATATCCTTATTCTGTAAGCTTTTTCTGTTTTTAAAATTATTTACTTATTTTTACTTTGAAACTTTTTTGTTAAAAGCTAAGACACAATCATACACATTAGCCTAGGCCTACACAGGGTCAAGATCATCAATTTCACTGTCTTTGACCTCCCCAGCTGTCATGTCCTCTGATAAAAATCCCTTCTTCTGGATTATCTCCTGAAGGACCCCCTGGAGGTTGTTTCACAGTTAAACTTTTTTTTTTTAAATCAGAAGGAATACACTAATGATTAAAAGTATAGTAAATATATAAATCAGTTACATAGTCATTTGTTATCATTACCAAGTATTATGCACTGCACATAACTGTATGCAGTATACTTTTATGACTGGCAGCACACTAGGTTTGTTTACACCAGCATCACCACAAACACATGAGTAATGCATTCCACTACAGCTACAACATCAACTGCCAACAGCAATTTTTCAGCTCCATTATAATGTCATGAGACCACCGTGGTATAGACAGTCGGTCATTTACGAGGTCCTTCATTGACCAAAACGTCCTCATGTGGTACACAACTCTATGCATGTGTAAACATATATTTCTGTCTTTTTGCGAGCTTAAAAAAAAATGAAAGGATTTCCACTGAAAAGCCCCCCCAGAAGTTCAGAAAGGGAAATTAACTTTTTATTTATACTTCTTTATATCATTTGACTGAATATGACCCTCCTACATTACTTAAATATTAAAAATCTAAAAAAATAACATACACAAAAAGCTAGACCTTTTAATAATTCTTACCTTCCAGAGAAAGGTCAATATTTTTAGTAAAACTTGGGGCAGTGCGTTTGAAGATCTTGGTTCGTTCTCCTCCCACAACCACCTCTGGTCCAAGTAGGGAGACCAGCACTGCTAGGCTATGCAGAGTAATTGCCACAATGGAATCGCTAGTATCACGCAGGCCCAGCAAAACCTAGGAGCAAATGAGGTAATAAGGGTTGACAACCACAATACCTATCTCTTTCTTCCTCTGTAAATGAGCATTTGGGCTGCAGATTGTGCTTATTCAGATAAACTACATTATCTTAGATATGTGTTCCAGGTCAGTGGCTCTCAAACTACCTGTGGTGAAAGACCAGTATCTTCCCCTCCCAATCCATCATAGACTTACCATTTTTTAAAAATACAATCAAAACAAAATTAAAAAGACATATGTTGGGGACATAAAAATACTGTCAAATTGCTACAAAAGCTTTTAAATGTTAAGTCTTCATATCTGTATTCACATCACAGAACTGTAATAAACAGTTCACATACTGGCAGTGTTTTGCAGAGCACACTCAGAACTCGTCTAGGGCGCTAACAGTTACGTTCCTGTCCATGCTCCTCTTTTCAGCTCTTTTCAAGGGTAGGACCTTAAAACTTCCTTTGTAAATGATGCATGTAACACCTGTCCCAAACTGAGCCCATCACGATCTCTTGTCCAGTAATATAAACTAGAATTTATATTTTCAGTTTATATAGGTTTACTTAAAATGAGGACACTATGCCAGGCAGTGACACGTGCCTGTAGCCCCAGCTATTCAGAAGGCTGAGGCAAGTGGATCACTTGAGCCCAGGAGTTCTGGGCTGTAGCATGCTATGCCGCTTGGGTGTCCTGCACTAAATTCAGCATCAATATGGTGACCTCCCAGGAGCTGGGGACCACCAGGTTGCCTAAAGAGGGGTGAACCAGCCCAGGTTGGAAATGGAGCAGGTCAAAGCTCCTGGGCTGATCGGTAGTGGGATCATGCCTGTGAATAGCCACTACACTCTAGCTTGGGCAACACACACCCCATCTCTAGAAGAATTTTTTTTTTTTTTTTTTTTAATGAGGACAGAAAACTTGGAAGTTATGGGACAACCGTGTTTGGCCATGTGCACACCAAAACAAGGAAAGCTGGTTAGAGAGTCAAAAGTCAAATGTAGAGAGAAGAAAGGAATTAAAAACATATGGCTGTAAGCCCCAGATGCACTTGATTTCCATCTAAGGTAGTCTAACATTTATTATTTTTTGTTTTTTGCTTAGCTGGTTTAAAATGAGTTACTTGCAACCAAAAACACCTTAGAAGACAGTAACATACAGATACCAGGCAAGTATTGCTCTGCAGAGAAGGAAGGAAATGACCTTCAAAGCATCTGCACCAGCCAGACACAAGGCCAGGGTAACTGGCCTGCCTAGTGGAAGCAGCAGGGTGTGATAGGTATCAGGAATCTTTGGTTTTGGTCTTAGCTCTGCTAGTAATTCTCGATGTGACTTGACCAATTGGTCTTTTTATTTTTCTGGCCTAGTTTCCTCATTTATATAGTAAGATCAAAGATTTCAAACAGGACTCAAAAGAAAATTATTAGGACCAATGCTAACAGATCAGGCACTTTCACATGTAAACTAAAGCATGTTTCTTTTACATATTAGAGTTCTACCCACTGAATATGATAATCATAAAACAATCCCCCAAGCCAAAAATCAGTCATCCTCAACACTTCTTCCATCTAATGCGAAACTGCGTACTACCCCTTCTGTGTCCCTCTCCTATATCCACTGTCACACTTTCCCTAGCCTTTGTCATCTTAGCTAAACTATTCTAACAGCTTCCTAGCTTATTTCCCTTTCTGTGTTCTCTCTTCCACACTGCTACCAAAGTGAACTTTCTAGCACACACAAATTGGCCCACTCTTCTTTAGGGGAAGCAGTTTCCTAAGTATTGAGAGCTTTCATTGCCTTCCACATGCTCAACATTTACTCTCTGACCTCAGTCCAATTCTGAGACCTATGATGACACCTCCATGTCAGAGTTAAGATTGCTTCATTCCTCTTCTAAATTTCCAGACACAACTACATACTGGGTAAGAGTTACTGCTACAGATGTAAATACAAAGTGCTATGTTGTAGTTACTACAACATAGTGACTTTAAAGTTAGCCCCCTGTGAATCACACCTCCAGTATTCATGCCCTTGAGTAAACCCATCCCACAATGAGCCTGGGCTGACTCTTGCAACTCTAACCGAGAGAATGAGGCAAAAATGGCTGTCAGTTCACAACCTACACTTTAAGGCTTCTTTTGCCCCCTTTTTTTCTTTAGCCCTGGCCATCCATTTAAGAACTCCACCTACCTTGCTAGAGAAATCATGTGTGTGAGGAAAAGAAAGAAAGATCAGACTTACTGTGTCTATGTTGAAAGAAGTAGACATAAGAGACTCCATTTTGTTCTGTATTTGAGATGCTGTTAATCTGTGACCCT
>NW_012102110.1:4167708-4169449 GCF_000951045.1 Mandrillus leucophaeus
TGATCTCGGCTCACTGCAACCTCCCCCTCCCAGGTTCGAGCAATTCTCCTGCCTCAGCCTCCCGAGTAGCTGGGATTACAGGCACCCGCCACCACAGGCTAATTTTTGTATTTTTAGTAGAGACGGGATTTCACCATATTGGCCAGGCTGGTCTCAAACTCCTGACCTAGTGATACGCCTGCCTCGGCATCCCAAAGTGCTGGGATTACAGGTATGAGCCACCATGCCCGGTTAGCCAGTACTCTTCTAAATTCTAATGCTCTAAACCAAAGGAAAGTTCTTTTCTTGACCCAAAATTACTTAACGCTTAATTATGTTAAGTACACTTATCCGTAGAGTTTTTGAAATACTAGAGATCATACTTAGTGTAAAACAAAGCTGGTATTTTAATAGAATTCTGAGTAACTTTTTATAAATTTATGTTTAATCAGTGAGGAATTTCATACACTAGATTTGTGACATACTGATATTGTTGTAGTTGTATTTGCAAAACCAGGTGTTAAATGCTACAGTGGGACTTTGATGCTGGATAGTCCTCTTTTTCCGGTATTTATGGTAGTGGTTATCAGGCAGGTATGCATTGAGAATTATTTGGGAACTTTTAAAAAATATGTATACCTATGTCCTGGCTCTGTTCTAGAACCAATGGATCAAGCAAAGAGGCAAATTTTAAAAAAGCAACACAGGCGATTCAGAGGCACACCCCTATGTAAGACCTATTGAGGAATAGGATGTAAGAGCTATAAAGAAAAATTCGTGGCTAAAGAGAATGATATCAAAGTACAGACATAAGGAAATTCTAAACTGTAACAAAGCTTTGTTGGACTGAGATCCGTTTAAGAAAATAAATTCTGAAAGCAGGATTCTACGTAACTTAAAATTCTAATGTTATATTAATACTATATTCTCTAATCTGTTGTGTTACCATCTATAGTGGTATAAAATTGTAAAATTCCAAAGCAATAACCTCATTTCACATTCGGAAAAAAAACCCTGAAGTCCCAAGAAGTAAAATGATCTCAGTGCTTTTCACTGAAAATAGAAAATAAATGGGTTGGTCTTGGTAAGGTAGGAGGTACAGGCCTACATGATTCATGATAAATGTAAAAGTTCTTTGAAGATGCATGCCTTACCTTAAAACTTCAGATGTATATTTCAGATTCTAGTCAGATGTAACACTTATTATAGTAAATTGGACTCTCTAGGAAGATGCTTCATTTATCCTGTGGACTTTGGTACCCAGGTTTGAAAATTAAAGTTATCACATCAGGGGCCAAAAACTGTTCTCTGTTTTTAGAACCAAACATTAACTACACCACACAGTAATTTCATCCTGCTCAAATATGGACTAATAATCACCGAACTCCTTAACTAGCAGTAACACTTTGAAAAAGCATTCACCTTTTTTGGGGCCAAGCAGATGAGGAAGAAAACTCTTAACAGCCACTGGCTCTGCAAACACCAACTGATTAAGCAGAAGAGGCACCAACCTTGAAGCTATCAATTCCTCTGACAAGCAGCTGACTCTGTCCAGCAGAAATCTGAGGACAAAAAGGGAAAGCCCAAGAAACTGGTCATGACACTGTATCAGCTTACTTGTACAGTTTAGCCTACACACAGCTTCTCTCTCACTTCTATCAAAGTGATGCATTTTGAAATGGAGATAGAGAAGGTGAACAGATTGGTCCCCAAGTACTTAAGAAAAATGCATGGCTGGGTGCAGTGGCTCACACCTGTAATC
>NW_012102110.1:4171424-4172908 GCF_000951045.1 Mandrillus leucophaeus
AGAGAAAGGCCCAGCCTCGCAGCCACCCCTTCCAAGATACCAAGGAGCCATTTTGGATGTATCAACCCTTGTCGGGCCCCAGATGACTGAAGCCTCAGCTGGTATGTGGAACAGAACCTTCAGCTGAATCCAATCAATCCAAAGAATCATGAGAATAAAATGATTGTTGTTTTAAGGCACTAAGTTTTGGGGTAGTTACACGGCAACAGATGACTGAAACATATCCCACTTACGAGCTCCTTGAAAGCAGAGAGAATGTTAATCTATCTCACAGGAAAATTATTTGAAAGACACCATGTGATTGTAGTCTTTTAAAACAATTTTTTAAAAACTTCATACTAAATTGAATAGTGTCCCTCCAAAATTCATGTCCATGCAGAATGTGACCTTTATACTGGGTTAGGGTAGGCCATAAATTCGATGACGGGTGTCTTTCTAAGGCCATGTAAAGACAGACAAGGAGGTAAGAAGGCCACGTGACAACAGAGGCAGAGGTTGGAATGATATAGACAGAAGCCAAGAAATATCAAGGATTGCTGGGAGCTATGAGAAGCTTGTAAGGAGGAGTCCCTTTCACATCCTACAGCCTTCGGAGGAGGCAGGGTCCTGGTGACACCCTGGTTCTAGACTTCTGGCCTCCAGAACTAAGAATAAATTTCTATTGCTTTAAGCCATGCAGTTTGTGATAATTTGTTATGGCAGCCTAAGAAACTAATACAAACCTTTCATTAGTTTCACTAACGAAACACTTCAGTGGGCAAATCATAATAAAGTTCCCTAGTGGCTGATAACAACAGGCTGAAAGCCACTGATACAAATCATCTCACGTTCCTCTCTGTTCTAATTTAATTACTTTATAATAATTATGGATAATTACATTTTATGTTCACAAAGCCCTCCATATATTATTGTTATTCATTTACCCTTCTGAAATTAGCAAACAATTATAGTTTTTCCCAGGTTAAGACCAAATATGTCGGTTTAATCGATTTGCCTGTGTGAATGGAATGGAAATGCAATTTTAATTTCAGCACTTTGTATTCCACAGACTGCTGCCTCAAGGCTTTGTAAGCTATTATCTGAATACCTCCAAACCTCCTCCTTTCAGCACTCTTTCCTCAGGTTCTGTGACTACCCCACTGCAAACTTGGCCTCTGACCTGTGGCAAGATGACTTTCTTCAGCTGCTCCTGAGTGAAGTGCTCCACGTAGGCCTCGATGTGAGACAGCAGCACCATCCGCACATGCTCTTCGTGAACTTCGAACAACTGGAGAAGCACGGGGATCACCCGTGACTGGAACAGGGCTGGTGAGAGCAAGCAAGGAGTTTCTCCCTGCGCATGATCTACGCGAAAAATCAAAGGTTATAGATGAAAAAACAAATTTTCATTTCAGTGAAGAGTATTAAGCATAATTCATGCACTGGGCCCAAAAGTACACATATTCTAAGTACTCTTCTAAATTCTTTGTTTTTTTTTTTTTTTT
>NW_012102110.1:4174824-4215873 GCF_000951045.1 Mandrillus leucophaeus
GACGCCTGTAATCCCAACTACTCGGGGCTGAGGCATGCGAGGCTAAGGTTCAGTCACCTGAAGCTGGGAGGCAGAGGTTGCAGTGAGCTGAGATCACACCACTGCACTCCAGCCTGGGTGACAGTGAGATTCTGTCTCAAAAAACAAACAAACAACAACAAAAAAACAGGAAGTGTGAGGCAAAGCCAGCTAGTCAGCATACCTCCAATTCACACCAGGAAATGTTTCCACCAAATTATTCCCTTACTAATAGCCAAAGTGCCCTCCTTTTTACCCTAATAAGACAGGCTTTCTAGATTATTATCTAAAAGTGTCTAAAAGACACTTTCTCAAATTTAAACAATGTAGAAAGTTTCCATAACTAACAGATTATAGGCTTTTGTCACTATCCTCATAAATTAAAACAACATATATAAAAGCACTTTGTTAAAAATACAGATATTAGGTATTAATGGTAATATTACTCCATTATACAATCACCCTTAGCAGATATCCTTGCCTCCTACTTTATTAGGAAACAGGTCACATGCATTATCACGTTCAAACCCCTACACCACTATCAGCAAACAGGTTTGTACTGATACTCATTCCCACCTCCATTCCAGTTATCAAGGTTCCGAGGGCCTCCTCTTAAGGCCACCCCCATCCAGTCACTGCGCCAGCATTCCCCTCTCTTCCAGGACAATGCACTAACAGTTCCCCAACTTGACTGCAGCTTCAACTACTCCCTCCATTCTTCTGCTAGCCCCTTTCCCTCGTCTATTAATATGCTCAGGTCTCTTCTACCCTTACAAAATGCTTCCTTGACTCCATTTGCTTCTTTAGTGATAATATTTTCTCTCCAAGTTTTTCTCCAGTGTCTTTCTCACCTTCTGTTCACTTATCAGCCCAATGCATTCTCACTGCTGGAACAGCTCTTGCTAAGATAAAGTTACCAGTGTCTTCCTAACTGCTAAATGAACAGGTACCTGTTGATTCCTCCTACCTTTGTGAAATTCCCTACTCCTTTGGGAATATCATAGCCTTCCTAGCTCTCTGAGTCTCCTCTAACCCCTGCTTCTCATTCATCAGCCACCCCTTCCCACCAGCCACCCCTTCCCACCAGCCACCACTTCCCACCAGCCTCCTTATAAGGTTGGGTGCCCTAGGATTACAATTTGGGCCCACTGTCCTTCATGCTACCCACTTTCTCTGTGAAAATATTACCAACTACAGGCTAACACACTAATATTTCCCTCTAGCTCATCAGCTTAAGACTTCTCTCAAGCTTCAGACCTGTCTGGTCAACTGTCCATTTACATCTCTGTCTAAAGTCCAACAGATACTTCAAACCAACATATCCAACACTGAAGTCATAATTCTCCCTGCATATTAGGTCCTCTCCTCCAATATTCTCTATTTCATTTGGTGATAATCACTAAGGCTTCTCAGCTTTATCATTTGAAACCTTTATTTTAGTGTCTTCTTCATTGTAGACATTAATGCCCTTATGTGTGGCTTCATATTTACTGCCTGGACTACCATAGTCTACTAACCAATCAAAATCTTAAATGAGTTAAGCCTTCCCACAATAGAGAACAAAGTGATCCACCTAGAGGGACATTAATCTGTTTCGCAGCCTGCTTCCACCTCTTTGATGGCTTCAATGCCTGAAGTCCCCTATTTACAAATAATGTCAGCACTCCTCACTGCCACATGAGAGGGGTACCTCCTACCTGTCCTTGTCTTGGAATTTCTCCCCCAGCAGGACTCAACTGCTTGTGGTTCTTGCACAAGTCACACTAGGTTTTGTCTTTGTGCATTTGTTTATGTTGCCCCTCTGCCTAGAATACCTTTTCTCTAACGACCTCCTCCTGCCCTGTGTGTTCTCAGGACTCCTTCCAAAAGCTCTACTGTACCCACCTCTCTGTTTAAGGATTATCAGTCTGGGTACCTGTTTCCTTCACCAGAAATATCTATCCCAGGGCCTAGCAGAAAGCCTGACACATAGGAAATGTTCAATAAATGTGAAATAAACCAAATATCTGAGTCATCTTCTCTAGAATACCTCAAGTGATTACATGGAGTTAATCCAAGTTATTCAATTTAAATTCTTAATTTTCTGAACTTACTTAAAGAATTCCGTTTTTTCCTCTTCACTCTTCAATGTTAAACTTTTCAAGAAATTCACAACTTCCAGAAAATCATTTCTAAATGCCAAAAAGAGAAGGAATTCAGCAGAACAGATTAGAGAAGGCATGTTAAATATTGAGGCCATAACCACAGACTACATCAACATAATTTTAAACAAAGAAACATTCTCCTTTGCCATTTAAAGATTCTATTACAACTAAGTAGCTTGTGAGACAAATACTACGGAACAAGCCTCTATGAAATCTAACATTTTAATATCAAAGAGATCTGTGAAGAGGATACAAGTTTAAACACACATATGCTAACATGCTTTATGGTTTTGTCAGAAAAATCCTCCAAATTGTTGGTTGTAATAGGATGTTAAATGAAATATCCTGGGAGAAATGACATTACCATTACAAAATATTGCTGACTCTCCAGTCTCCTTTGATGAAATAAAAACTATTAAAGAGGTTGTGGAAAGTGGAATTTCCATACAGCAATCTTCTCATTTCTCCTGCTGTAATTTGCTTGGTCATTCTTTCAGCCAAGCAGGGATTAGTGCGAGAGGAGCGGTCAGTTTCCTATAGGGCTGCCAGAGAATTCCAAAGGCTGTGCACTGCTCAGCTCACATCCTACTGTGTATGAGACTGTTGACCCCAGATGCTACGGCATACAAGCTGGACATTCTATTCAGAGGCCCAGTAAGCAGAGCTACCACCTGGGTCTCCACATCTTATGTTTATACCTATCTTAGGCTTCCCCTGGTTCAGCGCAAAGATGTGTTAACTTAAATCTAATCAGTCAAATTGGTTCAGCTGCCTCTGTAAGGGATGCTGACCCTGGCTCCTACTGTTGTCTCTTGACTGGGGTTTCTCCCCACATTAACAGTGGGATTTTGGCAGGTGGGGTTTGTGTGTTTTCAGCTTTCTTCTCCCCTCTCAATTTACAACTCTTAATAACTCATTTTACACATAGTGATGAGAGAATCTATTTACCGTAAGGGATTGTTCTTTGTAGAGACTTTCTATCAAGGGAAATAAAATATTTCTAAGAATCATCCAAAAGGGCATAGAAATACCTTGGAAAGATTCTCATAGTGATAAATATATACAATTTATGTCAATTAAAAATACAAATGTTTAAAAAATCCTCAAAATGATGATCATAATGGGAAAAATTCTGAATAGTTTCTTTGAAATGTAAATGACAATATAATCCCAGTGACCACAAATGCTACTTATTTAATAAGATTACCCTCCCCACCTGCCCCAAGTTCTATCCTAGAGGTAATTTTCCCCACTTGGGAATAATATTGGCCTTCCCTTTGCTCTGGTTTTTCCCAAACTCTAAATCCAAACACATAGGGTTTTTAGTTTTAAAACTGACATAAGGTTGGCTTTGCTAATAAAAGTCATGAATATGGAACTAACCTGTGCAGAAGTTCTGCAGTCATGGAAATAAAAAAATGAAGGACACATAATTAAAACTAACCTTGAAGAGGGGGTCAAAAACATCTCTGAATCTAATAAAGTATTATATTGTGCCCTTCCCTCTAAACCGACTTCTTTGCTCTTCCATCACATACTACTAGACAAAGAAAATGAACTCATTCACCATCCCCATGAGAAAAAAATAATAATAAACTCATAATATAATGGCAGCAGAAAAGAAAGTCTAGGTTGAATAACTTTTTCAATTAACTTACAAATGTAAACCAGTGGACACACCTAGCTTCTTCACTATTAGAAGCCCTAATAAGGCTGGCTACAATGTCTAAATCCAAGCCTTCAAGACAATAAAGGATTTCTAAAACTTCCTATCTATAATAGGAAACTGACGGACAACCCAGTTTCTTCCCTATTTTCTCCTGTGGACATGATTCAATCTCTCCTAATAATTAACAACAGAAACTGCATCATTTAGTCCTCCAAAATCCCCCCACTGGCACTTATCCAAGGTATGAGAGCAGGCAGCAGTGTTCCGGAAGCAGCCAGCGTCACCACACCAGATGCCCTCACCTGAAGAACTCATGAGATAGTAAGGTGCAGAGCGCTGGCCGACAGTTTGGAATGGGATTCAGCAAAGTTGAGTGCAAGGTCTGTTGAAAGCTGGAGAGAACATCCGCTGAAACTGAAATCCAGAGCTACAATTAGTTTCCAATGCCTTCTCCCTCTTTTCAGGACCTCTATAGCTGGAGACTGCCGAAAGCAAAAACCAACCTGTAAAAGCCCAAACAAACAAAGCCCTGGCTGTTGCTAAACAGCTTCCTACTTGCCTTAGGCATAACTCCTTGGCAGGTGTAGAAAGTTGTCCTGCCACCACCATCAAACCCCACCCCAGGTGCCATTTCCTTCTATACCCTCTCATTTCCTGATTATCCATTTAACCCAGCTCAGGCCCAAAGAAGAAGGGCTAACAGTGTGATAGGTTTCAGGGCCTTTCTCAACAGGGGTTCCTCATCCATAGAACAGTTATGTGAACGATTATATTTACAGTTCTTCCAAGGATAGTAAATAATTGCTACCATTCTAAATACACAGAATAGTTAGTTCATTATACACAATGGGTGCCTTTGGGCCTTAGGGTTTAATTCTCAAGTATTTGGGATGGGACAATTTAGAGCTGAGAGCTGAATCAGAACACTGCATAAGCCTGGCGGAACAAACTGCATTAGAACTGGCACAAAGCTTGAGCTATGTGAGATGTAGGCCAGTAAGGGGCCTACTGTGACACTTGCCTCAGTAAACTCAATGAGTGGAAAATTAAAGTCCTAAAGTGGGCACAGGAGAGTGAAGCAGGCTGCCAAGCATGCAATTAGAGAACACAGAGGAGAGGAGAAAACAATGTCCTTAGTAGCCTGAGCTTTAAGAGGCAATGAAAGAAAAAAGTGAAGAGTAAATTAAAGTAATAGGAAAATAAATCAAATGAGCTTTGAAAGAATAGAGAAATGTTAAGCCCAATTTAACAAAAAATTATGAATTTTACCCTATTATTCAGATTATTACATATAAATCATTAATGATAGTTATGTACTTATTGGCTGGTTCAATAAGGAATACAGTCTACATTTAGACCACTTAAGTACTATTACCAATTAATAAGATAATCACACATGATACTGACAGCCATAGTTCAAAGTGCTTCCTACTTAAAATTCTTTTCACCATGCAAACGAATGAAACCCAAAGCTTCTTTCCCTACTGTTCTTAATATCTGCCCTAAAAAAGTTACCTGGTAAGCAAAAGATTCCTTACTATGCTCAAAGACTATAGTCCTTTGAATTCCACAGAGAACAGATCCCTGGATGATTTTCCTACTTATTCTATAGATGCAGTAGTATAACTCTAACTCACCCTGTTCATTTAAGATTGTGAGCAAACTTTCCACCAATGTTCCAAATGAAAAGGCATCCCGGGCATGTCCATGACACTCTGGGAGAGTTGTGAATTCTGGAGACTAAAAGCAGTAAAGACAATTAAAACTACAGGATCTGCCTTATAAGCCATTTCTAATTTTCTCTGAAGCACTTTCTCCCATGTTTGTATTTATTATACTAAAATCTGTCTTTAGAATACCACACATAAATGAATGTATAGGTTCTTAACACTGTTAGTGAATAGAATTTGTGGAAGATTTTAAAACATTAAAATGGGCAAAATTTTTTAAAAACGTCAGAGCATGGCACACGTCGGTGGCTTTTAAAAATATTTTCACTGCAACCCATGGTAAAGAATATGTCTTATATCATGACCTACTATACATACACGTGCATAAATACACACATAATGGAAACAAAAGTTTCATAAAACAATGCTTAGACTTACTATCTAAGATGCCCAAAGACATCTTCTTTTATTCTATTTTTTTGTAAAATGCTAGTCAGGACCCCCTAAATTGACTTAAAACCCACAAATCACCAATTTTAAAAACACTAGTGTGTGTATGTGTGTGTGTGTGTGTGTATATATATATATAAAAAAAAATACTGATTTGGATAAATCTGATTTATTTCAAGTCTTAGGTCTATACTTAAGTTTATAGTTGAGTTCATATTTCCTGTAAAGCACACTAAATATATCTTTGGGAATTGTTTATTTACAGTGGCTATAAAAACAAATTTATAGAGGGAGCATCTGCTTTTGAATTTATTGGTAAACAGAATATTCTTTGCTAGCACTCTAATGTTAATAATCATTGTTCTGTGCATCTTGAAATCCTAAGTAATGGGCAGCTAGAGATAGATGAATGGTTTGGGTGACATACAATAAAGGACCTAGGGCTTTTGCTTCCACAATTATTATGGATTCCAGGAAAGTACAACTACTGATAATGGTTTCACTGTTTCCCCACCCAAATCTCATCTTGAATTATAACTCCCACAATTCCCACGTGTTCTGGGAAGAACCAGTGGGAAGTGACTGAATTATGGGGGCAGGTCTTTCCTGCCCTGTTCTCATGATAGTGAATGAGCCTCACAAGATCTAATGGTTTTAAAAAGGGGAGTTTCCCTGCATAAGCTCTCTTGTCTGCCACCAGGTGAGAAGTGCCTTTCACTTTCTGCCATGATTGTGAGGCCTCCCCAGCCACGTGGAAGTGTAAGTCCAATGAACCTCTTTCTTTTGTCAACTGCCCAGTCTTGGGTATGTCTTCATCAGCAGCATGAAAACAGACTAATATAGTAAACTGTTACCAGTAGAGTGGGGTGTTGCTGAAAAGATACCTGAAAATGTGGAAGAGACTTTGGAACTGGGTAACTGGCAGAGGCTGGAACAGTTTGGAGGATTCAGAAGAAGACAGGAAAATGTGGAAAAGTTTGGAACTTCCTAGAGACTTGTTGAATGGCTTTGACAAAAATTCTGCTAGTGATATGAACAATAAGGTCCGGGCTGAGGTGGTCTCAGATGGAGATGAGGAACTTGTTGGGAACTGGAGCAAACGTGACTCTTGTTATGTTTTAGCAGAGACTGGTGGCACTTTGCCCCTGCCCTAAAGAACTGTGGAACTTTGAACTTAAAAGGGATGATTTAGGATATCGGGTGGAAGAAATTTCTAAGCAGCAAAGCATTCAAGAGGTGACTTGGGTGCTGTTAAAGGCATTCAGTTTTAAAAGGAAAACACAGCATAAAAGTTTGGGAAGTTTGCAGCCTGACAATGCAATAGAAAAGAAGATCTCAGGTGAAATTCAAGCTGGCTGCAGAAGTTTGCATAAGTAATGAGGGGCCAAATGTTAATCCCCAAGACAATGGGGAAAATGTCTCCAGGGCATGTCAGAGATCTTCACTGCAGCCCCTCCCATCACAGGCCTGCAGGCCTAGGAGGAAAAAGTGGTTTCACGGGCCAGGCCCAGGGTGCCCATGCTGTGTGAAGCCTAGGGACTTGGTGCCCTGCATCTCAGCCGCTCTAGCCATGCAGAAAGGGGCCAACGTAGAGCTCGGGATGTGGCTTCAGAGGGTGCAAGCTCCAAGCCTTGGCAGCTTCCATGTGGTGTTGAGCCTACAAGTGCACACAAGTCAAGAATTGGGGTTTGGGAACCTCCACCTAGATTTCAGAAGATGTATGGAAATGCCCGGATGCCCAGGCAGAAGTTTGCTGCAGGGGCAGGGCCTTTATGGAGAACCTCTACTAGGGCAGTGTGAAAAGGAAATGTGGGGATGGAGCCCCCACACAGAGTTCCTACTGGGACATCACCTAATGGAGCTGTGAGAAAGGGGCCAGCATCCTCCAGATCCCAGAATGGCAGATCCACTGACAGCTTGCACCGTGTGCCTGAAAAAGCTGCAGACATTCAAGACCAGCCTGTGAAAGCAGCCAGGAGGGAAACTGTACCCTGCAGAGCCACAGGGTAGAAGCTGCCCAAGACCAAGGGAACCCACCTCTTACATCAGCATGACCCGGATGCCAGACATAGAGTCAAAGGAGATCATTTTGGAGCTTTAAGATTTGACTGCCCCATTGGATTTCAGACTTGCATGTGGCCTGTAGCCCCTCTGGCCAATTTCTTCCATTAGGAATGGCTGTATTTACCCAATGCCTGTACCCCCATTGTATCTAGGAAGTAACTTGCTTGTGATTTTACAGGCTCATAGGTGGAAGGGACTTGCCTTGTCTCAGATGAGATGTTGGACTACTGACTTTTGAGTTAATGCTGAAATGACTGAAGACTTTGGGAGACTGTTGGGAAGACATGATTGGTTTTGAAATGTGAGGACATGAGATTGGGGAGGGGCCAGGGGAGGAATGATGTGGTTTGCCTGTGACTCTCATCTTGAATTGTAACTCCCACAATTCCCATGTGTTGTGGGGAGGAACCCAGTGGAAGGTGATTGAATTACGGAGGTAGATCTTCCCTGCATTATTCTGGTAATAGTCAGTAAGTCTCATAAGACCTGATGGTTTTAAAAAAGGGAATTTCCCTGCACAAGCTCTCTTCTCTTGTCTGCTGCCATGTGAGAAGTGCCTTTCACCTTCTGCCATGATTGTGAGGCCTCCCCAGCCACATGGAACTCTAAGTCCAATAAACCTCTTTCTTTTATAAATTGCCCAGTCTCAGGTATGTCTTTATCAGCAGCATGAAAACAGACTAATACAACTACTTATCGTGAAATGGGTATAATAGTCTGTTCACACTGAGGTATCTCTACCTCATATCATAGGTGTTTATGTGACAAAAAAATTTAAGCTGGTTCCCTGGCTGTGGCCATAAGATTAATCTTAGAAAGCTTTAAGGCCAGAGGAATTATGAGGCACCTATAACTCAGTAAAGAAAGGAATAAGCAGAGGAAAGTTTTTAAAAATTTCATACTTAGTTACACAAAGGTGCCTTCATTACATGTGAAGTATATCATCTTACCATCTCTTCAGGAGGGATAGATGCTGGGTCTCTTATTGACTGAATGCTCCTCAGAAACTAGACAGAGAAATGAATTAAAGAAAATGATTCATACACATGTTTGGTGAACTAATCTCTTACATCAGGTAACATAAGCAATGAGCAATGCAAACAGCAGCAATTAAACCGTCAAATCAATGCCACACATTAGATGCACAAATTTAAAATGCTCCTAATTTAAAAAATGCAAATAAAGTACCTGGCACAGCACAAGGCATAGTAATAAATGGTAGTTCCTTTTCCTCTCCCCTTCATCTGGTTTAACAGACATGCTCTGCTATTCAGAGGCATCTGTGCATCTGATTTCCTTATATGGAAATTAGAACACTTCCTTCTCTTCCTGCTTAGATATTAACAATAAGGAGGCTTTTATAGCACAGAACAAATCTGTCATTAATCTCACTAAATCAAATGAATCTTAAGTCTTGCTACCACACGAGATTAGAAAGTTGAGAACCTTAGCTATGGAGACAAAACCAACATCCACAGAATAAGCATGTTAATTTGCTAGTTTTGAAGATTATTTTTGAAGAGCTTATATGTCCCGAACATCATTGAGAGCACTAAGAATACAAGATGAACGCAATAAAGTTTCTGCCCCCAACCAGGTGCTCACAACCTAGAATGTAAATAAGAATCTCCATAAACGTGCTGAGTGCCCTGGAAGCACCAGGGTGACTAATTTTGTTGGGTAGGGGAGTGCCTAGGGGAAGGAGTCACAGAAAGGAGATGGAAGCCAGATCTTAGATGAGTTTACATTTTCCAGAAGCCAAGGGGAAGAAATGCATTCCAGCAACAGAATGGCCTGCAAAGAAGAAGAGTATGAAGGAAGAAGGCGTATGTGGGGACATAGCTGAACTACATGAACAAGATGTAACCAGACTACAGCTCAAGAATTCTTGAGTGAGGCCAGGCTCCGTGGCTCACATCTGTAATCCCAGCACTTTGGGAGGCTAAGGTGGGCAGAAAACCTGAGGTCAGGAATTTGAGACCAGCCTTGGCAACATGGCAAAACCTCATCTCTATCAAAAATATAAAAAATTAACCAGGTGTGGTGGTGTGCACCTGTAGTCCCAGCTACTTAGGAGGCTGAGGTGGGAGGATCACTTGAGCCAGGGAGGCAGAGGTTGCAGTGAGCCGAGATCACACCACTGCACTCCAGCCTGGGTGACAGAGGGAAATTCCGTTCCCCAGCACTCCCCTAAAAAACCTAAATGGTAAATGAGGCTGAAGGTAGGCTGGAGAAAGACTGTGAAGGGCCTTATATCCCATGGCAAAGAATTTGGAATAAATAGCACAGAAAGGATTACATGCTATTATACGAAGTACACAAAAGGTAAATTCAGGGAAAAAAGGGATCAGTATGGGCAGAATAACCAGAGAGATGTCTTTGTGGTAGAGCTTTTGAACTGAGCAAGAACCCATGAAAGTGCACATTAGACATGGCCCCAAGTTAAGTGTGGAAGCAGCACAAAAGAGAACAGGGGAAATTAGACTGAAACAGTGAGTCAACAGTGAGCCACCATTTCCGTAGGGATATTAAGAGGGAAATGATTTTTATTTTTTCTGTAAGAAAGAGTGAATGCAATGGCAACATGCGAAATGTGAAGAGAACACACAAAACAGAAAACAGAAAGGTTCATCAACCTGGGAGGGAAACACGCAGACAAAAGTATAAAGAATACTACGTCAGCAACAACACAGTCCACTAGAGTTAAGATGCACAGGTCCTAAGTCCAGCTACTAAGATACCATGTATGAATTCGGGCAACTTGGACAATTGTTCAAAGAACATTTTCTGAATAACTATTATGTGCCAGGCACTATTCTAGGTAGAGGTATAACGATAAGAGACCCACACCCTTAAGAGCCCAACCACTGGAATACAACACAGATACATAAAGGTAATCTCACTATCAAGTGGTATGATCAAAGTAAGTACAAGGTACTATGGGGCAGAGAGGAGGGGCATTTAACTAAAATATCTGAACAAAACATTTTACCTCTCTCAGTCTCAGGTTCCCCATTTTATAAAATAAGGAGAAAGGATACATGACTCCTACTGCCTCTGAGGAACAAAATGCTACAATTCTATAAATGAGGGCACTGACAAAAAATTCAAGTCTCTTAAGACCAAGCTAACACTGAAGGAAAGTGCCTAGGCAAGAACCACATACTAAGACGCTATTAAAAACCAAGTAAGGAAGGGGGGCTCTCCCCTGGCTTACCTCTGGTGTGGCCTGAGAAATTTTGCAAACAGTTTCCATTGCTCCTAGTTTCCAGTGCCCATCTTCACTCACAAACACAGATGATAAACAGACATTATTGTGTGTTAGTTGTCCCTGGAAAAAAAAAAAAAGAACAGAAGGAAGAGTGCCACTCCAGGATCTGAAATAGAAATTTATTTAAAAAAATGTTTTTCTCCATCTCTCACAATCTTTATTTTAAAAAACTAAATACTAATCACCAAAAAAAATATGACAAGCCTTCCCACTTGTGGCACGATAAATGGAACTATGACTTTAAGAAACAACAAATTGTATGAAGTTAGATAAAAGGAAAAATGGAATGGAAGGGCTTCTGTTATCTCCCCCTGCCTCATGTGGCAGGTTAATAAACACATTAAAGCCAGTGCACACAGTCATCTCCCCATTTCTATGAGAGTCAGGAGACATACATGTTCTTAAACATAAATTTACAAGTCTGTATAGCCTATATTATTTACTTCCAATGCCTTTAAAGATAAAATATATCTTTGCTCACATAAGTTATTTTATTAATTTTCTTCTCTAGATTCTTTCTCACCTACATTCTATCACGAACCCAGATCCACTTCACCTGAAATCTTGTCAGTAGGCATTAAAAAAATTCTGCCTGAAGAAGAGGAAAATGGAATGATAAGGACCACCAGAAATATCCCACAGACCACAAAAGAGCCCATTTTAAAACTGTAATAACAGTACAGTCAAATAAGAGAAGGAGAAAATAAGAACAGGATTCAGGTATTATTTTTCCCCAAAGCAAAAATCATTTCAGTAGACAAAAAAGTGTGTTTAAAGTTATTATGTATGTATGTAATGTATGTATGTATTTATTACAGGGTCTCTGTTGCTCAGGTTGGAGTGCAGTGGCATGATCACAGCTCACTGCAGCCTTGACCTCCTGGGCTCAAGCAATCCTCCCATCTCAGCCTCCCGAGTAGGGGGAACTACAGGCATGTGACACCATGCCTGGCTCATTTTTTAAAATGTTTTTGTAGAGATAGGGTCTTGCCATGTTGCCCAGGCTGGTCTCAAACTCCTGGGCTCAAGCAATCTGCCTACCTCGGCCTCCCAAAGTGCTGGGATTACAGGTGTGAGCCATTGCACCTGGCCAAAAGAGCACTTTAAATATTCTACCCAATACATCAAATATGTAAATATTTTTACAGAGAATACTCCAAAGGATATTTTTTAAAGAAAGGTTTAGAATAGTGTGTATAGTATATTTCCATTTGAGAAAAAAATGAAAGTGAAGAAGTTTACACACTAGATATTTGTTTCATATGCACAAAGAACATCTCTGGAATAATACACGAGTCACCATCATTGCTTCTGAAGAGAGGAATTAGGGCACTGGATTCAAGATGGGAGAGGGACACCTCACCCACAGAGTGTATAAACTTTTTAACCATGTGCATGCACTTTTGTCAACAAAGAACATATTTTTCCCCGTTGAACCATTAATAATTCTCATTATCATGTGACCTTGTAAACATACTTTTAAGAGACTATAAATCCAATATGATATTTGGAGAATCTGTCTCAAATTAATAGAAAAAATTTAAAAACATACATAAAGATGAGTCAGGTCCAAGTGTTTCTAACCTGTGATTGGTATTTGTTAATCTTGGTGGACTGCCAAAGACCTTAATGCTTCAGAATGCAAATACCATTAAGAAAACAGTAATACTGTCAAGAAACAGACCAGAAGTAAACCTAGGAACCACCATCTTCTAGTAATAGCAAACATCGTCAGAGAGTCAAGCACACTGGTTACACCACAGAATGTTAAGAGGCTGTCTCTCAATTGGCCCCAACTACTCAAATGGGAAAGGATATGTATATATTCTGCCTTTTCCTAAGAAATGGTCATTTCTTTCTTCAAAATCTAAAATGGGACACAACTCCTGAAAACAAATAGGAACTTTAGTCTAAGGCAGCACTGATACTACACCTTTTCTTTGTTTTAATAACTCATGCCAGCTGTAGCTATTTTTAGGCAAAGAATTATCCAAAACTAGAGGCAGACTATAGTAAAGTAAAATTCTAAAAATAACTGTCCAGGGACACAGAACTAGTTGTCCATTCAATAAAACCTCTATCTATAGCACCTCTTGTGCCTTCCAACGTGCTATTTTTTCTCTGGAAGTTTTCTAATAATAACACTAACTTACAATTTCTATACACACCATAATTTATAAGTATTACCACACACACCATCCCCCTACCCCGATCTACATCAAAGTCTGTGAGGCAGACTACACAGGTTACTTACTCTGTCATGAAGAAAGATAAGAGCCAGCAATATGTCATAGATCCCAGCACAGACCTCTGCAGAAGACAATGTTTCCAAAGCCACTTCCAGGGGCTGTACTCGCTCAGTGACAAGATGAATGCCATCCGCTTCCACAGTACAAGATAAAAATCTTAGCAAGCAAGGGTGACGAAGTGTCTTCAAATGCTTTAAAAATACAAACAGAAGAGCTGAAGTTAATGACCCCAAACCAGATTATAGTTTCATATACATTATGGGAGAAACCAGAAAATGTATACTTGCAGTTAAGGCTCTTTTGAGCGCCCTACCTTCCTCCCTACCCGCTAAATTTCACATAAGGCAAAGATCTATGACTTGTTCCGACATCATTCAATTTACTAACATTTAAATGACTCTACAGAAATTTCCAGTTCCATTATGGTAGTGTAAGCCTCATAAGAGCCCAGATCTCTCAAGGATTACTGCTGTCAACTAAACAAAGTGCCAGAAATAACTGAAATCCCGAAAAGCAAGCAAATGCAAGCAGATTATGGAGGGGAGTCAAACCTGAAGAAGCGACACCAATGGGGGTAAGTTTCTTGGTTTGGGGAAATTTTCCCCTTCTCACAGCTATGCATGGAGACAGGCCCCAGTTGCAAAGCAGTGTAACAATGGTGCTAAAAGTCCAATAAAAACTTTACCATCTTTCTGGCTGAAAGAATGATAGAAAAGAACGAGGAAGGCGAGTATGAGGAGGATATCCCAGAGAGGAGACAGCTGGAGAGAGGCCCTGATTTTTCACATACCCACAAATTCTCAGAAGCAAGCATCCGCAGGATAGACCCAAACCAGCAAACTTTTGAGAAAGACAGATTGCAAATACTATTCACAGGAAGAGTAAGAGGAAGTAGTTCAAAAACTTGAGGCCTGAACCTAAATTAGCTGCCTGCTAAATAAAAAACATCAACATTTTCCAAAGGATTATAACAGAACAAAGAGTTATGTGACGTCGCATTCAAAATGTCCAGGATGCAACCCCAAACTACTCAACATACAAAGAACCATAAAAATGTAACACATTCTCAATGGAAAAGACAACCAACAAACACCACCTCAAGGGGCCTCAGATATTAGAATGACCAGAAATAATTTAAAGCAGCTATTATAATCGTCCTCCTAGAGATAAAGGAAAAGTTATAAAATAAATAGATACAAATTTCCAAAAGAAAAAAGATTGAAAATAAAAAATAAATGTATAGACTCATTAACAGAATGAATAGGACAGAATAAAGAATCAGTACACTTGAAAATATTAACCAATCTGAAGAATAAAAAATATTTTTAAAAACTGATCAGAGGGGCCAGGTGTGGTGGCTCAAACCTGTAATCCCAGCACTTTGGGAGGTCAGTGCAGGAGGATTACTTCAGCCCAGGAGTTTGAGACCAGCCTGGGCAACACAGTGAAACCCCCGTCTCATAAAGAAAAATTAAGAAAGAAAAAAAAAGAGACCAGAGCCTAAGAAACCTGTGACAATAACAAAAGGTCAAATAAATATAACTGAAGTCCCAAAAAGAGAAAAGAAAAAAATTGGGGCATAAAAAATACAATGGATGAAAATTTAAATTTGGCTAAATACTTGGGGGTTTACAGACTTAAGAATTTCAGTGAATATAAAACAAGACAAAATTTTTTAAAAGCACACTTAAACATATTACCATCAAACTGCTAAATATCAAAGATAAAAAAATATTGGAAGCAGCTAAAGGAAATACATTACATGGAGGAGAATGATGATTTAAACAACTGCAGATTTCTCATCAGGAAACATGGAGGGCAAGAAACAATGAAACGTTTAAAATGCTGAAAGAAAAAACTATCAGCTTGGAATACTGTATCTAAGCAAAAGTAACCTTCAGAGACAAAGGCAAAATAAAAGCACTTTTGGTGACAAGAAACCAGAAAATTTCTCGCCAGAAGACCTGCTATTTAAAAAATGCTCATGGAAGTTCTACAAATGGAAGAAAAAATGATACCAAAGGGAAACTTGGATTTTCAGGAATGAAGGAACAGCACGAGAAATGGTAAATATTACAATAAATATGAAGGCCACTTTTTTTTTTTCCTTTTTCTGAGACAGGGTCTCACTCTGTCGCCTAGGTTGGAGTGCAGTGGCGCAATCTCAGCTCACTGCAACCTCCACCTCCCGGTTCAAGCGATTCTCCTGCCTCAGCCTCCCGAGTAGCTGGTACTACAGGTTTGCACCACCATGCCCAGGTAATTTTTGTATTTTTAGTAGAGACAGGGTTTCACCATGTTGGCCAGGCTGGTCTTGAACTCCTGACCTTCGGCAATCCGCCTGCCTCAGCCTCCCAAAGTGTTCGGATTATAGGCGTGAGCCATCGTGCCCAGGTGAAGGCCACATTTTTACCTCTTCAGTTATTTAATCACTACTTAAAGCAGATATTTTAATAATTCCTGGTGAGGTTTTCAATGCGTGTGAATGAATGTACAGTTAATATGTGTGTAACAAAGAACAGTAGGGATGGAAGGTTGAAGATACCTACATTACAAGGCTTCCACATTTT
Source organism: Mandrillus leucophaeus (assembly GCF_000951045.1). Classification (NCBI taxonomy): domain Eukaryota; kingdom Metazoa; phylum Chordata; class Mammalia; order Primates; family Cercopithecidae; genus Mandrillus; species Mandrillus leucophaeus. The sequence continues at coordinate 4,190,930 of NW_012102110.1, forward strand.
AGGTGACATGTGGACATGGTACAATATTAACCACAGTAGACTATTTTTTGCCCTATTTATTTTTTTCTTAAATTAAAAAAATTGATAATAGATATGCATATTTAGGGGGAGTACCTGTGATTTTAATACCTTCATAATATTTGTAAAGATTTAATCAATATAATTGGGATATCCGTCACCTTAAACATTTGTCTTTATGCTAGAAACATGAGAATTACTCTCTTCTAGTTATATAAAAATATACAATTGATTATTGTAAACTAGTCATTCTACTGACCTATCAAACACCAGATCTTCTATCTTCTATCTTCTAACTGTGTATTTGTACCCATTAATCAACCTCTCTTCATCCCCTACAATCCCCTTCCTGGCCTCTGGTAACCACCAATCTACTCTAAACTCGTATGAGATCAACTGTTTTAGATTCCACATGAGTGACATCTTTCAGTGTGTGTCTTTCTGTGCCTGATTTACATCACTTAATGCAGCGGTCCCCAACCTTTCTGACACCAGGGACCAGTTTCATGGAACACAATTTTTTCACGGACCAGGGGTGGGGGGATTATTTCGGGATGAGATTGTTCTACCTCAAACCATCAGGCATTAGTTAGATTGTCATAAGAAGTGCACAACCTAGATCCCTTGCATACACAGTTCACAACAGGGTTCCTGCTCCTATGAGAATCTAATGCTGCTGCTGATCTGACAAGAGGCAGAACTCAGATGGTAATGCTCGTGTGCCCACTGCTCACCTCCTGCTGTGCAATCCAGTTCCTAGAACCGGTACCAATTTGCAGCCTAGGAGTTGGGGACACTTGACTTAACATAAGGTCCTCTAGGTCCTAACATGTTACTGCAAATGATGGGATTTCATTCTTTTTATGGCTAAACAGTATTCCATCGTATATATACACCACATTTTCCTTACCCATTCATCCACCAATGGACACTTAGGTTGATTTCACATTTTGGCTATTGTGAATAATACTGCAATAAATATAAGAGTGCAAATATCTCTTTTTCATATTGATTCCCTTTATTTTGGATACACACCCAGTAGTGGAATTGCTGAATCATTGGGTAGTTCTGCTTTTAGTTTTTTGAGGAACCTCCAGACAGTTTTCTGTAGTGGCTATACTAATTTACATTCCCGCCAACAGTATATGAGGATTCCCCTTTCTCCACATCATCACCAGCATCCGGGAGGATGGCGTGAACCTGGGAGAATGGTGTGAACCCGGGAGGCGGAGCTTGCAGTGAGCCGAGATAGCGCCACTGCACTCCACCCTGGGTGATAGAGCAAGACTCCATCTCCAAAAAAAAAAAAAGTAGAAACCGTTCTTAGCTAATCTGGGCGTAAGTTTGCTCACCTCTGCCACAGATCATCAATGAATATAAAACATATTTACAAAGTATTTTAATTTTGTTTATTCTGTTTTCTTACATTTTACCTTTTTACTTATTATTTACTCCCCTTGAAAATGTTTATGCTGGGTGCCGTGGCTTTCCCCTGAAATCCCAGCACTTTGGGAAGCTGAGACGGGTGGATCACTTGAGCCCAGGGATTCAAGACCAGCTTGGGCAACATGGCGAAACCTCATCTCTACAAAAAAATACAAAAATTAGCTGGGCATGGTGGCGCCCACCTGTGGTCCCAGCTACTCAGGAGACTGAGGTTGGAAGATCGCTTGAGCTGGGGAGGTCCAGGCTGTAATGAGCCATGATCAAGTCACTGCACTCCAGCGTTGGCAACAGAGCTAGACCCTATCTAAATAAATAAAATAAAAATAAAACGTTTAAACATCTTTTAAACTTTTATCACAACTCGCTGGGTATGGATACCCCAACTTTTAGAAATCCCTACAATGGAATATTCCTGCTTCCTGACCTGGTTTCTTTGTCCTACTTTCTAAGCAGACACTAGACACAGATGAAATGACAAGCAAGAAACAATTTTGTGTCCGAACAAGGGAGGTTAAATCTGTGGAATATCTTCTCTAGATGGTCCTGGAACAGCTCTATCAGATCCTGACTTTCCAATCCCCACCCATGCAGCATATTTTGAAAATTTTAACATGAGTAACAGGAGATCCACAGTCCAAAATTCCTCCAACATCGAATAATTTTATCATTTAATTACAGCAAAAAGAAACTGCTGGAAAGGTGGTTTTCCTTACAAACCACGAATTTCTGAAAGAAATTTCATGATATTAAAGCTCTAAGGTCTACCCTATACAATCACTGAGGAAGCCCTGTAAAGCAGTCATATTGGGAGGAGAGTGATAAAATATTTCATTTGGAAGATAACCCTCAAGGTATTACCAAGTGGTGCCATTTTCACAAATAAACAGTGAGTACTGAACATTCCAAACACCTTCTTGGAAGACTATGGGCTAGTATAAGAATCTATACTCTGCATTGGTACAGTTTTTCTATCAGATGCCTCAAAGTTCTAGTAAACTACTTCCAGGAAGGGTCATAGGAAAATCTTCTCAGTGGGTTGGTTTCTCCAATTACCTTTTTTTTTTTTTTTTTTTTTTTTTTTTTTTTTTTTTTTTTTTTTTTTTTTTTTTTTTTTGTGAGACAGAGTCGCGCTATGTCACCCAGTCTGGAGTGCAGTGGCACAATCTTGGCTCACTGCAACCTCCACCTCCCGGGTTCAACTGATTCTCCTGCCTCAGCCTCCCAAACAGCTCGGACTATAGGCACCCGCCACCATGCCCAGCTACTTGTTTTGTATTTTTAGTAGAGATGGGATTTCACTATGTTGGCCAAGCTGGTCTTGAACTCCTGAGCTTGTGATCTGCCCACCTCGGCTTCCCACAATGCTGGGATTACAGGTGTGAGCCACCGTGCCCAGCCTCCAATGTCTTTTATTTTCTTATAATAATCTCAAATTTTGCCAACTCTGCGAATAGCTCCAAAAAGGTTATTTATTCTTAGCAAGAAAGTTGTTACCTTCCCTTGAGTTAATTTAATAAAAACTAATTAAGAAAATATTGAAGAAAAAATTTCTCTAAGTAGCAATTACAAACTAACAAATACAGCAAAGATCCTGATAAACCAAAAATTGTGTGAGCAGGTTGGTTAAATCAGTTAAGTTAACTGGGAATAATTTTTTACAAGTTTTTTTTGTTTTGTTTTTGAGACGCAGTATAGCTCTTGTTACCCAGGCTGGAGTGTAATGGCGTGATCTCAGCTCACTGCACCCTTCGTGTCCCGGGTTCAAATGATTCTTCTGCCTCAGCCTCTCAAATAGCTGAGATTACAGGCACCCACCACCATGCCCAGCTAATTTTCGTGTTTTTAGTAGAGATGGGGTCTCACCATGTTGGCAAGGCTGGTCTCAAACTCCTGACCTCAGGTGATCCACCTACCTCGGCTTCCCAAAGTGCTGGGCTTACAGGCGTGAACCACCATGCCTGGCCTACAAGTGTGTTTTGAGCTACAGCTTCTGTATAAAATTATGTAGCCTCCCTCATATTTTCATTTTAAGAATCATTTCAAGTAATTTTCAAATAAATTTCAAATAATTTTCAAACCAAATCTTTCATGTTCTCTTCTGCTTATTGTTTTACTCTACAATGCCTAGAAAATTTGTTGATCCAAAGTGAGTTCTTGTTTGTTTAATAAAGAAGGAGAGGAAGAAATAACTCATTGCATGTTTCTGAACAAGGCACTTAGCAAGAACCTTCTTTGTCACTCTCCTTTGGTACATTCAATATTAAGCATAAATTATGCATACAGATTCACAGGAAAGGCTAGCAGTTCAGAATCAAATAGAACATTTTTTGATTCAAGCCTCTGCTGCTCTAAAGAATAGCAACAAGACATACTTGCTAAGGGTAACTAGGATATTTTTCAATCAACATCAGTTGAGCAAATAAATGGCTCTTGCCCTAGTAGAGAAAGATGACTATTTTTGAATGACAGTGTCTTGAAAGCACTTTCCCCAAAGTTATTGAATACCTGTTACATCCCATTCACTATCCTAGGTCATGGTCTCTGAAAGAGGATTCTGAGTAAGGACCTTTACTGTTAAATATGAATAGTAGTATATAATTTATCAATGTTGATATTTATCTACACCCAAACAGGGATCTTAAGTATGAGATTCTATCCCTAAATATAAATGATTCCCATTTGTCAGGAATCAGCTACGATTCAGTTATCCAGAGAATTCATTCAAGCCTCAGAGGCTTAACTTGTTATTGCTGATCTGTCTCTGATTTGCTATTTCACTTTGAGAACTATGCAAAGTTAACTGACTCAGCATTACAGCCCAAATCCACCTGCAGGCTTTTAGATGGGACAAAGCCATAATTTATGCTGTTAAATATGTTAAGTAAACATAATAAAATGACCAAGATGCCTAAACTAGAGAACAAGGACCTTCAGGGAAAAATATTATTCCTTTTTCTCTGAAGATGTAAATCTAAGACAAAATGCAGATACTTTTTTTTTTTTTTTTGGTAAATGTCCACTATCTGAAGGTTAGATCATAAACTAACAATAAAACGCAAAAAGGGAAAGGAATAAAGAATTCCATTGTGTAGAGCTTGCATTTGAGGTACTGATAAAACTTTTAGGTGGAAATGTTCAACAGTTAAGTGAAAATATAGATCTGGAGCTCAGACTAGAGATTTTGGCAGATAATTGGTTTAGAATAGCAGGTTGGATGGTTATCAACATTAAAGGAAAAAGGAGAGAGTGAAGTCTGAAAGGTGTGGTGGGGGCAAGTAGCTGGCCATTCCATCTGGTGGGTCCATCATATCTGAGGCATGGAGGATACTTCAGAAGTTCTTCTGAGTGGATAGTGCCCAGGAGCCACATAAGAGCACTGCATTCTGATTATGAAGGGCAAAAAATAATTTCTTAAAAAGTCAACCATGGGCCAGGTGCGGTGGCTCACGCCTGTAATCCCAGTACTTTGGGAGGCTGAGGCAAGCAGATCACGAGGTCAAGAGATGGAGACCATCCTGGCCAACATGGTGAAACCCCATCTCTACTAAAAATACAAAAATTAGCTGAGTGTGGTGGCACGTGCCTGTAATCCCAGCTACTTGGGATGCTGAGGCAGGAGAATCGCTTGAATCCAGGAGGCAGAGGTTGCAGTGAGCCAAGATTGAACCACTGCACTTTAGCCTGGGAGACAGAGCGAGACTCCATTTCAAAAAAAAACAAAAATCAGTATGAGAAAGAGGAGAACAGCTTTCCCCAACTAGAATGCAAGCTCTTTTGAGCACAGCCATCATCTCTCCCATTTCTTGTTATGCCCACACAATGTGCATTCTTAAATATGTTGAGCAACCCTTCCACAACAGCCCGAATCCATTATGGAGAAGAGCATAATGACTCCAACAATACTAAATAGAGCACTTATATAGCATCTATATACCACTCCTAGATAGTCCAATGTGATTCCTGGCATAAAGACACTCAAGAATCATTTTTATAAGCTTTTATAAACTTACCACAAAGCCTTAATTAAACACTTGGATTACAGCAAACTACAGCCATCAAATTCGGGCTTAGAATTTATCATTGTTTATAGGCTTACATATATGAGTCATCATCATCAGTTAGCAAATTATACTGTTAATTATAGCTGATGAATTCAAGATAAAATGAGATGGTCAGACAGAACTAAGTGTTTCTCATATTATTTTATGGCCAGAGCTTATACCTGCATTTCATCTTGGTGTACTATGATTGTTGTTTTTCACTTGTAACAGTGGAGAAAGTGTATATTGTTATCCAGTAACATCTGCCACAGAAAACACTATATATCTGCTTGAAATAATCGTTAAAACTACCAAAGGTGTGGCCAACAACCCAAACTCTAGAGAAAGTGAGGCAAGCTAAATATATTGTTTTAGTATTTCAGATACCTAAGACATCAAATTCCTAAAATCTAACACATCGAATGCCATACATTTCTCAAGTACCATGACCTAGTTTTTTAAGATTATGAGAAACATTCTGAAAATCTAAAGTTATCACTTTGTTGCAATTTCAAATTTCCCAAATTCATATATGAGGTTTTCAAAGCCACAGAATGGCTTACCAAGAGACAAAGATGAACTATGTGCAAAGACTCAGACATGGCTTAAAAGGGTATCTATGGATATTAGGGGGGAATAAATCTTCCCTTTCAGGCTTCGCAATTCCTTCAGCACAGAAGTCCTCCAAAATGGAGAGTGGACTTTGTGTTTTTTTCCTTTAAAAACTCGATCTAGGTTATTCAGTTTTCTTGGTACATGCACCATAAAGGGTAACACCATTTTTTAAAAATCTTATAAAGAAAAAAAAAACTAAGAAAGATAAATCTCTAGTACCTCGCTGATAACAGTCAGTTTAAGTTATTATAAAAAACAATATGCACAATCTTACTGGATAAAAATAATAAGAGGCATGTTAGACATGAACTGTAAGAACAAGAAAGTGAAGTAAGGCATTTTGTCTTTTGTAAAATCACAATAAAAAATTCTTCATACTTAGATGATGTAAAAAAAGAGTCAAAAATGTGGTTCTACCAAAAAGCAAAATTACCTAGCAATAAAAGAGCCAGCTATACTTTTTACCACAATGCATTACTAGGAAACGCATCTCAAGAGAACTGTTACACATCTTTTTCTTTAGGAACCATTTTATAACAATTTCATGCTTGATCAAAAATACAACATCAAATAAATAACTGTTGTGACCAATGGAAGACCAAAATTCTACTACTAATATAATCCTTTATAATCATGTTAAAAAGTAGAAACAATTTAGAGTCCTATGAAATAGAAATCAATGTTCCATACCTGTTGATATTACTAAGGGACTCAAGGTAATAGAGATTTTAATTCTAACAAAATCAAGATATCAAGTTCAACCTGAAAACAGCATGCCTACCAGAATAAACACTGGAGAATTAATTTACTAATACAACTACATTTTCCTTTTTAGAAGATGATATATCTGAATGACTAAATTTCTGAAGTGCTAGCTATCCAAAGAAGCATCAACTAATGCCTTCATTTTCCCCGATTCAAAAAGACAATTGGAGTTATTTTATTGACTTATATTCCATAGCAAAATCCTTTTTCTCTAATAAGAGGCCAGGCTCACCTGAGTGTGACAGCATCCTAATGCACTGGCACCCTCTGCCTGGAGCAGCAATTATAAGGCATGAACTACAAGGATCTGTTCCCTCAGGAGGAAGCTGAAGCCTACAGAATGTTGTCAATACTTAACAGAATTTTGCTAGACAAGATTAACTCCTTATATCGCTCCTTATATCTTATATTAGTTATATAAAAATGTCTCCCTAACTTTCTCACCAGAAAAATAAAATATGATAAAAGCCATCGTGGCGTGAACCCGGGAGGCGGAGCTTGCAGTGAGCCGAGATGGCACCACTGCACTCCAGCCTGGGAGACAGCGCGAGATTCTGTCTCAAAAAAAGAAACAAAAAGCCATCATACTGAGTTTTATGATGTTTTTTGGCTACAGTACGGTACCTGACCATGTCATGCAAATGCAAGATAGGCCCACGAAGTAAGAGCAATGTTTCAAAAGGACATAAATAATAAAATACTGTTCCTTATCATCTTACCTCTTTTGACCTTTACTAATTTCATATTTTTTTAAAAGAAAACAAGATAGTAAAAAGTACTAACTATTAAGTCGTCACCTATTATGGTACCTTGGCAGCTTTATTAACCTTGTCTTCATTTTCTCTCTTATACACAAAAACTGAAGCAAATTTGCCATCTTGCAGTACAGCGGGATAAACAGCAAGTCCAGAGGGTAAGATAAATGGTGGTTCTTTCAGCGTATAGCTCTTTAAAGCACTGTTCTCTGATCCCATCCCTTATGCAGTGAGGCAGTACTGCCACTCTTCCTCAAAGCCAAGCAGATCTAAAAGAAAATAGAAAACAATTTCAAACATTAAATCCCTATCTGCAACATCAACAAGAGATATTCAGACATAGCCACCCCAAACTACTAGTTTCTTCGATCCTCATAATGAGGACATTTGACAGTAAAAATGGTAAATGCTCAGCAAGTTACCAGCAATGGTTGTTAATTAACAACTAACAACTCTAGAGAAAATGCACATTACTAAGTAGTCACATGTAGTTACTGTCCCTCCCCAAACACCACCACATACAAACTTTCAGAGTGGAAAGGCAATCAAAAATAGAATAAAGTAATTCATACTTCCTAACTCACTTGTATATCCTAAGGAAAATGTTGTAAAACTTTATTATTCAAAAACAATAAAACTTCTGTATGTCTAAAATAACTTAAAATTATAAAAGAAAACAATACAAATTGGAGAATACTTATAACAATGATGAAAATCATTGTTTTAATGTTAATATGTTGAAAAACATTGTTAATATGAAAAACATATTAACAAATGAAGAGCTCATATAAACCAAGTAAAACACTAAAACACCAGTACAATAAGGGGAAGGAAAACAGCTCATTGAAGAAACACAGATGACAATAAACATAAGAAAAAGTACAATCACACTACTCTTCAAGGCTATCCCAAGTAAAAAGGGGAAACCACAAAACTGAATCATCTCAAATAATCTCAAACACTAAAAAAAAAAAAAAAAGCCCACACATACACAGAATTCAAATGCAACTACGACAAAATATTTCAGTGCTTGCCTAGTGAAGGGGCACAGTTAGAGGGACCAAGGGGGAAGACAGGATTATCATGATGTATGAGGAAAGTTTGGGAAGATGGATATATTCATTATTTTGATTATAATGATGGCAATGGGTGATTATAAACGTCAAAACATAAAACTGTACACTTTTTTCATTTATTCTATATCAATTACACCTCAAAGTTGTTTTAAAAAGAAATATATGCATACATACACACAGACTTGAAAAATATATGTTGAAGTATTAACAGAGGTTTGCGGTGGAAGGTCACACTATAGGGAATTGTATACACACACACTTGCCTGCACCTTCCAAATCTTCTACAATATAAACATATCTTTCTTGACAACAGGGATACAAACTCACAGGGTGACAACAGGTAATGCGCAGCGCCCCAGCAATACTGGCAGCTTGGCACAGGGACCTACTGTGCGTGCCTGGGACCTACTGTGAGAGGCTTTCATTCTGAAGAGAGTGGCTATCACAGAGTTCCAACCAGGACTGCAGTTTCAGAACTGTCAGATCATGCCACTTATCATGAGGAACCAACAGCCTGAATAGTTTTGTGGAAATCTTCATATTTTTCAATGTTGGATCAAATGTTTTCTAAACCTATATAGGCCAAACAATGTATGTCTGAAAAATCTGTGGCAGTCAGTTTTCAGTGGTGGCTTTACCATAATATAAAAATTAGCAAATAGAGTTCTTACTAACTCTGGCAATGTAGAAAGCAAACTGCTACAAATACGCCAATAATTCTATGTAGGCCTTTCAAAATTTGTTTAAAAATCTGTATTCTTTGGACAAATATAAACTCAATAATCATTACACATCGACCCTCTACTTGGAATTTTTCCCCACTTCGGTGAAGTTCCATACAACACCTTCTACACCAGGTATGTAATGCTGCTCAAAACACATGCCTAGAACAAAATTTAAAATGCCTACCCATCCACAACCATCGTTATATAAGAAACACATGTATAAAGTCTAAAGCTATCTAAAATTGAAGCTTTTCAAAATCTAAAACTGTTTCTGAGAGTAAGAACTAAATCTGCTTTGTAACAAATTCACTGAATTCTTACCTACCTGGCAATGTATCTTTCTTAAAAATGACAGAGAAGCAAAAAACAGGACTAAAAAAATGCCAAGTATGGCAACTATGGTAACATTCACCTTTCTACTGGGACTACAAATAAAAAGTTTATGTGGGACCATGAGTAAAAGCAATGATGTTAATCCCTCGATTCTGGAGATGGAGTGCTGGCCAGATGGTCACAACCGCCTGCTGAGTAGGGAGGTTCATACTTAGCACTTGATCTTGCCATCTTTTCTTGGGCACAGTTAATGTTGTCAGGTACCTAGCCTGGGCCAAAGGGCGGTCAACTCACAAATTAGTCATCAGTCTCACGGCCTGAGTGAAGAGATAAACTGGCCAGATCATTGTCTCCCCCAGGAATTTGAACTAAGAACAATTTTTGCCAATTAGAAGCATAGCTGAAGGTAGAAGGATGCTATGAGGTAGAGTTGGAGCTATGGCAAACCAAAGCCACATGAAGTCAGAAATTTGTCAAGCACGGAGGAAGTCCGTTGGTAGGAAAATTTAAAAAAGCAAACACTGGGACAGTAGCTTAGTCATACTTAGGGGGCACATTGCTACTATCCATCTCAAGATTACCAGAAGCCCAGCCTCAAACCCAGTTCCACCCAGATACCCTAACATCCCATTGACACGCTTATAACCAGCCCCCTTTCCCTCAGGTAGCTTGAATGGGTCTATGTTCTTTGAAACTAATTGCCATTTCATAGGCAGAAAACTCTACTTGGTCTCCAACTCCTGCCTGAAAAGCCAGCCAGACTGGAAGAGTGAGTTACAGAAGTGTTACTTTGAAAGTATCTGAAGCTAGTCTGACCTCCTTCTCTCTCTTAGCCACAAAACACAGCTTTCCAAAATCAACACACAATAAGAGAAAAGCAGAGAATAAGGGACTGTATGTAAATGAATATCTTCTTGACAGGAAATCATGCTGTTTATTTAGTGTTAATATTAGTCCTCCCGGGAGGTAAGACTGCCACCAGGATTCAGGGTCAGCGCTCTGGCTAGATGAATGGCAGTCACCAGAGGCAGAAGAAAGGGATATTTAGTTTACTTAGCTATTTCTAAATAGCGAAATACTTCCTTGTGGGAATATTGACCTTGCAATAGCTATTAACCTTAGATTTTATATGAATTCCACTATAAAGTAATTAACAAAGTTATAAAAGCGTTAGGAAGTAGTTAAAATTCATTTTTCTTAGTGTATTTTAGGTCTAAGACTTTAAAAAATATCACTTAAAAATGTAAAAGAGACGACTGAATTTCTTGAGAGAACTGGAAAGGATGCCATTTTCTTGTTTTGAAAGTCTGTTAACTTTGACAGAAATCCACTGGTACCATCAGTGTAATACTGAGAGTGGTAGGATTATATTCTAGGTCCCCAGTGCAAACTTTATTGGGGGAAAATTAAAAAGGTGTGCTGAGTATTGCAATTTGAGAATGTTTTGACGCAGTAATTCTTCACACTAATACATCTAAAGAGGCACAAATACTGTTATATGAACAGTTCTTTTTGTTTGTTTTTTTGTTTTTTTTTTTTTTTAAAGAGATAGGGTCTCGTTCTGTAGTCGCTGGCCTGGAGGGCATTGGCGCTATCCTACCTCAGGGTAACCTGGAACTCCTGGTCTCAAGCGACCCGCCCTCCTCAGTCTCCCCAGTTGCTGAGATTACACCATGCCCGCCAGTGCTTTAAAAATGATATTTCAGCAAAAATTGATCTATTGAAATGTAAGAAAAACACTTGGCCTTCCACATGCTTTCCTGTTGTTTTGAGGAGGGGGAAAACACAAAATCTTGCTCATTAGCTTTGAAATTAAAAAGTCACAAGAAGGTATATCCTAGTATCACAGAATAGATATTTTGTAGCAGTTAGCATCTCCACTCTATAAAAAAACACCGAGTTGACAGTCTTTGACTTGAATATGCATCATAGGCTTCCCTTTAATAATCTCCCTCCACTCTTTTGCCTACTTGGTCAGCACATGAAATTTCTGGACCGCTTGTAGATTAAGAAAACCCTTGTCTAGGTCAAAGGGCAACTCATACACTCAACTAAGAAACCTTTGTGCTCTAGGGAAATGTTTCTACCAAATAGTTTCTTTTCCCAGCAATTAATCGAGATTCTCTTGGTCCTAGCTCCCTGAGCTTGAAAGTTCCGAAGATAATGGCTTGCACTGTGAGTATTAAGCACGCACTGTACTGGCTGATATTCTGGTACCCAGCGGTAACATTACTCCGGCCCTTCGCTTTCGTCTGTTTCAGGTATACATTCCCTCTGCGGAACTCAGTCCAGCATTGCCAGTTGACAAGCAATACACAATTATGTCTTCATGGACCAAAATAATCATGATTTCAGCTCAAGATATTACATTTTATAAGGACACGGGTCCTTAAAACAGCAGTAACAGTGACCCCCAAAATTCGAGATCCGACTCCGAGAATTTCACATGGATTCCTGAATATGCCCTTCCGAAAAATGTTTCATCTTTATTCTAAACAGAAAGCACTACGCCAAGACAAGAGCCAGCTGGGCCTTGGGGGACCGGGCACTGGTCTTGGATCAAGAATAAGGCCGCCTTCCCGAGGGCGGGCGCGCCCCCAAGAGTCCCCCGGGTTCGGGCACTGCCGCCCCGGGACAGTGACCCGCCCAGCCGAGCACCCTCGCCCTGCTCGCCGCGACCCTGCGGGGTCACTGAGGGGCCGGGACTCCGCTCTCGCTTCGCTGGCCCCTCACCTCTTCCACACCTCCCCGCGAGGACCGACTCCGCGGCTGCCTAGGAGAACTCTGACCGCGGGCGCCTCACCCGGCGGGGGTCGCCCGCGAAGCGCAGATTACAGGGCGACCCACGATCAGCAAGGGGAGGCTGCTCCGAAGCGAGGAGCACAGCTCAACCGGCAGCCGGCGCCGCGCCGAGCTCGCTCCTGCGCGGGACCCACAGCGCAGACCCGCGAGCGGGGCGCGCGCCCGCCGCCTCCCCCCGCCCGGCCCCTTCCCCCACGGCGCAGTCCTGCAAGGACTGGGGGCGCAGCGCAGGGCTCCCTGTTACCTGCGGCAGGGCGGCGGGGGAGGAGACCGAGGGTCTTGGCTTTGGTCCCCTGTTGGCCCCCGTGTTGACACCAACCACCCCTGCCTGCCTGTAAGGCTGTGGCCACTACACCCACAATCTTCTGGGGGCCGGGTTTCTCCCATACCATAGAGACGGGTCCGGAAACGGGACAGAAGGCCCGCCTTCCTCCCTCCGACGCCACCGCTGAGGCCAACGAACCAGGAACCGAGGTAGAGCGGCCGCACAGGTGAGTCTCAGGCCAGTGCCATCTTGAGTGTGGGCGCCGTGACGTCCCCGCTTTTCACTCACTGCCCTAATGGTCTAGTTAGTCCACCAAGATGTCCCCTTTCTAGACGTTTTTGTCGAATGCTCAAGTTTGTCTTGACTTGAATTTTTAAGCTTTTAACAGCACAGTTTTACTTTCATTTCCGCCCAAATCCAAAATGGCTGCTGGCCACTTGTAACAAATAGTAGAGGTGCAGGGCGGAGAAAAGGAGTACGGGAATTAGCAAGGACTTTCAGCGGAGTGACGTCACTCAACCTGTAGCTTTGATTGGCTAGGCTGCGAGGGCGGAGTCGTGCAGAGCGGCTGAAGTTGGCGGAAGTCCTGGTGATCTCGTTTAATCTTTGAGAGGGAGGCTCCTGAATCACACTTAATTACCAAAAAGTAATATTTGAAAATTTTAATATTAATGCAGTAGTCTCCCACCCCTCATGCTTTCTGCAGTGTCAGTTACCTGTGGTCAAACCTTGGTTCAGAAATGTTAAATGGAAAACTCCAGAAATAAACAGTTCTTAAGTTTCAAACCGCCTGCGTTCCAAGTAACCCGATTAAATCTCGGGCCATCCACTGTGTCCCACCCTGGACGCGAATCACCTCTTTGTCCCAGGTAGCCCCGTATCCACCTATTACCCACTCAGTAGCTGCCTTGGTTAACAGATGCACCTGTAGTACAGCCGCGATAATGAGAGATAACACCAGCTTATGTTCAGGTAACCCTTATTTTACTTAATAATGGCCGTAAAGCACAGGAATTGTGGTGCTGACAGTTTGGATATGCCAAGGAGAAGCCGTAAAGTGCTTCCTTAAATGAAAAGGTGAAAGAAAAAGAATCATATGCTGAGGTTGCCAAAATCTATGATAAGAACAAATTATCCATGAAATTGTGAAGAAGGAAAAAGATTCGTGCTAGTTAACTAAGCACCTGTCATGCACTGTGGCTGTAACTTTTGTAGTTTGAAGTGCAACAGCAAAAGACGGAAAAGGCATTACATTTGTGGGTGGGAGACGTGAATAGAAAACGTGTTTCAACTGACCACGGTGTGTTTTGTCAGAAAGTGTTGAGCCTATGGGAAGACTTCAGAAAGGGATCCCCTGAAATTAGGCACACCAAGCCATTTACTGCAAGTAAAGGACAGCTACACAGATTGAGGACTGAAAAAACATAAAAGTAACTGGAGAGGCCACATCTGCTGATGAAGAAGCTCCCACATGTCTGGCAGAGTTGAAGAAATTGATTAAGGAGAAAGGCTTCCAGGAGATTGATGGAGAAGTTAGGAAAATCATTCAGGTAGCAATGAAACTGCCTTTGCAAAATTATGACTAAGACAGTGAAAGAGATCCAATTTAACCAACTCCATCTTGTCCTTCACCTCCATGCTGTCCTTGTTTATTCCTGGGCGTAGGCTGCACTAACTTTGGGAGGAAATTAGTTTATAATTTACAGTTTGAAACAAAGACAAAACCCTTTCTCAAAACAAACCTCCTTCTTGCCTGGGGTCTAGACTACCAACATTAGCCACAAGATTAGATATTATGGTTTGGGAGTCATGCAGCTGGAGGCCACAAGATTCTGACCCTCCCTAAACTGCTCCTGAGATCCGTTCTTGAGGTGTTTTGCAGATGCTGTACTTGATGGATCAGCTGGCACTACCCAGATGATAAACTGGCCCATCTGATCTTGTGACCCCCACCCAGGAACTGACTCAGCTCAAGAAGACAGTGAAGCCCCATAATCTCATCTCTGACCCAACCAATCAGCACTCCCTGACTTACTGCCCCTCCCCACCCACCAAATTGTCTTTAAAAACTCTGACTGCTGGAGGAGACTGATTTGAGTAATAATAAAACTGGCCCCCACACAGCCGGCTCTGTGTGAATTCTTTCTCTGTTGCAATTCTCCTGTCCTGATAAATTGGCTCTATCTAGGCAGCGGGCAAGGTGAACCTACTGGGAGGTTACAGCAAGACAAGTTGGTGAAGTAGGATTTGTCAATATGCTTGATGAAGAGGTGGGAGAACATATCAAAGGCCTCGCTATCCATTCTGAGGACAGGTTTAACCTTCTCATACTAGAATCAGGGCTTAGTCACCCTGGACAGTCTCTAGTTCTCTGCCTCTTCCCACTTCCTCTATGTGGTCAGTCCAGAGATCTGCCTTGTATGACCACCTCTGGTGACCACCTCCCTATCGAACCATCAGGTACAAGCTACTTGCTTCATCCAATTGACCCCTATATCCCACATATACTTTGCAGATATGCCTCAGTAACCACCTCTTAGTCACAGTGGGATGTCAGGGAACTTGAAGCCAGCCAATTAGAATTCTTCAAGAGAAACCTGATTGGGTAACACCCAGGACCACAGTGAAGGCTTTGGCCCACAAGTCCCTCTCTCTGTCTCGTCCCGCTCCCACTGGTTGAGCATGTGTGTCCCCCTTCCCGTCAGCCCTATGAGGCATGCTGTCCTCTTCTTATGGATCTGTAAGTAATGAAACTGCTTCTGTTATTTCATATGTTTTGTTCACCTTCTCTGTATCTCACCTGATTATGCACCCAAACCTGAGTTGTTTCCTGGTTATGGCTGTCCTAGAGAGTGACTATCTTGGTTGGAATAAACCAGACATGGGGCAGACAAGAGCCACAAATGTGCCTGCTAATATAAACAAGCTTCCTGTGAGAGGGACCCCTGGTCATGGGTCAGACACCTAGGATTTAGGCCGTCTGCCAGGATAAAGAAGTATGCCATGGAAGCCATGCTGTAAATATCCAAGCCCCATCAAGGAAGAGCTAACGTTTATAACCACTCCCAGAAAGAGACCTCAAGACTGAATTAGAAAAGAAATACAACCCATATACTCTAGGTTTACTAGCTCCAACATCCTTTCCCACTCCTCGCCCCCTTCTTCCTTGTTCACCTTCCATAAGGGAGTTAAGAAATCAAAAAGATCACTTTCTGAGCCTACTTTGCCGCTAGGGTGGTCACAAGTTTTGGCCAGTGAGACGCAGCAGAAGTTGGAAGGAGGATAGACAGTGGATTAGGAAAAGCTTTTCCTCCCTGATAAAGGAAATGGCTGTGGGTGTAACAGCAGCAGCCACCCAAGCACCAGGAGACAGCAGGAGAACATGCTGAGGATGTAGATTTGAAAGACAGAAGAGGGATTCTCTTGCCTTTCACACTATCTGTCGAGAGTTCATAACTATGTTTTTCTTCCTTTTACAGGCGAAGTAGAGATGAGTCTCTTCAACCAGTACATGAAATCTTCTGCAGTCAACACAGCTACTTGCTGGCCCACCCTTTTCCCAGTGCCCTCACCTCTGAGTCTTTGCTGGCCTTCCCACCCTGTTCCTTCCTTCCTGATCTTATGTCCAGATGTGCTGAGCTCCAGGGTATCCTCTATAACCATTCATCAACCTAGAGGACTCTATTTCCTTTCATTTTCCCAAGGTGAACCCACTCCTCTAAATATCAATGAGAAGGGAATATTTTGTAGCGAATGGAGTGGGAGAGAGATGGGAGGGAGTTTGACACTCAATGCTTCCCCTCTTCACTATTCATCTACTCACCTATTTGCTTTTGATATCACTCAGGTCTCTGAACAAATGTCACCTGTTCAGACTCTTAAAGATTTGGGGCATTGAAGTCACAGGCTAACTTGTATATTTTTGTCCAACGAAGATGCAAATCTTTCTGTCCAGTGGAAAATATAACCCCAAAGTTTATTCTTATTGCAGTAGAGAGCGTTTCTCATTTTAAAATCTAATCTAGTAATCTTACTTCATTTTATATTTGCATGAGAGTTATAATTATATTTTGAAAATTCTGCTTGAATGCAATTTATCAGAGACAGCTCCCCTGAAAACACTGTCTAAAGCAGCACCTTACCTGCCTCTTCCTGTCTTTTGACCTTGCCTTATTTTCCTTAACACCAATGCACATATTTGTTTGTTTGTTCAGCATCTCTGTCCCACAGCTAGAACATCAGCTCCCTGAAAACAGGGCTTCCTTCCTTCGTTTCTTTCTTTCCTGCCATATTTCTAGCACATAACACAGTGCCTAGAACGTACTAGATACTCAGTAAATATTAAACACACAAATGAATTTACTGAGAGCACGCTGCATGTCCCGGGCACCCTAACTACATCTCTCTGCCTCCCAGCCCTTACCCCACAGAGCCCTCTATAGCTCCGGTTCCAGTTCTGAGTCCCCTGTAGCTGCCCTCTGAGCTCTTTCTGCCTTTCGTATGCACAGCAATCTTGTATTCCCTCACTGATTCCTCAGTCCTCATTTTAAATATGTGTAAGGCCAGGAAAGAAAAGAATCTCCAACAACCTGAATCCGCTGTCCTTAGAATGTGGCTGGTGGGACAGTTAGAAACAAATAGTTTGTTTTCTTAATAGAAATAATTTTTTCATGTCATACTGTTTAAGGCTCAATCTGAATTTTACTTTCAACCAATCCTCTTCTTAATTCAAATCAAAACATGTCAAATTTATTGCATTCAGCTTGACTTTTAGGTATTTTTTTAAAATCTTTTTCATGTTTCTAACTTAGACTCCCAAGTAGACTGTAAGTATTTGGATATATTCCTGGTTCTATAAAAGCCTTACCCATCCAACTTAATTATTTTTTCCAACTTGATTTGAACTAACTTTTTACGAGCTCTACCTAAAAACCAAAAAGAGTAAAAGTTATTCGAGTGATTTCTATTTAATGTTCTACCTCAATAATTTGTGTAATTGCATAATTGCAGTTAGAATCTGGAAATGTAAAAGGGGAAACTTGCATTAAGGACAAACCCTCCTTCAGGCACCTTTCAGATAAATACATATAGCATCCATAGGTAGTGGATACCTTACAGCAAACTGACCTTCACCTCAGCCACTTTGCTCTCTCATTGTTTTTTAGGAACTCTGCATAGATATTGGAAGATTTCTCTAATGAAAAGTATGCGTTTTCTAAGTTCCACCATAACCTTGCTACCACTACAAAGAGAGAATGAAAGCAAGTCTGAGGTGGCATTCTACACATTCACACGTTTATTAGCAAGGTTTAAAGACAGACAGTAGAGCTGTTATAGAGACTCAATGAGGTTCCACTTCCTTGTTTAGGAGCTTGGACAGCAGCTTCCATGAACGGTTCATCTGCTGCAGGAAGATGGGACAGTATTCTAATAGCAGATTCAGCTATCCTAATTAGAGTTGGGTGACAAAATCTTTTTGTAATCTTCGTATGGGACTGGTTTGAAATCCTAAATCTAGGGCACCTTTCCGAAGTGTGTAGATTAGTAGACTCACTAGATTCTCATACTCTGATCATGTAACGCATGGCAACATTTCTTTTCATTCTGTCCATCTTGAAATTACTCACTTTGGCCATGAAAATTCACTTTTAAACATCCTTAAAGCCACTAGTATTGGACTGAGTTAAGATAGCTGAAGTGCTTGTAGTATCTGCCCCAGGAGAATAGACGTCTCATTGAAATCTTTCAGATGCTAAAACCCTCTAAGTGTGAATTGCTTCTCAACTTCAAAGTGCACATGAGTCATCTTGGAATCATGCTCCTGGGAGACAGATTTGGGGCAAACAATGTGTGCATTATATATCTACATCTTCTTTAAAATACTTCAGCCTTGAGGGGGATATAGATGTGTTCTAACTTAGATCTGTCCTGTAGGGGCAGTTAATTCATATTTGAAGGCAACATGAGCATCCTCTGGAAGCATGTTAAAAATGCGAAAGCTGAGGCCTCACACTATATTGTCGGAGTCAGAATCTACATTTTAACAGGATCTCTAGGTGATTTGCAGGCACCATCCTTGCAGGAAGGTTTGAGAATTGCCCTAAATGGTCTAAGGCCTCGCTCCTTTGGCCTCACTGCTATCCTCCTGCTCACTCACTCTGGTCCACCCTCAGTGGCCTCCTTGCTGTCCTGTCAGCATGCCAGGCGAGCTCTTGCCTTAGGACTTCTGCTCTAGCGCTTCCTTTTGCCTGTCCTTCTCTTTTCCCACATGTCCATTTGACTAAGTCTCTTACTTCTGTTTTTTGTTCAGATCTCATCTTCTCATTGAAGTCTGATCCACCCTAATTCTACAACTTTTCCCTTTCTTCCTGCTATACTCCTGATGCTTCCTATCCTGTTTCCTTTTGCTGTTTTCCTCCATAGCACTGGCCATCTTATAAACAGCCATATACTGTATTTTCTAGATTGTAAAAACTATACTTCTTCACATTTTAACATCCCTGAAAGTCAGAATGCGTTTTACCACAAATGGCATAATATAATTTGTCAATAATTTTTTCTTAGTGGTACGAAATATATTGATGCTCCCTAAATGTGATGGCATCATATATTTGATGAAATATGGCAATTTATTTATATATGATGGCTTTTGGTTTTGAGAGAAAAAAAGTATCTGAGACTTTAAAATAGGCAATCGAGGTTACTGTGGCTTTCTTCCCATGCAATTCTGGATTAAATTCCTATTGACTAGGTTATTTTACTACTTTTTTATTACCTTTCTAGAGGCAGAAGCTAACTTTTTTATTTTCACCCACTGGAGATGTAAATAAGTTTGTCCAGCACAGCAAATCATCTTAATGGTTACAGTTTATTGTCCTGTAAGTCATTAACCCAGCAACCCGAACCTGACATGTCTTTATCAAATTGGCTACATATACACCTATCTTCTCAGCTGTTATTTGGACTAGCTTAAAATCTTACTGATTCCCTCATTAATAAAAACATTAAATAGAGTCTTTGACTTATGTTCATTTTATATTCGCCTGAGAAACCTTATTCTTTTTTTTAAAAAAAATTACATTTTAATGGTTTCTTTCTCCCCTGCTAGAATGTTAAGTTTCACAAGGGAAAAAAAAATCTATTTTGTTCAATGATCTACCATAAATGCTTAGAACAATGCTTGGAACATTCTAGGTGCTCAACAAATGTTTACTGATGAACGAAGGAATGGAAGTATAGAAAAATATACACTAGTCTGTTTACATTCACCATGTAAAGTAGGGAGAGGTTACTTTCTTTATATACCTTTTTATCTATCTGCATATTGTTTTTGTTTATTTGTTTGTTTAAAAGACAGAGTTCTTGCTCTGTCACCCAGGCTGAAGTACAGTGGTGCAATCATAGCTCATTATAACTTTGAACTCCTGGCCTCAAGCAATCCTCCCATCCCAGCCTCTCAAGCAGCAAGGATTACAGGCATGTGCCACCGCACCCAGATACATATTTAAAATTATTTTGTGTAGAGACGGGGTTTTGCTCTGTTGCCCAGGCTGGTCTTGAACACCTTGCCTCAAGCAACCCTCCTGCTTCGACTTCCCAAAGTGCCGGGATTACACACGTGTATTTTTGTAATTTTAAAGATAATTTAATAAAGAGATGAGGAACTGAATGTAAAGTTGTATAAAGGAGGAAAAATAATCTTTCCTTTTCCCTCTCTTAAGTTCATTGTCTGGGGCCCCTATAACAAAGATTGACAAGAGAAAAACAAACAGAAGTTTATTCGTATTTCATATACACATAGGAGATCCTCAAGAAATGAGTAATTCTCACAGAGGTGGCTTAGAACTCAGTCATATATAGCATCTTCAACAAAGAAGATTCAACTCTTAGAGGAATAAGACAGAAGAAAGGATGGCAAACCATGGTAAGGCAAATCAATGGGAGTTTTTAATGTAGAGTCTTCTGGTGTTGACAGCAGCTGCCTTTAGTGATCAAACTTTGTGTTTCCTAGTGGAGAGGAGAGAAGGGATACTTTTGTAAATTTATATCTTGTTTTGAGGGAAGTGGGAGTAGGATAGAGAGCTTTTTAAAAATATCTGCTTCTTCTCAATTGCCTTCAGCTGAAAATAATCCGTATGCCAAGGAGGCATATTTTGGGCATATTCTAGTCTCCTGCACTTAAATTGAAAGCTTTTGAGTCTTACATCTATAAAACAGTGCCCATAGCCTGTAATTCCTCATATGATAACCATCTTGAGGGTCTTGTGATAGTAGCTCCAAAGCATTGATAGGAAACAGGAGGGGATACGGCATGGTCACGTTTCCTGATAAGGTATAGATGGCAGTTGAGTTAACTTTACAAATTTATGCCAAGAAACAGTAACTTGTGATCTTTAGCTAGTTTCTCAGTCCTCTCCAACCCTGTGCTTTAGCTCAGGACAATATAAAAATGATTTACTCTGTTTCCTTAAAAAAAATAAAAATTCCCTGTTGCTCACTGTGCCATTCCAAGTCTTTCTGAAGGCTGCCATCTCTCCTGAGTCTCTCGCCTCCTCACTGCAAACAGACACCCACCCCAGTCTCAGTTCTACATCAAGGAAGCAGCAGCTAGATCGGGGAACTTAACTGCTTGTGGGACAAAGGGATTCGGTGCAATGTCTGTTCCACCATCAAGAAGTGTATTAAAAACGGGGAAAACAAATCCCAATGATTTTAGACCTCCTCTGAAAACTTTTGCCCTCAATTTTGATACTAGTTTCTTATTATTTTCCTCTTCCCTCACAGCAATTATTTTTTCACCAATCTTTTGAATTCTTTCATTTACTTTTTTCCCCTAACTTTGCTCTCACTGTATGGAGTATAAATGGAGTTCTTTAGGAACGAATTTATTGATCCAGTGACATTATCAGCAGTAAAAGCCACTATGGTGTGTACAACCAAGTGATGAAGACACCTGTGTTCCCAAAACACAAGGAATAGCACCACTGCTACCTTCTCACCATTTTTGATATGGGAGATGGGGAGGAAGAGGACGTGCTTACTTGTCTTTTTTATCTTCTGCAAGAAATAGGAAAGCAAGAATCAGGTAGTGATGTGCTGAAATCAGGGTAGCCTTAAACCAAGTGTGTCAACAGGGCATTTTAATAATGGGAATTCGGACCAAGAAGGGTAATTAGGAATTACATGAAAATGTGATTATACTAACAATGTTGTTTTAGAGAGAAAAACTAAAACAGAAATTGGTACCACAAAATTAACTCTCCAAAGGCTGGGCCAGGTGTGCATTTGGTTAGGCCTCAGAGCAGACCGCAGTTCAGGGCACTCTTTCTGCTCCCTGTGATAGTAAAAAGACAGTGAAGTCACTTGTCTGCTGGGTAGGTGTGTGCACTTGGAGCTTTGCTGTGTCTTCATTTTCAGTACTTTTATTGCCACCTTAAAAGTTCCTGGACCAGGGCCGGGCGCGGTGGCTCAAGCCTGTAATCCCAGCACTTTGGGAGGCCGAGACGGGCGGATCACGAGGTCAGGAGATCGAGACCATCCTGGCCGACACGGTGAAACCCCGTCTCTACTAAAAAATACAGAAAACTAGCTGGGCGAGGTGGCGGGCGCCTGTAGTCCCAGCTACTCGGGAGGCTGAGGCAGGAGAATGGCGTGAACCCGGGAGGCGGAGCTTGCAGTGAGCTGAGATCCGGCCACTGCACTCCAGCCTGGGTGGCAGAGCGAGACTCCGTCTCAAAAAAAAAAAAAAAAAAAAAAAAAAAGTTCCTGGACCAATGAATGGCTGAACAAAATGCATTCCAAACAATGGAATATTATTTGGCCATTGGAAGGGATAAAGTTTTCATATGTGCGACAACATGGCTGGTGTGAAAACATTATTTTAAGTGAAAGAATCCAGGCACAA
Source organism: Mandrillus leucophaeus (assembly GCF_000951045.1). NCBI lineage: Eukaryota > Metazoa > Chordata > Mammalia > Primates > Cercopithecidae > Mandrillus > Mandrillus leucophaeus. The sequence goes on from NW_012102110.1 coordinate 4,213,674, forward strand.
AAAAGCCATACATTGTTTGAGTCCGTTTACATGAAAAGTCCAGGTTAGGTAAATCCACACAGAGAGAAAGCAGATATATGGTTGCCGGGGGCTGGGGGTAAGGAGGAATAGGGCATGACTGCTAATGGGTAGGGTGTTTCCTTTTGGAGTGATGAAAGTATTCTGGAATTAGATAATGGTGATCGCTGTGCAACCTTGAGAATATACTAACATTCACTACGTTATATTTTTAGTTTTAAAGTACATCTTAAATGTAAATTTTAGAAAAGCACTTTTATGGTATATGTATTATTTCTCAATTTAAAAAAAAGACCATGCTATATGTATTAGTGCATTCTTGCTCCGCTATAAAAACATACCTGAGACTAGGTAATTTATAAACAAAAGTTTAATTGGCTTATGGTTCTGTGGGTTGTACAGGCTTAGGCTTCTGCTTCTGGGGAGGCCTCAGGTGACTTAAAATCATGGCAGAAGGCGAGCGGGAAGCAAGCACGTCTTACATGTCAGAAGCAGGAGGAAACGAGTGAAGGGGGAGATCCTACAGACTTTTAAACAGCCAGATTTCGTGAGAGCTCTGTCACAAGACAGCACTAGGTGGATGGCGCTAAATCATTGCAAACCACCTCCATGATCCAGTCACCTCCCACTAGACCCCACCTCCAACATTGAGGGTCACCCTTCAACATGAGATTTGGGTGGGGACACAGAGCCAAACCATATAACTAGGTGTACGAGCATGTACACAGGTGCATGTGAAGGGAGATGAATATCACATTCGTCGAGTCATTAACAGTTGAAACAAAATGGAACTCTATCAACAGCAGGTGCCTTATAACATATTCTATGTCATATTCTGTTATTTCTGTCAGGTTTGAGAAAAACTAAAAATTGGGGATACTCATAAAGACATTAGAAATGTTAAAAAATGAAAACAAGTAGCTAGACTTGGTAATTTCAATGAGAAATGATTGATAGGCTCTGATATGGTTTGGCTCTGTGTCCCCACCCAAATCTCATGTCAAATTCTAATTACCAGTGTTGGGGGAGGGACGTGGTGGGAGGTGACTGGATCATAGGGGCGGATTTCTCCTGTGTTCTCCTGGTGATGGTGAGTTCTCACAAGATCTGGTTATTTAAAAGCGTGTGTATAGCACCTACCCCTGCACTCTTTCTTTCCTGTTCCATCATGTGAAGAAGGTGCTTGCTTCCCCTTCGCCCTTCCGCCATGACTTTAAGTTTCCTGAGGATACCCCAGTCATGCTTGCTATACAGCCTGTGGAACTGTGAGTCAATTAAACCTCTTTTCTTCATCAATTACCCAGGTAGTTCTTTCTAGCAGTGTGGGAATGGACTAACACAGGCTCAGCATCCCTTTCTCAACTATTTCACTCCATTTCTGGAGTTTGTATGCACCCTCCAAACTTGTGTGGTTCTCCTTTTCAAAATCACCAAATTAAAACTGATTCCTTTGCAGAGAGTAGCAAGCGGTTGCCAGAAGCCGTGGGGTGGGGGAAACAGGGAGATGCTGGACAAAGGGTATAGACTTTCAGTTTAAGATGACTAAGTTCTGGGGATCTAACATACAACACACTAATTACACTTACTAATACTGCATGGTATACTTGACATTTGGAGATAGTGGATTTTAAGTGGCTTCCCCCTTCCCCACCCCACATACACACAAATAGTAACTAATAGTGGTGATGATAATCTTTTTTTTTTTTTTAAAGACAAGGCCTCACTCAGTCACCCAGACTGCAGTGCCGTGGTGCGATCAGGACTCGCAGCAGCCTCAACCTCCCAGATTCGAGCGCTCTTCCCACCTCAGCACCCCTTGCGTTCTCCCCACCCCCAACTAGCTGGGACTGCAGGCATGCACCACCGTGCCCAGCCAATTTTTTCTTGAATTTTAGTAGAGACGAAATCTCTCTTTGCTGCCCAGGCTGGTCTCGAACTCCTGGACTCAAGTGATCCCCCCACCTCAGCCTCCCAAAGTGCTAGGATTACAGCTGTGAGCCACCGTGCCTGGCTATGATAATCATTTCATAATGTATCCATATATCAAGTCATCAGGGTGTACACCTTGAATACATACAATTTTTAATCTGTCCATTATATCTCAATAAAGCTGGAAAACAACAAAAAGATTCCTTCAGCCCAGGACTGGAAATAAAGAAGCTCTTAGAATGGTGATCATTAA
>NW_012102110.1:4216283-4305671 GCF_000951045.1 Mandrillus leucophaeus
AATTGAACAATGAGATCACTTGGACACAGGGTAGGGAATATCACACACCAGGGCTTTTCGTGGGGTGTGGGGAGAGGGGACGGATAGCATTAGGAGAAATACCTGATGTAAATGATGAGTTAATGGGTGTGGCACAGCAACATGGCACATGTATACATATGTAACAAAACTGCACATTGTACACATGTACCCTAGAACTTAAAGTATAATAAAAATAACAAACATTTTTTAAAGAATAAAAAGTATTTTTGCTTCTGGTAAAAAACAAAAACAAAAACAAAAAAAACTTCTGAAAGTTAAGCTAACCAAAAGGTTATGTTTCCTTGACTCACCCCGCTGGAGTTTAAGCCTTAGTGGGTAACTCCATGTCCCACCTGGTGCAAGCTGTAATAGATATAATCTAAGGGGTTCAGTTTCATATTCATGTACTAGTGCAGTGCTGATTACACAGCAGACTTGAAACGGCGGTAAATTGTAGAGAAGAAGGAAAAAGAGCTGAACCTGTAAGAACTCACTCATCATTTCTGTCTCATTCTATTGGTAGAAGTGAGATACAAGGGAAGCCCAGTTTCAAAAAGTGAGGAAATAGAGTCCATCTTTTGATGGGAGGAGCTGGAGAATACCATGGTCACCCTTTTAAGTTACATATTTCTTTCTGCCACAATTATTTACATCCCATCCACATGCAAACTATGCTTACCTCATCTGCCAAAAACCTCCTATTCTTACAGCATTAGGCTCTGGTTTAAAGTGCAGGATCTCATTATCAAAAAACACATCCAGGCATGGATGAAGCTCTTTGGGATGGTCTTCAGGTTCTCCTGTAGTCTGACTCTTCTTGATCTAGAACCTGTGGACTAAAAGAAGGTACCTGCCCTCTCAAACTCTCCACCCTCACCCAACATACAACAGTGACATGGACACAATAAGCACAAACGATACTCGCGTGGAAAAAGAGATGCGTAGTCATCCTGGGTTCACAGCAAATCTGAAATGGTGCCAGGAACATGTGCCAGTTCCCTTTACTCTAGGACCAGGGAATGTTCCTTAGAGCTCATTTTTACTTCCTTTGAATAGTTTCATATTCTACAATGGTGCTATAATTGTACAAGAGCTAATCCTATAATAAATTCCACTCATAGTGGTTCTGTTTTTCTGATCAAACTCTGACTGATACAAGCTCAATTAAAAAGAGGTGCCCTCATTAGTCTCAGAATTTTCTTTAGGGGCATTACTCACTGGATTCTGGATCTTAGATCTGTAGATGATCCCTATTGGGTCAGGAAAGCTTCAGGAGCCATCAGTGGGATTTTGATGTAAGGGATTCATCAATCCTTTACATCAATCCAATACAGTGGAGCTACCCACTGTATCCCTGTATCAGGGGATACAAACAAATTTATACCCTTAGGAAAACAACCACTTTCTATTTAGTTGGAGCTACCTGAGTTGGAAGGCCTTATGGGTCTGGTGTCTACATCATAGCAACAAAGCTTCTAACTATATTTTGGAACAGATTAAACTGCAAACAGTCTAGAGTGATGGCCCAGATCTTGAGCAAATTAAAATAACAATGGTACTTTAAAGAAGGGGCCAAAATATTACAGTCACAAGAAGGCAGCATGGCAGACGCTGGGCCTCCACTATTCTGAAGGATGGCCGTGTCAACTGAGATCAAAAGGGAGCCTGTGAGAAGAGGAAACTACCTGGTAGGATTGACAGTGGAAACACAGACTATGAGTGCGTCATGGATAGCAATGCCACCATAACCTGAAATAAAGTTAAATGCTAGGCCTTCTTTCCCACCCACACGCCTTCAGAGAAGAAGGACCAAGCTAATCGGCACAATATATTTAGCTCCAGGTAGTTTCAATGCAGACAGTACAAGAAGCCAGATGCTGGTCATGTAGATGGAAACAAAATGCCTAGATAATTAGTGGAAAACCAGGTTGGGAAAAGTAACTACAGAAAACCCTGCTGATATATGTAGATGCCAACTTGATGAGGGAGAGGTTTATATATAAAATAATGAAATAGATGCTCTAACTTGAACCACAAGCCTGTAAAAAGGAAAACTGGGACAATGGGGGTTATTTCCATCATGGAATCTGATAGATTAGGGAATTAAATGAAGAATATATACAACCCCGTGGAGAGAATCTGAGGCAGTTCTGTACTGCATCAAGTAATGATACACAACCAGATGCAGAAGAGGAAAATTACTTTTCAGAAAGGCTTATGAGGTCACTAATTGCATTCAGTGTTTCTTCTTCTTCCTCTAGCTGATGGGATTCAATGGATATGTTCCCAACCCAAAGAAGCAGCATTGCTAGGAGTTGTCTCTGCAGTGAGGAAATGAGCTTGTCCGATAGGGGAGGATAGCTATTTAGGCTAGAGTAAATACCTTCTATTAGTGTCAAACACTTATTTTGCAGGACTAGAGGCCTGATTACTCAAAGAGAGAGACTTGCATTAAAGAAATGGAAGTAGTACAGCTGGGTGTGGTGGCGGGCACCTGTCCCAGCTACTTTGGGAGGTTGAGGCAGGAGAATCGCTTGAACCCAGGAGGCGGAGGTTGCAGTGAGCCAAGATCACGCCACTGCACTCCCGCCTGGGCAACAGAGGGAGACTTCATCTCAAAATAATAATAATAAATAAATAAACAATAAAAAATAAAAAAAGGAAGTAGTGGTGAAGGCAGAAACAGAAATAGGTAATAGGTAACTAAGAGACCAGATGACTCACATCTGGTGAAGATGAACAAGCTAAGAAAAAAAGGCTTAAGATATAATGGACTAAAGTTATATTTACCCTTTGGTGACAATTTTGGCTATGGTGTTACAGTATACTCTTCACCTTATTAGGGATGATGACAATATTTATGACTAGTTGTGCAACTCAACAGCCATTAGTGATGATCACTAGGGCAGCTGGTTTTGTATGTACTATATTGTGTGCTTGTAGGTACTCAGGATGGTAGCTTTTGCTGTAGCTGCTTTTAGTTCAACCAATGTATTTGACGTGGAAGCAGAACCCCTGTGTCTTGTTGCCTGAACTACAAACAGTAATTGTAGTTACATTACAACATCAGCATCTGCCACATCTGCTGGAACAAATAATACAGATGTAGTATTTACTGGCACAAGAATTTCATGCTCACGACATCCTCGCTCTCCCACATAACCTGGACAGGAGCCTATAACTAAGGTGAATAAACAAGCACACAGCCATTTAAAGAAGCTTCGTGTGGGAATTCCTGTGTATTTACTGGCTTCAGATAATGAGGTTATACCTACCAGTTAATTTCCTATAAACTAGCAATTCTCAACCCTGGTTGCACATTAAAATCACCTGGCAGAATATTTTTTTAATAATTAAAAAAAATGTGTGTGTCTGTCCAGGGCTGACTTTCAATACATTTCAGCGAGAGAGTTGCTCTGCTACATAGGAAACCCCAAACCCCGATCCAGAAGCAGGTCGTCTCTGAGGGGTTTAGCGCCAGGTTCCCCAAGAACGTGCCTTGTGTGAAGGGTGTGGGGGTGGCTGCCTTTCCGGCTGCACCCCATTTCCCAGGACTAGGGGCTCTCTGCACCCAACCCGGTCCAGGCGCATGGTGGGGCAGCCCGTCGGGGACCTGGCAGAAATTTTAAACCACGGTGATGTGTGTGTTCCATCCCCAAAGATGATGATTTAATTGGTTTGAGTTGGAGAGAGATATATATATATTTTTAAAGCTCCCCAGATGATTCTACAAAATGCATATTAGTTCAGGGCCCACACTGTGAACTAGTGCAGTGGTTCCCAAAGTGTAGTCCTTGGACCAGAGCCAGCAGCAGCCCCTGGGAACTTGTTAGAAATGCAAGTGGCTCAAGCTTGTAATCCCAGCACTGTGGGAGGCCGAGGTGGGCCGATCATCTGAGGTCAGGAGTTCGAGACCAGCCTGGCCAACGTGGTGAAACCCCATCTCTACTAAAAAAATACAAAAATTAGCTGGGCGTAGTGGCACATGCCTATAATCCCAGCTACTCAGGAGACTGAGGCAGAAGAATCGCTTGAACCCGGGAGGCAGAGGTTGCAGTGAGCTGAGATCATACCACTGCACTCCAGCTTGGGCAACAAGAGCGAAACTCCGTCTAAAAAAAAAAAAAAAAGAAAAGAAAAAGAGAAAAAAGCAAATTTTTAAGCCCCATCTCAGATGTGCTGAACCGCAAACGATTCAAGTCTGGCCCAGGAAGCCCACCCGTTGATTCTCATGTAAGGTAATGTTTGAGAACTGCTGGACTGGTGAAACAAGTTGTTGGGGTTTGAGCAAGCATCACTTTACTTCTACTAATGCATGAGAAAGACAATTATCCCCAAAACGAGCTGGGACAGAACTCTGTGGTCTTATGTGATTATTTGCACTTCTTGAGAATAAATTAGTTTTCCTGAGAATAATGTTTGCTAAACTTCCATGAGAATGCAGTTTTCTTCTGGAGAGCTAAAATTAGTCACACAGATGGTTGTCCTGATAATACTTAAGTAGAAATTCTTCTCTTCCGCCCCGCCCCACCCCCACCCCCCTCACCTCAAGAAATGATTGGTGGTAGGGGCTTCTGGCTGTGACACTAGGAAGCTGGGGAATATTTGCCCATGTAGTTCCCATTTTCAATGCGCTTCATTTTTTGGTGTAGATCCATAGTTTATCTGGTATCATTTTTTTCTGCCTGAAAGACTTTCTTTAACATTTATATTGTGTGGGTCTGCTGGTGAAGAATTCTTTCTCCTTTTGTATCTCTGAAAATATCATTTTTTTCACTTTCATTTTTGGAAGATATTTTCACTGGGTATTTTAGGGTTTTCTACAGAAACAGAACTAGGAGGATATACAGGCGCTGCTCATCAAAAGTTGAGGAACATCCTGAATGCATATTGTTTTCCCACCATCACAAAGTCAAAAAATCATAAAGGGATCCATCATAAGTCAGGGACCATCTATATAGACAGGTATAGCTAGATACGAGCAGGTTTATTATGAGAATTGGCTTCAAGATTATGGAGACTGAGAAGTCCCAAAATATGCCATCTGTAAGCTGGAGAACCAGGAAAGCTGGTGGTGTCATTTATTCTGAGTCCAAAAGCCTAAGAACCGGGGAGTCAATGGTGTAACTCAGTATGAGGAGAGCTGCTAGTATGAATCCCATAGTCCAATGGCCTTGAGAACCAGGAGCTCTGATGTCTGAAGGTAGAAGACAGACACCCTACTTCAAAAAGAAAGCTTTCTCCACCTTTTTGCTCTATTCAGGCCCTCAATATATTAAATAATACCCACCCACCCTGGTAAGGGCACATTTTTTTTTTTTTTTTTAAGAGATGGAGTCTCGCTCTGTTGCCAGGCTGGAATGCAGTGGCACGATCTTGGCTCACTGCAACCTCTGCCTCCTGGGTTCACGCAATTCTCCTGCCTCAGCCTCCTGAGTAGCTGGGACTAGACACATGCGTCACCATTCCCAGCTAATATTTGTATTTTTTATAGAGATGGGGTTTCAGCATGTTGGCCAGGATAGTCTTAATCTCTTGACTTTGTGATCCTCCCACCTCGGCCTCCCAAAGCGCTGGGATTACAGGTGTGAGCCACTACGCCCGGCCTTTTTTTCTTTTTTTTTGGAAACAGTTGTCTCTGTTGCACAGGCTGGAGTGCAATGGTGCAATCATAGCTCATTGCAGCCCTGCACTCCTGGGCTCAAGTGATCCTCCCGCCTCGCTTCTTGAGTAGCTAGGGCTACATGGGCACACCACCATGCCCAGGTAATTTTTTATGTTTTGTAGAGATGGGGGTCTTGCTATGTTAACCAGGCTGGTCTCGAACTCTGGGCATTAAGTGATCCTCCTGCCTCAGCCTCCCCAAACACTGGGATTACAGGCAGGAGCCACCACACCCGGCTGGCAGATCTTTACGCAGTCTACTGATTCAAATGCTAATCTCTTCCAGAAACACCCTCACAGACACACCCATAAATAATCTGAGCATCCCTTACTGTAGCCATATAAAACTTTGTGACATTAAATTAACCATCACACTGGGTATAGAATTCTAGATTGACAGGTGTTTTTTTTCAGTACTTTAAAGATATTGTTCTGCTATCTTCTCGATAGCAAAATAAGAAATTTGCTAACATCCTTGTCATTTTCTTCTGTATATAATGTGTCTTTATAAAATTTCAACCTCTGGTTGCTTTTAAAATGTTCTTTTTATCACTTATTTTGAGTATTTGGGCCAGCAGGAATTGTAAGACACCAGTAGAACACAGTGTACATTTTTTTGTTTTTTGTTTTTTGAGATGGAATTTCACTCTTGTCACCCAGGATGGAGTGCAGTGGCATGATCTTACCTCATTGCAACTTCTGCCTCAGCCTCCCAAGTAGCTGGGATTACAGGCGCCCAGCACCAGGCCTGGCTAATTTTTTTTGGTATTTTTAGTAGCGATGGGATTTCACCACGTTGACCAGGCTAGTCTTGAACTCCTGACCTCAGGTGATCCACCCGCTTTGGCCTCCCAAAGTGCTGGGATTACAGGCATGAACCACTGCACCCTGCCAACACAGTGTAAATTTGCATGAATGCACAAGTAAACTCATTTCTACACTCAGCGTGTGCACAGCGTTAGAGTTTGAATTGTATCCCTTCCCAAAAATATATGTTGAAGTCTTAACCCCCTAGTACCTCAGCACCTCAGTAAGTGACTTTATTTGGAAATAGGATATTTACAGAGGTAATCAAGTTAAAATGAGGCTAGTAGGGTAGGCCATAATCCAATGACTGCATCTTTTTAAGAAAGGGAAATTCAGACACAGAGACAGACCTGCAGAGGGAAGAAGATGTGGAGACACACAGGGAAAAGACAGCTATATTACGGAGCGCTGCATGTATAAGACAAGGAAGGCCTGAGATTGCCAGCAAACACCAGAAGCCAAGAAGAAGCAAGGAAGGTCTGTCCCTTACAGGTCTCAGAGGGAGCAGAGCCCTGCTCATACCTTGATTTCACACTTCTAGGCTCCAGAAATGTGAGACAATACATTACCATGCCTGACTCGTATGTTTTATACCATCTGGTTTTGGTGCTTGGCAACCCTAGGAAACAAACACATGTGTATTTCATCCCTGTGTTTGATTTGGAGCATTGCACAGGTCCCACTCACTCAATCTCCCTCCCAAGTTATAAGAATTAATCAGGACCAGCAATTCACACTAGGGGTACAGCATACCAGGTCTGGAGCCCTGTTGACTTTCCGTTATTCCACTTCATCAAGTGCCCTGTTGTTTGAGCAAATTGCGAGGTTTGCTAGACTGACCACTGGAAGATGGTGGCTGCTGCTTCAGTGAGTTTTTCATGCAAAGTGATGACTGATCTCTGAAACCAGGGAACCACCACGTTGGGTCCAGGCCAAATTGCCAACCTTCCCAGTTGGGAACTAAATAAATGGTTGTTATTTTAAGTCACTATGTTTTGGAATGGCTTATTACATAGCGAAAGATAATAAAGTCCTCTAATAATGCTTGCCTTAATATTTGTATATTTCTCATATGAATGCATGTACTTGATCTCTTTTTGTACTTGAATGAGTTTGGCTGAATATACAACTGTAAGTTGGCAGTTATTTTCTATCAGTTCACTGAAGACAGTTTTCTACTATATGCTAACACAGTTGCTGAGATCTGATTTAAGACTAATTAGAGTATCTTTGTAAGTATTCTTTCTCTGTGAATACTTATTTCTCATCGATGCAGAACGGTTTCACACTGATGCATCCAGGGGGTGTGTGTGTCCTGTCTTGGAAATGTTTCCTTCCTCATTCTAAAGATATGTATGTCTTTTGTTAAGTCGGGAAATTCTCTATTTTCTCTTTAAGTATTGCTTCACCCTTTCTATTTTCTTCTTCCAGAACTCTATATTTATCTCTCCCCCATCCCCTTTCTGTCTTCTGAGAGCAAGGTTTAATGATGCCTCAGAATTATGATTATAATCATTTTTAAAGTATTACCAATTCCAACACACTGTGTAGGAATTACTCAGACTTTTTACCCCTTTAGCTTCTGAAAAACCGTGGTAACTAACCATTCCTGGACTCAGTTGAGGAAGTAAAATGCATTTCCTTTTCAATAATTACCACAGAAAAGCACACTTAGCTTGCATTTCAAGTTGTCTTCGGTAAAGTCTCTTTTGCTTGCAACAGTTGTATTCTCCTGATTGCTCTTCCCCGACTTCTGTTCTGTGTAACAGAGATAGGTGTGTTGTGAAGGGCTACCTCCAAAGTCTTGCTTTTCCGTTTCTTTGCCTTGGGAGCACCTGGGAAGCCTTGAAGGTGCGGGCAATCAGAGGCGTCATGGGCAGTGTAGTAGAGCTCCGCACCGCAGCTGGGCTGAGAATGGGCCACTCTTGGTTTCTTTTGCTTCCACCTGGGAGACTTGCCCCGGCCTTTTCCTTTTTACCCTTTACCTGGCAAAGTAAATTCTCAGCTGAGCAGGTGAGTGTGGTTTCCAATTCTGAGATGCAGAAGGAGACCGAGTCCTCGCATCCCCCAGGGGCCATGCCCACAGGTCTGTTCCTTCAGCTTTCTCCCCCGCGCTGGTCCGGGACCCCCGCGGCTCCCATGCTTCTCTCCCCGTGCCCGTGAGGCTCAGATGTGCAGGGGAAGGGGCCCAGCGCCGGCGACCTCACCCCCGGGCTCTCCATGTCTTTTAATTCCTTACATTTCTGATTATCTCTGTGCTGCACTCTGGCGAACTTTTAAAAATCTAGCTTTATTTCCTCTTCATCTGTATCCCATCTGTTTAACTCTTCCATTGAAATTATTTATCTGTTTCATATCTAGAATTTTTAATTTTGTTTATGTCTGACCTTACCCATTTGTCCTTTAATTCTTATGTTTTCATCCCCTCTTTCTTTAAATATTTTAAACATATTTGTTTTATATTCTCTCCATGAAAATTCCAGTGTCTGATGAAGGAGGGTGCCTCATTTTGCTCTGTTGTTTCTGCTCTCACGGGGGCTTGTTTCCTCGTGGGTTTTGTAATTTTTTTTTTTCTAGAAGGTCATGTCCAGCTGATCTTAATTTGTGAGAATCCTGTGAAAACTGAAGGTTCATTTCTCTAGGGAGGATTTGTGTTAGTTTCTGCCAGGTGCTCCTGAGGTTACACCACCATACAAATACGGTAAATCTGAACCTCCGAAGATGTTCAAAGATGTGTTTGAATTCTCAGATGATACTTCTCCTTTCTCACCCAAAGCCCAGCCTGTATGGGCAATAATTTTTTTTTTTTTAATGACGTATTTTCTTAGAGGTCCCTGCTTTGTGCTTCCAACTGCTCACTTTACATGAATCCAAGGCCCCTATCTCCTGTCTCTTGCATAGATTTCTACACCCAAGGCTTTATGTACTTGACATTGGTAATGCCTTCAGGGTAGGTATAGTGTGCTTGTGTGTGTGTGTGTGGGCGGGGGGATTGTGAGGGGGCGCCTCAGAGCTCAGGGCTCTGGCTTCCTCCTTCCTCTTCAGTGATCCCCAATCAATTTCCTTACTTTCTTCTCCAAGCCTCTAAAGCATTATCCCTCAATCCAATTCTTGAGTTTCAAAACCATGTCATCATCCTCGAATTATTTTGCCTTATGTATTTTTTCAGGAGTACATTTGCATGTTGTTTTGTAATAATTACCTATATTTGCAAATATTTAACTGCTTTTAGTGCTCACACCTGTCCTTTTGTGACCTGCTAATTCTAGAGCTAGTTTTGCATTACGTAAAAAAGTCATAGCACCAATTTATTTTTTTCCTCCCCCTCCCCCTCCTCATTCTGGGTCTCTGTCGCCGATGCTGGGTGCAGTGGTATGATCATAGCTCACTGCAGCCTACAACTCCTGAGCTCAAGTGATCCTCCCACCTCAGCCTCCTGGGAAGTTGGAACGGCAGGTGTGAGTCACCACATCCAGTTAATGTTTTTAACTTTTTGTAGAGATAGGGTTTAGCTTTGTTGCTCAGGCTGGTCTGGAACTCCTGGCTTCAAGCAATCTTCCTGCCTTGGCCTCCCTAAGTGCTGGAATTACAATGGTTAGCCACCTCACCCAGCCACCGTTTTCTTATGAAAATTAAATGGAAGGTATATATTCTGAGATCTTTAAGAATCTCTATCTCCCTCACAAAATAAAATTTTTTGAAAAAATAAAATTGGTCAGGTGTAGTATTTTTGAGTTCCAAATCTATCTCCTCAATAAAAGGAAACAGCTCTACGGATCACACTTCACTGTTTTCTGCCACTTAATGTCAAAGTTCTCAGGGTGGTCTGTTTCTTTGAAGATATTTTGTCTTTCTTTCCAAGATTCTTATGGAGGTTTCAACTCATTCTTCATAAGACCTTTCCCAGTGTATGTCAAGATAGATGCCAGTCTCCATTTTCAAAACAGGATGACCATATTGCAGGAAAAAAGCATCCTTTTTTTTTTTTTTTTTTTTTTTTAAACGCAGGAAGGTTTTCTTGTCTTCTTCTTGTACTTTTTTAAAAGGAGTTTTAAAAATTTTAACTGGAAAACTTACTAGACAAATGTTGGTGCTCTGATTTTTGCTTCCTATATTCTTATTTATCATTTAGTACATGTTCTTTTCCTCTGCCTTGTCAGAGAGCGTCTTACATTTTTATTCCACATCACTGACTTTCCCCAGTATTCCCTTCTTTAATGCCTGCTTCAGACCAGTCTTTATCCCAAATAGGAGGGCAGTGCCGCTGTACTCCAAGAACACATCACAAAGCCTAGTGCATTAGCATTTCAATTTTGTAGCTTTTAAATTACCCACCTAGATCGTGGTGATAATTAATTGTAGGATTAAGAAAAGTTAAGAAATACTTAGACAGCTGGAAAATCATTATTTCTGGTTGGTTGTGAGGGTGTTTCTGGAGGAGATTGGCATGTGAGTTGGTGGACTGCATAAGGAAGACCCATCCTTGATGTGGCTGAGCACCATCCAATTGGCTTAAGGTCCAGATAGAAGAAAAAGACAGAGAAAGGGCACATTTGTTCTCACTCTCCTGGAGCTGGGACACCCTTCTTTTGCCCTTGGACATCAGAACTCCAGGTTCTCTGACCTTCAGACTCTAGGACTTGCACCAGCAGTCCCAGGTCCTCAGACTTCCAGCCTTGGACTAATAAGTTACACCATTGGCTTCCTTGGTTCTGAGGCTTTCCGACCTGGACAGCCACACTACTGGCATCCCTGGTTCTCTTGCTTATAGACGACCTGTCATGGGACTTCTAAGCTCTACAATCATGTAAGCCAATTGCCCTAATAAATCCTCTCTCTCTCTCCTAATTTCTCTCTCTCCCTCCCTTGCTTCCTCTTTCCCTCCCTCTTGTTGGTTCTGTCTCTCGGGAGAAACCTAACTACTACACATGTCTATGTGGGATTTTAGATATTTTAGGAGAAAACAGTATTTTCAAATTTTCCACTAAACTAGCAACAAAGACATAGAAGAACACAGTAATTCACCTCACTAAAAACCTCAATGTATCCTCAATGATAGAATTTGGGAAGACTTGCCGATAACTAGGTCAGTTGACTAGGTTAAAAAAGAAAAACAGGCTGGGCGCGGTGGCTCACACCTGTTATCCCAGCACTTTGGGAGGCCGAGGTGGGTGGATCACTTGAGGTCAGGTGTTTGAGACCAGCCTGGCCAACATGGTGAAACCCCATCTTTACTAAAAATACAAAAATTAGTCAGGCATTGTGGCAGGTGCCTGTAATCCCAGCTACTCGGGAGGCTGAGGCATGAGAATCGCTTGGACCCAGGAGGTGAGGTGGAGGTTGCAGTGAGCCGAGATAGTGCCACTGCACTCTAGCCATGGCAACAGAGAGAGACTCTGTCCCAAAAGAAAGGGGGCTGGAGAAAAAAAAAAAAAAAAACAAACCTCCAGCTACCACTTGGGGAAAAAGTAGGCAGACAGTTTCTATTTCTCTCTTGTTGTTTTGTGACTTAAAATATACAGGATCTGTAAAATCCTGAAGATCAGGTAGCTAATAACAATTAAGCTTGGAAGAAGAAACGGATTCTGAAAGTAGGTCTTCAGTTGGTTTGAAGAAAAAACACTCTTTTCTGTGGAACCTTCTGAGAGTTTGGCCTCATCTTAGAATTCTAAAGATTCCTGAGTATTTCTGGTGGCACAGGGCAAGTTAGCCCTGCCATGCAGGCCAGGTGAGAGCCTTGTGACTGTTGGCTCTTGTAATAATAGCAAGTTATTTTGCATGATATCTCTCTTCCCTTATTACTTATATCTCTGTAAAGTCATGAGGAAACATATAGCTTTAGTTTCTGTTGTGCTGTGCAGATTTAAGCAACAGGTGTGTCACACACATGGAAGGGAATAAGAAAGGGGAGAGCAGTGTCATCTTCCCAGGTCCTAAGTGGAGGGAGCAGTGGTTCTCCCATGTGGAGGGCAGCTGTGATCTCATGAGGATCATGAACACAGAGAAAGCCGTGTAGGGGGAAGAGGAGGAACCATAATATGAGAAACCTATTCCTGGGCCTATGTGAGTAAGCACCTTAATGAACTCTCAGAAAGAGCAAAGAACTCTGGAGAAGAAATAATTTTCAGCTATAAATCAGGGCTTGAAGCCATGACAGTTTAGTTATTAAAATAAATCTGACCTAAATTTGTAGTCAAAATGTGGTGAGGACAGGATATTCGTCTTACAACATAAAATTTATTTCTAAAAGTGCCCAAGGCCAAAACCTTTTGTTCTCTGAAGTATGTAAACTTATTAGGCTGGGCATGGTGGCTCATGCCTGTAATCCTAGCACTTTGGAGGCTGAGGCAGGTGGATTACTTGAGCTTAGGAGTTCGAGACCAGCCTGGGCAACATAGTGAGACCTTGTCTCTACAAAAAGTAAACAAAAAATTAGCCCAGTGCAGTGGCACATGCTTGTAGTCTCAGCTACTTGGGAGGCTAAGGTGGGAGGATCACTTGAGCCTGGGAGGCTGAGGCGGCAGTGAATGGTGACTGTGCCACTGCACTCCAGCCTGGGTGACAGAGCAAGACCCTGTTTTAAAACAAATCTTTTTTTAGATAGTCTTCCTTATTAATCTCTTTAGAAAAACACTCCTTCATAAATAATGCAATGGTAAACCAGTTCATACCTGAGTGGAAACAATTTCTAAATTTGTTAAGTCCTAAACTAATGGAAAAAAATTAGGGAGAGTGAGTATGTGCATGTAAAATTCAGTGAGCATAGCCCTGGGAATGTTATCAATTTTGGGGGGTGTTCTTCCTAAAGCAGTTTATAACAACATGAGGGAAGTTAAAGCTATAGAATGTTTGCATCATTTTCCTATTAATGTCACTTATGTGTATTTATACTTTGTACGCATGAAAATAATAAAACAAGGTATTTAGTATTGAGATTGCTGAATAGGAAGCAAAGAGACAGGCTATGTCATTGACTAAGTCACTTAATCTCTCCTGGCCACAGTTTTTTTGACTGCAAAAAGAGTTGGACAGGGTTGCTTCTAAGGCCTTTTCCAGCTTTAATATTTTATGGTTAAAATAGAAACTAAGACAAATAAATGTATGTTTTCAGAAAGATCAAAGGCATAAACATAAACATAAACATAAACATCCCCTAAGGTGCATCATATACTTCCTTACACATAGCAGGTAGTCAGGAAAATATCTGTTGATTACATTTAAATTCTTTATGTGATTGGTTTCTTAAATAAGTAGGCAGACTGAGTTATTTCAAAGGCCTTTTCCAAATGTTATCCTCTGCTTAAAATGTAATTTAAGCCAAATAGTGTACTTAGATCAACGAGATTTTAAATTCAAGAATAGAAGTCTTATCTTTGATCTATGTATTCTCTTTGAAGCTTCATATTTCCTTCCATAGCAGGTGATCATGGAACTATCTCTGATTATAGTTATTATTATAGTTATTTGTTTGCTTAGTTTTTCAAGTAGAATTGAACATTTTTCTCAATATGAAAACACTGAACTACTTTTAAAACTCATTATTGTATAATGTCCATCCATTTCTTGCTATCTAAAGCTATGTTATAAAAACAAGTGAATAATTGGGAACTGGGTACCAAAGTGAGTGAAATATTCTGTTTCTTAGTTTTCCATAATGAGACTTTTAATTAGCTTTCCCATGGTTTAGATACTAAATTTATGAAGAATAAAAGTTCAAAGCCAAATGCTAATCTTGTATCACCGCTTGTCTTGTATACTAGTTGTCCTAGGATTTCTATATTACAACCAGGAAGACGTGAATTAAAACCTCTGAAGAGACTATAACCATAAATAACTTATGGCATATGTTCCATTATTAATTGAAAACTCATAGTTAATAAACTTTGGGAAGGAAACTTTCAGGCACATGGCATGGAATATGAAGGTGATGTTCTTTTTATAAATTTTAAAGGTAGCATATATTATATGAATTACTCAAGACTTTACAAGCAGAAAAAAAGGACAAAAAATAAAACTCATGTGCACCCTATGTTAACATGTAATTCGTAATGAAACGTGTGAAATATAAACACATGACTTTCACGTATTCATTTTCACTTTATACTTTTTAATTGAAATTAAATTAGTCACTTAACGTACATAATGCAGTGTTTCTTTTCCAGTCTAGTAGCTTTTCAGCATTCAGTTTTGAGGCTCATGGGAAATGTTACTCAGTATCAAGATGTGGTTTGATGAGTGAACAATGTCAGTATCGACTGTACTTAACAGAAGACAGAAGGGGCTGGGGTTAATCTGCAGCTAACAACATATAAAAATAAAAACAAACACAGACCCACAATAACATCAACATGCATTATTAGGCAAAGATCCAAAATTAACCCAACCCACACAGATTTCTTCTAAGCTGAGGTAACGCATGGAAACAGATACTTTATCAAGATCCATAGCCATAGTAGTAAGGTTCATCAGGGCGGAATCCATATGCTGTGGCAGGGCGTCCAAGAATGCCAACTGGTTGGCCAAAGCCATCCATTCCAAGGCTAAAAAAGAGAAAAAGGAATGATAAGCTACGTTTTTCATCACACATCCACAATGCAGATTAAGAGGCCTAGATTTTTATACCACCAACATTCTCCTCCTAGCAGGGATAGTGATTTATGTGGATATCACTAACTTTTTTTTCTTAAGGTTAATAGAGCCATTAAAAGTGTATATAATAAAATACTTCTAACAAAGTGTGTTAAAAGTATGAGAAACCTCTGTCAGTAGGTACTATTCTAAACAAAGTGGAAGAATCAAGTTAGAAAAGTTTTATTTAATGAATTACTTATATATGGCTCTTAAGCAAAAATATGAAAAGATTTTACATGCTAGCAATGATCAGTAATATATTGCTAGGGAATGATAAAAATAAAACTGTAGTAAAGTGAGTTTTGCTGTTTATAATGTCTTTTCATATGACGATATGGGACTAATTCCACTTTTAGTAAAAACATGTGTTTGAGTTATATCAGTGAACTCTCATGCAGGGCCAAATTATACCATAAGCCTATGATTAAAAGAACAAGATAAGGAATTTGACAAAATGTGAAAATTAGTCAGATTTGATCTGCAAATCCTTCCTCTGATTCCTCAATGCAAACAATTACAAAAAGTATCTATTTCTTTTGAGTGACAGCAAGGCAATTACAAATTCTGGTTCAACTTATTCTATGGAAAAAACAGAAACCCAAAGATAACCTTCAGAGCTGTAAAGATAGCTTCAAGTATGTTAAACTTCATGATTATTAAAAAAATTACTTGTTGATCTATTAATACATTATTTAGAGGAAAATCTGTTCTCCAAAGTCCTTTTTAAAGGTCAGGGAATTGTCCGACACTTAGGAAAATGACAAAGTATTAATGCTACCAGGCAGAATATGGTGGCCTTAACATGCTCATGCATAGCTCATGCAGTGAATGCTAGTGAGCTTGACTTCCAATCAATAGAAACCATTTGTAATGCAGAAATGTAAGTTTTGGAAAAATAAAACATATTTAAATGATTTAAGTTTGCACTACATGAGGAGATGGAAAGATAATTTTCCCTCAATAGCAAAAGCTGAATCTGATGAAAAAATATATTCACATAGGCACTAACTCTCTGTCACACTCAGAGTGAGATTAAGTTGACACACTTTAGAAGTAACTATTAAAATGTTAAGGTTTTAAATAAATGTGTGTATGTGCATGTGTGCGTGTGCACGCATGCTGGTGTGTATTAAGATGGAACTAAAGAGTAAATGTAAAGAGCCAAAATACATATAACACATACTGGTCCAGTGACTCTACCCTTTAGGAGAATGGAAGTTCTGAAATACAAGTTTCAGGTTAGCATTTGTACTGAGCAGTCCTGGACACAATTTATTGTTTTGGGCTCCTCCTACATCAAAACTTTGTCTATAGTTTCCCAAAGTTGGTTGAAATTTTTAAGTCTACATTTTATTTTGAAATGGTAAAAATATAAGCACCTTTTCTTACTTTGGTCTCATGGGAAGAGAGACTAAATTTTGTGATGAGGAAATCAAGAGGTAGCTTAACAGATGTTTCAGAAATTAATGGAGTCAGTGAACTAAGAGGCACTGGTATCAGCTTAAAATCAGTAAAAGTTATTGAAAACTTTTCTCTGCAAGCACTAAGGCTAACAAGTAATTATCTATCTAAAGAACTCTGCATTATACAACTGTTGATTACATAGCTTGGATTTCAACTTGTTCCTTCTTCATCTTTCTGCTTATTACCTGTCTTTAACCAGTCCTTATCGTTTTTAGCAACTCCTCTGAGGCCAAATAGCAGTAAACTTAGGTTAAACACAAGTTAATCTTATGTTCGTTTCTCAGTCTGGGGGCTATGGCAAGATCTATTTCAGTAATTTGAAAACAAGAGGCATATATGGGACAGTGAGGAAATATGAAAAGGCACCTTCAAAACAGAGTATCTCACAGTTGACTTGTTAGCAATATCACTGTAATTTTATTTAAAAGAAGATGGTCCTCAGAAGGGAGTTTGCCAGTCGTTGGCACAAAACAAGGAGCTTCTCGGCTACAATGCTGGTTGTAGCCACCTAAGCAATTGTGTGGTGATCTGGTAAGCTATAACACCATAAGGAATATCTGGCCTTTTTTGCAGTTTGGTCCTCAGTCAGGAAGGGAATTTAACATTCTCAGAGTCTGAGGCCATTCTACATTCAAGTTGCAAAATTCTCCCCCTTTTTTTTATTTCTATGACTAATAAGCAAACTATTGATCATTGTTTTCCCATGTAATTTGCCAATAGGGTAAATAATAAACTTAGATATTACCTAATCTGCCTGATGGTTATAACTTCCATTGTACATTAACAAATGGATTTTTTTTTCTTTTTAAAATATGTCATGCACATTGTTGATAAGAATCAGAAGTCCCAAGTCAGTGAAAGAATGACCCTTGAGCACTGATGAGTCTGAGTTTCTGAACCTATAAATCTCTGGTCTTGAACAGCATGGTCTTTAGGTTACTATGGTAAAGATCTATTTATGCAGTCAACAGTTCACCCAGAGACACCTGTGGGTATTACAGTGTAGAGGACATCATTTAATTTTCTGAATTTCTATATACAAATATCATTTGGGGAAAAAGGAATAAAATTTGAAACCAAACTCTAAAATGATCTTTTCTGGAATTCTTCATTATGTATCACAGATGAACTTGCTGTTTAAAGAAAAAAATATTTAAAACATTTATGATCAGTTTAGAGAATACGTTGACATAGGTCCTAGGTCCTTCTGTATTATGAAAAATCAACTATATCTACAGAATTAATACATTTTTAATTAAATTCACTGTGAAACAAATAGTTTGTTTCTTTAATCCCTCTCATTTGATTCTTTCTAATATAGTGGGGGAAATTAGGCTTTCCAGGATGCCAAAACCTGGAGATATTCTTTTGGAATATGTAGACACTTTACTTTTTTCCTTGGGAAAAGGATATAGCCTTGCTAATGCTGAGTTTAGTTCAAAACCAGGAGAGTTTTCCTTTAAACAGAAGCAGATAGATTCTTCATGTAAATTCTTGAAGGAGATAGAAACTATGAATATAGAAAGGCAATGTTGCAGCAAAAATTGTGCTTTCCTGATCTGGAAAGACTTGACTTCAATAGTGTGTATCACAGGAATTTGTATGCCCTCACTAGGGGCCCTGAGAAGCAAGAAAAAGTAAGCTGTGATATGCCACATCTGTTCTTGCCTTGTGTGACCATTTTGCTTCAGATACCAGTTTGAATATGTGGCTATTTATAAGTATACTGGAATTTAATCCAATCTTGTAGGGTGCGTGTCTCTGTATGTACATAGTTTCTTCTTGCTACTCCTAACCCACATAAAAAGTTGTGTATCCCTCTAGATTAGTATATGCCACTATTATAGTACTTTTTCTTTACAGGATTGGTTATTTAGTGTCATTCCACCTTTATCCTTAATGTTCAGATAACATATTTTGGACCTTTGAATCACCAAAATACAGTGTCTCTTCCTGAAAATACATAATTCTGGTCCAAAGAAAATAGTTATTGTTTATTGCGAAAAGATAACTAGGAATGATAAGGGCAAAAAGTCAATCTGCCATTAAGTTTTATTTCCCAAGAACAATTATTTCTGGGTACCTAGGAAGAAAAATGACAAGTTCTTTAAAAGACAAAAATTATATTTAAAACTCAACAACAAATAGAAAACCACATCTAGAGTGTGTTTTTTAAAATAAATTTAGAAATCTAATTAGCATTCAGCAAGCAGAAGACTGAGTTTTCACTAATATTTACAAGACTTCAAACACATTTGTAATAGCAATCATTAGAATTCTAAACTTGAGATGATTTAGAGCAGGAAAAAAGAAATCTGGAAATGACAAGTGATGCTTCACATGCAGCACATAACAAGGGAATGGCAGCCAGTAAGGAATCCCAGGCACTCACAGGCTCTTATTAAATTTCTGGGCCAGAGTTGACATTCCTGTAGAAAGAGAAGAAAATCACCTACCTCTGGCTGTTTGTGAGGCTTAATTAGTGCGTATTTGTAAAGCACTTTGAAATCCTTGGATGAAAAGTGCTGCATAAGTGAAAAGTATCATTATTTTATTAAAATGAGATAAAAGCAACACAAGTCTTTTTCTTCTTTTAAATTCCTAGGTCAGCAATATCAATGTAGAGCAAGTAATGAATTTATTAGTAAATGGCTACAAAAAAGAATAAATGCAGGCCAAATTATTGTTTCATAGGCTCATGGAAGTCTGACTTGGGAACATTTTAGGAAATAATCTTGGCTACACTTTTATTCACAACATCCTTGACAGGGTCTATCCAGCTCTTGTCTGAACACCTCCAGAAAGAAGTGCTCACTACTTTGTCAAGGCAGTTCATTCCATTTATGGATATGTAAAACTGTTGGAAAGTTCTTTATTACACAGCTCTAAAATCCAGTTCAATTAGTCTTAGAATTACCCTCTGAAACCACACAAGGAGTCCAATTCCTCTTTGATATGACTGCTCCACAGCCCTGGTTTATTCAAGCCTCATTACATGGTCTTCAATCTTTACCATCTCACTTGCTCTCTAAAACTACTTCCATTTTCTAGTGTTTGTCTTCAAATGAAGAAGCTAAAATTAACATGATACTTATGATGTGGTCTGAAACCAGTACAGAATAAAAGATCCTATATCTGACTTTATTCTATTGTAGGTTAAAACTGTATTAATCTTAAACAAAATTTTTAAGAAGATATTATCACAAAGTTGCCTAATATTGACTGCTTATAATTGTGTATATATGTGTATATGTATATACATAACATTGAGTTGTATGTAGTTATATAATATTGTTATATGTAACATTAAGTTTTTTATATATATGTACAGTTGTGTGTGTACACACACACACACATTCAAAATTTTCTTATAACTACCATGCTGAATTTCATCTTTTTGGTCTGAGTCTGTCTTTAGGAATTCTATTCTTCCCAAGACAAAATCATTTATGACTACATATTTGTAAATAGGCAACAGTGATTTTTCTTAACAAACCAGTCTTTGTGATCCATCAGGTAATATTGAAGGCTGGAATGCTTTTGGAATTGTCAAGTGAAAGAATTTAACATGAGCTGTTATAGGAAGAAACTTTCCAGGATATTATAAAACCATATGAAATTACTTCTTCATAATTTCTTAGAATACTTCATTCTTTTTATGAATTTCTCCAATATATTGATTATAGAATCAAAATCAGTATTTAGTATGTTTACCTTTCTAAGTAGATTGTTAATTGATCATCAGGGTAATTTCAGCTTAAGTATGATTTGTCATGGGAAATTTAGGTCTATTGTTAATAGTGACTCTATATACCATTTGCCCATCCATTCACCTATCCCAATAGTAGAAACATTTATTGAGTTCCTACAATGTTCTAAGTATAGTTTTTGAAGCCAAGGAAAAAACACATGCTGGGAAGGCAATAATAAGACATAGTCCTTGACTATAAGGATTGGAGGCACCTAACATGGAAGAAATATTCTGATAATAACCTGATGTCATACTACTGTAGCATATGTGTAAATTGCTACAGAAGAAAAGAGGGGGGCCAAATATTTAACATAAGAGTATCTTAGAAACATGTACAAATTGCTTCAGGAGAATCTTGGCAGCTAGAAAGTCTTCATACAAAATACTTTGATTTAATGCATCTGTTACTTCCTGACATATTTTGTTATTGTATTTCTTTCCCATTAGAAAACAAACACCATGGAGGGCAAGGACTGTCTTGGCCATTGCTATATCCCTAGCCTCTAGTATTGTATCTGACATGTATTCAAAAAATACATGAATTCATGAATGAATGAGTCTTAAAGGACAAGTAAGAGTTCACAGGCGAAGAGAGACAGAATTCCTGATGGTGGAGCAGCCCGAGCAACAGAGAGGAGTGGCCGATGAAGAGCAAATGGTTTGTTATGGTTAAAGTTTTAGATTTATGATATCAGCAAGTGGCAGGAGATAAGGCTAGAAAGGGCGGTTAGGACTAGATATTGAAGCTTTTCATAAAGCTAAGAACTGGTGGCTTCTGGAGAGTCGTCAACAGTTCCTAAGAAAGAGAATGACCAAATTCTATGTTTTAGAAAGATAATTGTAGTAGGAAAGGGGGTTGAGATGCAAAATCATAAACACTGAAGAAACTATTACAGCTGTCCAAATGTGAAGTAATAAAAACCTACAGAGGGGTACTGGCAGAAATAACAATGATCAAATATGCTACAATTCACAACAATGTTATCTTTTCTCTGTTTTTTTTTTTTTTTTTTTTTTTTTAAAGAAGGAATCTTGCTCTGTTGCCCAGGCTGGAGTGCAGTGGCGTGATCTTGGCTCACTGCAACCTCTGCCACCCGGGTTCAAGTGATTCTCCTGCCTCAGCCTCCCAAGTAGCTGGGATTAAGGTGTGTGCCACCACACCCGGCTAATTTTTCTATTTTTAGTAGAGACTGGGTTTCAGCATCTTGGCCAGGCTGGTCTTGAACTCCTGACCTTGTGATCCACCCGTTTCGGCCTCCCAAAGTGCTGGGATTATAGGCGTGAGTCACTGTGCCCGGACCATCTTTTCTCATTTAAAATAGTTTTATTAGGCCAGGTGCTGTTGCTGATGCCTAAAATCCCAGCACTTTGGGAGGCTGAGGTAGGCAGATTGCCTGAGCCCAGGAGTTCGAGACATGGGAAAACCTCATTTCTACAAAAATACAGAAAACTATCCAGGCATGGTGGTGCACACCCATGGTTCCAGCTACTTATGGGGTTGAAGCAGGAGGATCACTTGAGCCCAGGAGGTTGGAGGCTGCAGTGAGCCATCACCGCCACTGCACTCCAGTCTGGGAAACAGAGTGAGTGAGACCCTGTCTCAAAAAAAAAAAAAAAAAAAAAATTTAAAGTTATACCTTTACATGTTGGGGACTGAGACTTAAGGAGAAGAATTTCAAA
Source organism: Mandrillus leucophaeus (assembly GCF_000951045.1). Classification (NCBI taxonomy): domain Eukaryota; kingdom Metazoa; phylum Chordata; class Mammalia; order Primates; family Cercopithecidae; genus Mandrillus; species Mandrillus leucophaeus. The sequence goes on from NW_012102110.1 coordinate 4,238,302, forward strand.
ACTGTCTGGAAATTTTAAAGGTTATAGTTAATTGGAATGGAGCAAATTTTGCCCCCTTGTATGGGAATATGCTTCATCAAATGACTGAGATGCTGTGGTATTCCACATAGATGAAATCAGACTGTAGAAGAAGCTTGCCCCTATTTTCTACAGGGCTGAACTATTCTGGAAAAGAGAATATTTTCTCCTTGAAATTCTTACAATAAGAAGAGATGTGCAGATTGAATGAAACAATGAGTATAAAACAATACCTAACACTAGTAAAATGATGTGTTACTACATCGAGATCTAAATGTTTGTCATTTATAGACCAACCACTAGATGGAGAGCTTGTCTTACCACTGAATTTCAGGTACTTTCACAAAGTTTCAAAGCAAGGATTATTAAATTTAAACTTCTCAGCACATTTAACATTCATAGAATGTGGCGTCCATTGCTTTCGCAGATAATGTCCAGTTTTATGATTATGAAATAATTTACAGCTAAATAGAAATACCTATCAGTTACATGCAAAAAAAGTTTTGTGAATGTTGGGTGCCTAAGAAAATAGGTTATAAGAAAAGATGCTGATTGTCTTGAACACTGAAAAAAGTAATATGCATGAATGTTAAAGTACTATTACTATAACATAGCTTCTAAAATTTTTCATTGACCTGATATTAATGGCATCTTGTTTCTATAAATCTATATGTAATAAATATATATTTTAAGTTGCTCAAAGGTATTACTCATTTCTTTGGACCTGAACTTTTGTATTGTTGAGAAAATAAAATCCAAGAGCATGGTTAAGAAGTCTTCTAATGAGTTTCACCAGCATATATCAAGTTTAGTTGTCATTTTCCATTTAGTTTTATTCTTAATTTTTTATATGCATAATTATAACTTTTTCTTTTATTACAATAAAAAAAGTGGCTAAAGCATCTTAAAGACTCTTATTCTTAATGAATTCAAACTAGTGTTTTTTTCCAAAAATCAAGGGCAAATTATATGAGTAGTGGGAGGCTATATTTAAAATACTCATCTAAAAACATTTTTTGAAGGACATCTGTCAGTTCTAAGGGTGAAAACACCTTGGGGAAAACTCCTTTCAATTTAGTTACTACACTGAGATACTTCAGATAAAAACTAATTTGTACTAATGATGAAGGGAACATGTGTAACACAGTCACCGATTTATTCTAAATGGTAAAGAAATTCCATTCCATTGACTGTCCTCTAATTTCATTCAAGTTATACTTCTCTTCTTATACATCTTAATCTGTTGATTAACCTGCCTCCAGAGTATTATTTTAGTGACTGTATTTTAATGTGGAGATGTTATACTTGGTACTTTTTGATACTATATCATTGCATTAATTTTTCTATTCCTTTTTATTAATTTACTTATTTATTGCATTTTATATAGTCTCATTGAAATTCTTCTATTAACTGTAATTCTCAGGCATCCTAACACTCTTGCTGTTAGAGCGCTTGTCTTGTACTGTCATGTACTTTACTAAGCTTTTTTTTTTTTCTTTTTCTTTTTTTTTTTTTTTCCCGAGACGGAGTCTCACTCTGTTACCAGGCTGGAGTGCTATGGCACGGTCTCGGCTCACTGCAACCTCCGACTCCTCAAGTGATTCTCCTGCCTCAGCCTCCCAAGTAGCTGGGATTACAGGCACATGCCACCACACCCAGCTAATTTTTGTATTTTTAGTAGATGGAGTTTCACCATGTTGGCCAGGATGGTCTCGAACTCTTGACCTCAGGCAATCCACCCGCCCTGGCCTCCCAAAGTGCTGGAATCACAGGCTTTACTAAGCTTTAAAACAAGGCTTATCAAATTTAAACTCCTCAGCATATTGAACATTGATAAAATGGGATTTCCATTACAATCTGATGATTCTCTTTCATGATGGTCCTTTTTATGTTTTCATTGATATGAAGTCTCATTATATTGCCCAGGCTTGAGTATTGTGGCTGTTAACAGGCACAATCATGGTGCACTGTAGCCTCCAACTCTTGGCCTCAAGTCATCCTCTACCTCAGCCTCCAGAGTAGCCAAGACTACAGGTATGCACTGCTGCACCTGGTTCCTTTCTTTGTGTACTTTGTAATATTTTATTGTGCTTTCAACTTCATTTTTTTCCCCTGTCTGTTGGCTCTTGAGCTGTGGAATTATTTCTACAGAAAGGTTCTGTATTTGTTTATAATGTATCAGGGCCCTGGCAGTTCCACTGTCCTGAAACAATCTAAATGGCAATTTCTTGACTAAGGTTCCCTGAATTAAGTATATGGTGTAAATTCTGAACCCACTCATGTGCATGAAACAAGCTTGTGACTTCTCTTTCACATGAGTGACTATCTTCCCCTACTGAGGGTCTTTGAGCACAGACAAGTTTTGGCCACTTCTCTGGGCTGGTGAATTAACATCATTTAGTCCTCTTTTCAACTGATGAGAAAAAGGTAGACCTTTGAAATTCCAGGCTTTATTTAGAGAATTCAGTTCCATCTTCCTTTACCAAATAACCCATACCTAGTTCAATATTCCTGTGGGTGTTTTTTTTTGTCATTGGGGTATTCCCTATCTTTCTTATGAACTTGGTCATGTAAGTTTCTGTTACATTTTTGTCTACCATTTACATATTATCTGTATAGCAGTGGTCCCTGCCAAATTAGCTCAGTCTACCATCTTGCTGGAAGTCCTTTTCATTTTATTATCACTATTTTTTTTTGACGTGGAGTTTCACTCTGCTTGCTCAGGCTGGAGTGCAATGGTGCAATCCTGGCTCACTGCAACCTCCACCTCCTGGATTCAAGTGATTCTCCTGCCTTAGCCTCCCAAGTAGCTGGGATTACAGGCCCACACCACAATGCCTGGATAATTTTTGTATTTTTAGTAGAGACAGGGTTTTGCCATGTTGGCCAGGCTAGCCTCAAACTCCTGAACTCAGGTGATCCACCTGCCTCAGCCTCCCAAAATGTTGGGATTACAGGCGTGAGCCACCATGTCTGACCCATTTTATTATTATTTATCTGCACATTCGAAGAAAAAAAAAATAAATTTTAGATTTCTCTGGCTCACAATAGGCTTTCTTGAAGAGAACAATGACTTGCAAGAAACAACTGGAGCCATTAAAATATATTTTACTTTTCCTTATTTGTAGTTATTAACAGAAAAAATGCTCTAATAGGTACCTAATGGAAGTTGTCAGATGTGATTATCAAGTTGAAGTGAATATTTACTCAAGCCTATAATGGTCTCAGGCTTTTTCTGGCAATATTTTAATGAAGGTTTGCCATCTAGTCATCTTTAACTTACATTTCTTCCATTAAGTACAAGGACTTCTTAAAATTGGCAGTTCTATACTATCAAGCAATGCTTCATTTCATACCACCAAATGTTAAGGGAACTTGCTGAGTGGCTTAAATAACCCCTAGGTCAATAAACCGAGTCATTAGCACCTCCTTTAAATAATTGTTTGTCTGTTACTGGTTCAACATTTATATAATCTGTCATAATACCCTGGTTTTCTAAGGTAAAAAAATTACTGCTATGGGCTTAAACTAGAGAATATCATGTAAGTAGCAATGTTTTTTCAGTGATAGTTTAACTATACTGTCTGGTACTGAGTGAGTTAAAGCCTGAACACCACAACTAATTACTATGTAATGCTAACCTTAGTTGCTGGTTCATTTTGAGACTCTTTAAAATATGAACTGTGTATTTTACCCCTATGCACTCTCTTAATGATTTGTTTTTTTAGACTGAAATCACTTCCAGCCATCAGTTATACTTTTGGTCTCTACATATGCACTTCTCCAAGCACAAATATTTCTTTTTCCTATTGGTCTGCCAGCCCTGTCAGAGCAAATTTCACTTTAAACTAAATGCTATGATACTTAAAACCTCTTGGATTACTCAGGCTGCTAGTGTGATCTGTAACCTTCCAAGAATGACAGCTGAACTTTCCAATTTGCTTATAGTGTTTGGGGAACTAGAAAGCACATGCCAAAAGGAAAATGTTTCTGATGTTGAACAGAAAGGAAAGTTCTTGTTGGAGGTGGGGGCAAGAGACTATTAAGTACTGAAAAATACTAATAAGAAATGAAAAGAAACTAAACATGCTGTAAAGTCTAAGACCTCAAACATAATTCAAAACTTAATACTAGTACTAAAAACTCTGGCTAAACTGGTTAAAATATGAAAAATAACCTTTAGTTACTGTAATTTAAGTGCCAACCAGAATCTTAAAGTGATAATGCACTATTGAAATGAACAAATTCAAAAAATGGAATATAAAATTATCACAAGTAGTACACAAAATGGGCTATATCAACTCCCCATCTTTCTTTATAAAACAGACAAGTCTGACATATGAACAAAAATAAAAGTTAATACAGTCATCTAACATACATGCTACCTCCATGGACATAATAAGAGTCTCTCTTATATGAACAAAAAACACTACTGACATAACACCAGTCTTTTTTTTTTTTTTTAATTAATGTTAAGTTTTTTGTTAAAACTTGTGTCTCCAAAATCCTTAAACAAATCATTCAGTTTGGGAACATTTTGGAATAGTTTTGAAACTTTTCACTTCAAGGAAGCAGATAAATGTTTGTCTTAAAAAAATCCTGAAAATCTTATCAAACGTAAGATGCTTAATATAAAATCTCCTATTTATTTCATAATCTACTTATTCATTTGTGTCAATATTTTTTAGGCTAAAATAATAGTCAAATTACATTTGGATGATAAAAATTGAGCAATGACTGATAAAGACGTTTCTGGAAAGCTAAATCAAACTAACATTTTTCCAAAACTGAGGGCAAACATATAGATAATAGGAACTATATTTAAACACATTAAAAGTGCATCTTTTTAAATAGCTAAGCATAATTTAAAAAATTTGATTCTAAACTTATAATTGCAAATACACACACACACACACAAAGGCATTTCCTTGCTTTACAAGGGTATGTCAAAAGATTTATATTGGGCAGTATTATTTGATGTTTTGCAGCCATTAATTCAGTAATTTCAGTAATAAACACAGGTTGGAAAAATATATCACAGTTATTTAACGTCCTCTAGAACGTTTAGGATCTCAGAATACTGCATAATGTAACAGAAATGCATTAGAAGAACAGGTATTAAAGTAAATCTCTACCGTTATAAGCTTTCTTGATCCTTAAGACTATATTTAACTGTTACATTATAGGTTTCTTTTTTAAAAAAGGTAAATTTATTTTCTGTTCAGGTATAAGACTATAGATTGTAAGATTACATGTCTTCTGATGATGAAGCATGGTGTTTCTATATCATCTTCAAAGAATAGGGCTAAGCATCCTTTGGTCACACTTTGCATTGATATAAACAAATTCAGTGTAGACTGGAATGTAGAAATATATGACAATTGTTTATCTGACTTGTAAGAGTCATATTTTAAGTTAAAATTATTCTTAAATCAGCCTAAGGAAACACTATCTTTTTTCTTCTTTGTCACTCATGTAAATGAGCATTTCCCCTCTTAATTTAAGGACTAGCAATTAAGTTTATGAAATTCAGCCAAATGAACTTAAGTACAAACTATGAACTTATCAATAACTCCTAAACTTTCTTAAAGTTAGTAGGGTGCAATTACTTCAAAACTAGAATATCTGAATGGGATTTGTGTCTCCACTGATAACTTGTTTCAGTCTATATCCATAACTAACTTTGACATGACTTCTTTCTTTGTAAAATAAGAATAATGGCTATATCTTTTAACACCTCTATGCCTTGAAATTATTGTATTTCCAAGAAAAGTACCCGCATACAGTATATATTTGGTGGTGGTATTGTTATGACATGAAAATGATGAATACTTCCCTAGAAATGCTTAGGAAATTCTGGCTTCTGCCTAATGATCTAGACAGTTAAGGGATACTCTATCATACTTGGCAAGCTTCATACACATGCTTTCTGTTTGCCTTTATAGGGCTCCTACATAATTCATAGAGATTTATGCCTCCACATAGGCATACTAATTGTTGTTGCACTAAAATAATGCCATGGCCAATCGTTCTTTCCTTTTACCGTAGTAAGACTGGACTGTTTGTATTAAGATTGTTCAATCAAAACCCTTTAGATTCTATGTCATGACTGATGAAAATAACACCTTTAGGGATGAAACTTACTGAAAGATTCTAGTTACATGCTTTTTCATCTTATTTTATACTCAGTGAGTTTATTTTGAAAGTAGTTAATCAAGGGTAAGGTTTTTAGTTATCTCATGTAAATCATCACTTCTCACATTGTACACATTCCTATACTCAGGTTTACTGCCAGTGTTGGCTTCTCTTAGAAAAGTGCACACAGGTCATGAAAACGTTTAGGGTGGAGTATTTTCATTCTGCGATGTGTGTTGTCTTTGGGCTTGTGCCAACCTAACAATCTGGCACTTATAAGCAAAGCTGGGCAACTATGAGAATTCTTTAGGGAGATGGAATGCACCATACATTTTTGAGATTATCTAGGCTTTAGACAGTATTCTGAATGAGCATATAGGTATATCTGTATTAGTTATTTCAAGTATGCAGGAAAAGGGACAAATTGATTCAATTTAAAATAACTATGGTATCTACTTGCTGATGGCAAAGAGTATCTCCCTTCCCTAGACTTTGTTGGGGGATCACGTAACATGCAACTGTATAAAATTGTAATAGTTTCTTTTTCCCCATAGTGTATAAAAAGAATGAGGTAAATTATAATAGCCTAATATTTATGAAGGCTTTGAAAACTTTTTTAAAAATACTTTTAAAAATATTTGAATGTTTTTAAAAACACTTTTTTTGAGATTTTTAAGAACTCTTAAAATGCTTTTTAAAAACACTTTTTTAATGCATTTTACAATGTTTTTAAAAAATATTTTTTGACTTTTAAGAGCTCTTGCATATTTATCACCTCAAAAATATCTCAGCATGAAGTTGGGCACCTTTATCAATATAGCTTTATAGGGTTTCTTGTATAAATTTGAAAAGATGTACATTTTAAGCTACAGTTGTATTTTAAAAATTTACTTGCCTAACTATGTTCATAGAAGCCTCCTCCCATCCTTTCACACTTGAGGGGCTCTAAATTAGCCACTTGATACTGTCTACACAAATCTGGATTCCTTTTTAAGATCGCTGTGCCTTTTAATTTCTGACAGGCCAGTAGGAAGGTGCTTTGTTTTTGGCTGGAAAACCCTGAAAAATCGGGGTGTATCAACTTTAGATATAGTTTCTTCTAAAGCTAAACAAAGAAAACAGGCTTAAAATATATAAAATACATTATATTTCTTAAAATATAATGTTGACTTATGTTCATAAAAAGAGAATTATGTTCAGGAAATCATTGATTATGTTCCTGTTTAAGTGTATTCAAAAGACTATTTAAAATCCTTAGCTTATTCAAAGGGTGCAAGACAGCTTTTGTTAATTGTGCCTTTCTACTCTAAAATGAGACCATAGAAATATGTAGCTTTTACTTAAGAATCAAAATAAATACACACAGATTTTACATATACCCATAATTAACTATAATATTAGAAAAATGATTAGAAAATTACTAATAATTATGTTTAAACACAAAACAAAGTAGCATTTGAAAATAAATTATATTACAGAGTCCCACACTTGTCTCTTTGGAGCAGGTCTGAGTTCTATCTAATTCATGGAGGAACTGAGCGTTAGATTACCAAGTAATTTGGGCTAATACTGGAAGACTGCGTGTTAGCCTAAAATTCCTACAGGTAAATTCTATAAGATTATAGTTCATAATTAATCCTTTAACTCCAGACATCACCTCCATTTTCAAATGATCACTTCTTTAAAATTAGAAAACCTGATGCATTTTAACAAATCCTTTATAATTTAAAACTCTTCCAATGAAAAGTGTTAAAAATTCATCAATAGCTATGATGTCAGTATTAAAAGAATTTCAAAGACTAAAATGTTTGTCTCTTGTTCCCTTGGGAGTATCTATCTATGTAAAATGAAAAGTCAGTTTTAACTCAGTAAAACTTTCACCCATGAGATGGGAGTCATAGAAAATCAACATTTATATCAAGCTCCTTGATAAAATGGTTCTCCCCAAACCTGTAATTATTCAAATTACATTTTTTAGGACTCTAATGTGTTTCTAAAGAGGGAATATCTCTATTACAAAGACACCAAAAGCTGTTGTTTCGACTCATCCTTCCAAACTACTTATTGCTGTAAAGAAGTAATTAAACATTAGTGAATTATCAGACCATGAAAGTACGATATTTTATGAAACAGCATATATAATTTAAAAAGTTATATTTCAAAAATAATGTGGTTCTTTGACAAATATTGTACTGCTTAGCTTAGAATGCTATAAAATCTGGACCTATTTACTTTTTTCTAAGAAAATTCACATTCTCTAGATTTTTTTTGTGTGTGTATAAGAAGATACTAAAGGTCTGTGTTTTTGTACCAGAAGTAAGTTAATGAATGACACACTCCAAATATCATGCTCTTCATAAAATATAAGGAGGGAAAGTATTATTTAAGATAAAGTGGCATTCTTTTCTAAATATCATTAATTCTGTTTCCTCTAAAAATTAAGAATTCAGAAATGTTTAAGATGTTTATTCTACTGGAAATATTTCCAATAGACAAATATTATTTATTCTATTTACAGTAGAAGAAACATCTTAAACATCTGAGTTCTCCTTAATTTTTAGAGAAATATATATATATCAAGATATTGGAATAACATACAAGTGGGCAGAAACAGATGAAAGACCATTGATGTCCAGCTACTGACAACATAGTATTACTTTTATAAGCCTGATAATACTATTACTCTTAAATATTTTCAAAACAGAAAGCTGAAAGAATAATAAATAGAATGCTTTAACTCATCTCAAAAAATTATACTTTTAACCCTGAACTATATAAGCCTCTTAAAGAGAAAGAGATTATTTCTTACTGACCTCTATATCCCTAGACCTCATCCAAGTGCTTGTCAACTAAAAAGGTTATAAATAAAGGAAATTTTAAGTGTTAAAAGCAAACATTAAGTGATTCTATATTTTATCCTATATTTTGTGTTTTATAAAGTTAATTTCACCTGTCATCACAGAAACTTTAAGTAAAATTATAAGTATCTTTTGGAAATAACAGCAATAACAACAAAAAAATCCCAACAGCATATATACTATTTTTATGATTTATTGACTACTAACAGATCATTAGTTATAACCTGGTAGTAAGAAAGAAACACAAACAAGGAAACTCTATTCATTTTAAGTATGGAGTAGTATTTGTTGCTACAGAACTTAAGCTATTGCACTATGAAAACTAATACAGATTTTTAAAATATTCTGATTATCCTCTAAAAATACAACCAACTAAAGATACAACTTTAAGACACAGTCTAAAGATACAACTTTAAGATCCTCTAAAGATACAACCAACTTTAATCTCCTCTAAAGTCATAACCATCCTCTAAAATTACACTATCCTCTAAAGATACAGCCGTAAAAATTCTTAAAACAAATACTTCTTGATGTTTAAACATAGAGCCATTTCTCCAGGTACAACAAAACTGAAAAAAAAAATTTTACAGCAAATCAGCAATGAAATTGACTATAACTGAAATTATGTGACTTCCAAGCATGTATTCTACTGATCTTTCTCCATGAAAAATGTAACTCCAAGAAAATAATTATTTTGCAATTCTAGTCAGTTGGTTATTGCTATTGTTAATGAGAAATTGAACACTAATCATATTATTTCTTCCTCCATTATGGTGAACCTATAATGTTTCTTTAGGCTAAAGTAAATGGACTAGAAATATGATTTTACACACTCGTAATATTGGGACATTATAAGAGTTATTTTTGAAAATAAAAGAAAATTTTTCTGATAGAGATTGTGCTTATATTCAGTATAGATGGGTACTTCTCGGTATATTTAATTAGACTTGTAGTAGTATAATACAAGTACACTAAGAATCACTTAACTGGATCTTAATTATGAAGGCAAGCATCTTCATTTGTGTAAAATATGCCTATTTAAAGTCTGTTTTTATCTTACCTAGGTTATTAAAAAATTTTCCCATATAGCATAGGCTCCTATCAACAATTTTATAATACAAAGCATATGATACTGTAAGCAGGATATATAATACACATCTACTTGATTATATATTTAATAGATGATATGCATTGTACATTTGAAAGGATACTGAAATAGTAAAAATTAAAATTAAGAAATTATAAAAAAGTTCACACTGAAAATAAAACAGCATGGGAAATGGAGTAAGACATCTATGTCTGAATACTGGCTCTGACCTTTATAACTTTTATTAAACAAACGTCTATTAAGAACCTAGTGTGTGCCAGTAGATACAACTTGGAAAAAGACAGTCAAAGTTCTTGCCCATCTAGAGACTGTATTCTTGTGGTAGGAGGGAGAATAAACAAGTGAACAAAAATTAAACTACTAGGTTAGATGAGGGAGAAGCAGCTTCTCTGATAATTCTCTTAGGAAAAGACTCTCTGAAGAAGTAATATTTGAACTGAGATTTGAAAGGTAAGAAGAAGCCAGTTATTTAAAAAGTTGAAAGGCTATTCAAGTTAAGCGCAAAGGTGATGAAGTGAGAAAGAACTTGGTGAATGTCTGGGGAAGAGAAGGGGGTCCAGAGTGGGTAGAATTAACAAGCAATTATAACTGGAACATTTGATGAGGCTGGAGATGTAGATAAGTGTCGAATAATGCAGGACTTTATAGAACATGGTAAGAAATTTGTATTTTATTACAGGAGTATGGGGAGCCACTGAAGGCAGGTGAGAGATGTGGTATGACATACTTGAAAATGATCATGATGGCTACTGTGGAAAAAATGAAGCAGAAGGGAAGTGTAAAAGCAGGAATATTAGGCTATTGAATGGTTCAGGTGGCAGATGATGGTGGCATGGAATAGGATACTAACAGTGAAAATGGAAATAAATAGCCAAATTTCAGACCTATTCTAGAAATGAAATGAAAACAATAGGACATGCAGATGGTTTGCAGTGGAGAGAGAGGCTACTGATGAAGAAAAGGGAGATAATAAGGAAGATTCCAAAGTTTAAAGCTTGAACTACTGGGTGGATGGTGGTGACATATACTAAGATGAGAAGATTATGGGAGGAACCTGTTTATATGTGAGAAATCAAAAGCTAAGTTTGATAATTTTACGAAACATTCAATTGGATAGCATAAGGAATAAGGATGGTGCTCAAAGGACAAGTCTAAGCTAAAAATATAAGTTTACAAATGGTACTTAAAGCCATGGATCTGGATGTAATCCTAGGTGTGGTGGGTGCAGTTAGAAAAGAGGGTCCCCCCAAATAGGGTATGGATAAAGAACAGGGATATAGCCCTGAAGTAACCAGCATTTAAATACGGAAAACAGAATGAATAGCCAGCAAAGAACATTGGGAAGGAATGACAAAGGGCTTGGGAGGAAAATCAGAAAAATGGGGTATCTATCTTGAGAGCTGAAAGAAGAGAGTTTCAAAAAGCAGGGGCCTGGTCAACTGTGTCAAAACCAGCTGAGAGGTAAAGATGAGAATGGTCCATTAGATTTGGCAATATGATGACTACTGGTGATTCTGAGAAGACTGGGTAAGTTGAAGAGCACATGCAAGTCTTTTGAGAAGTTATGGATAAAGGGAATTGAGAAACAGGCAGTAGTTGGAGTATGATGTGGGGCCAAAGAGTTTAACTTTGTAGATTCTGATTTATGTTTATGCTGATTTATGATTTATGTATATCTGATTGTGTATGCTGACAGGAATTATCCAGTAGAGGGGAAAAGAGTGATGACAAAAAAAAGTCCTTGAAAAGACAAGAATGGGGTCTAGAATAAAAATGGGTTGACTGGATTTTGAAAAAACTTCCTTCATTGTAACAGAAGAAAGGTGGGCAAACGTAAGAATAGTTTATTGATTGAGTGGTGGCAAGATAACCTTGGGCAAGTTGCTTTAAACCTACACGCTTCAGTTTTCTTAATAATAGTGTCTCCCTTCTTCAGCTGTTGTGAAGAGTAAATTAGATAAGGGATGTAATAAATAGCAATTCATATACTGCCTGGCACTCACTAATTTCAATAATTGCCATCATCATTATTGGTCCATCTATCTCATATTGTACATAGATCTGAAACCATTTAGAGTAGCAGCCCACAACCTTTTTGGCACCAGGTACTGGTTGTGTGGAAGAATTTTTCCATAGATGGGGGAGGACAGACAATTTTAGGATGAAACTGTTCCACCTCAGATCATCAAGCATTAGTTAGATCCTCATAAGGAGCACACAACCTAGATCCCTCGCATGCAGAGTTCACAACAGGGTTTGTGCTCCTGTGAGAATCTAAGGCCGCTGCTGATGTGTCAGGAGGTGGAGCTTAGGCAGTAAGGTTTGCTGGCCTGCTGCTCACCTCTTGCTGTATGGCCCAGTTCCCAACAGGCCATGGACAGGTACTGGCCCGGGAGTTGGGGACCTCTGATTTAGAGAATACCATTTAAAATAACACAATTAGAATAAAGATTGTGTATGTCACTGAAGTCTGCATTGTTTCTACTCCTTTCTAGCAGTTTCATTTAAAACTTTACTGGGTTGATCATGTCCCCAAAACACATTCTTCTGAGCAGTTGCACTTGTTTAAGATTTGTGTGTGTGTGTGTGTGTGTGTTTTAAAGAACAACAAAAACTGAAGAACACAATCTTCATGCAGAAACTTTCTGTGGACTTTCAAGGTTAGAATTTTGGGCAGATTTAAAGTTGCAAAGAAACAAAGAAGCAAACCATAGAACAGGCCCTCAGATAAAGTCTAAAATTCTATTTTCACCTTCATCTTTTTTTCACATGCAAACTATTATGTTACAATTTAAGTAGACATAGGTCTATTTGAAAACAATTCTAAGAATATAAGCTACATTTTGAAAGTTCAACATTCCAGCATTGTACCTAATACCTTTTGTAAAGGCCCTGTGAGTGCTGCACTCTCTTTCCTTTAAAATGTTCAAACCACTCCTCTTACCCTCCTCTTGTATTGGGGTAACTAACAACAGGCACTTCCCCAAAAGTGGATCCTCTTTTTATCAGGAGATCTGACTTTACTGTCCCCAATTCAAAGATAGTCTTCTGAGTTCTCAATACACTTTTAGTTACTGCTTTTACAATAGTCATCTAAATCAATACATGAGTATTACGTATTTTTGATCTATCTCAACATTTTTATTTTTATGAGGATGGGAATAATTTTTTCTGTGAAATTAGATGGCTAAAACAGTAACTGTGACTTCAGTCTTCTGGGAAAATATAAGCTGAATTCCTTTTTAAATTTATTTTATAAAATTTCATATTTCTATATGTAAATTTGACCTAATATAAAGATATAATAAAATGTATTTATTCAATGACTGTCACCCAAGATGGCCCCCTGAGGGTGAATTTCTTGACAAAGAAGTTGCTAACTTCCAGTTGCCAACCACAAAAACAAAGCAGTAGAAAAGATAAGAGGTGTAAGTAAAAATTATATTTAACCTGTATTAACTGAATCAGATTATTAATGCCTCAATTGAAAGATTTCATTGTAACAAAAAAGAAAATAAATATGATTCTTCATGCACTTTACTATGAGAATGCACATATTAATGTATAAAATTCAGCTTGCTTAAATGTGATTTTGAAATTCCAATTGATTTATTTAACATATTCATAATATTTCCTTTATGTGTGTAAGGACCCATTTGGTAAGATGGTTTAGTGTATGTTAACAACAACGTTATTTTTAAGAAGAACTCTTATAAAGTGGAACTTCAATTTTCTGAAATCCTTGAAATTCCCTTAAATTTCCTTAAGTACTGTGGTGTCTTCTCTATAACGAAAACCGGAAAAATAATGTTATGACTCATTAAATAAACCCAGTAAGTACAAACTTATGTTGAAACTAAACATACAAAATAACGAAACAACAAACCATTTTATTTTATTTGAGAAAAAAGAAAAAAAGCCTTGGTCTTTTAAAATGATTGAAATAGACTCAATTTATGGAGTCTTGGAATCTTCACGGTAGTGCAGACGAACTTCCACTTGCCCTCCCCTGCCCCACCTCCTGCACACCTTCTCCTCTTAGTTTATTCACATTTTAAATCTTTCTTCCAAGTTTGGCCTGCAACCACTTGACTGGATAAAGTAGGTCACTTGAAAAGGAAGAAAGCCCAATAAAATGAATTGCTAAGACAACAAGATTAAACTGATTGCGCTGTTTTCATACATTGTAGCTGAAATTCTGCAAATATGCAGTTGGCTGTGGTTTGGCATTCAACAGCATGTGATCAGTAAGAAGGAGGAAATTTTATTCTCATTAACTGCTGCAGATTTACTGCAGTGAAAAAGGGCTATGTAACTCGAGATGTGACAGTACAGAAAGATCAAAGCCATGGACTGGAAACTAAATAAACCCTCTGGCTACTTCCTGCAAGGAAAATTCACTTTGGCAATGTAAAACAGAGCCCAGTTAAAAACTACTCTCAGTTTTATGAGCTGTCACAGCAGTTCAAGTGGTTTGGACTGGCTGAGTTTATAACATTATATTTCCTTGTTTTTGTCTTAGATACTTCTGTAAGCGGTTTTAAAGACGCCCCCCACTCCTTTAAAAAATACAACAACAAAAAACTAATTTCTTTTGGTTGAAACCAAGAAGGTAACCACTAAACTTATTAACGCAGGTAGGTCTTCATTTGCACATTCCTTTCTCATTTAAAACAGCTTAATACTTTATTCTTAGATTTATTTGGTAATATAAATTTACTTAATAATTCATCTACGATCTGTACAATTCCTATTCAGAATAAGTGCAAATCAGTTTACAGAGCCCATATGGCTCATATCTGAGGAGTAAACTATTTGTAATAGCACATCTGTAAGGACTATGGGCAATATGGAGATTATGGGAATTAATATTACATTTAAAATTACATTTGAAAACAGTTGGCCCTAGGTTTTAGCTGTTTCTTAAAAAACAAATACCTTAGAAACAATACCTAGTTTAATATTTCTAATATAAGAAATCTAACAACTGTTCATAAATAGTTAAATTACATTGTTAAATCAATGAAGACAAAAATAGGCTAGATTAAATCTACCTTAAATTAGAAAATATCCTTGAATTAAGGAGTAAGCTCAATATCATTACATTCATATTTAAAGGAAATAAAAGATGACATGCTGTATTTCTCTCCCTTATTTTTTTTGAAGGGGGTAGTGATGCTTATTAACCAATTATACACAATTTTGTTATTCTCATTATAATATGAAGGAGCAAGCCTTTATGATGGTAATTTGCATTATATTCCCTTAAAAATCATTTTTGTTTTTTAAAATAAGAGCATTTCCTAGGACAAATATGTCAAAAGAGCAGTCATCTTTGCTTAAAGACTTTCTTCCTTTCCATTTAAATTTACAACTAATTTCTACCTGTAAAGCCAACAACAATGCAATTAATACATGTAAAAAGTATATGACCTTTAACACTAGGCAATCACTCTTAAATGGTGATGATATAATTAACTTGCCAGATACAACTGGATTAGCTTCCGTGTCATCTTTTCTTGTAGAAAGCTACACCATAATTGACATGTTAACATTTTCAAAGGTTCCAGTCATATTCAGGTTACGTTTTTTTAAATTTATAGACTCAGTTACGCTGAATTTCTTCTACTAAGTGAAAGTCCTAGTGTCACAGGATCCTTGGGGTGTTGCTTCGCCACCCAGAAACCATTGTGGCTGGGCGGTACCTTCTCCCTGAGCATTGTTTGCGGCCGCTGGGCTCGTTCTGTCCACTCGGCCAGGTAGGCTGTGCTCAGCTTGCGCTACCAACCTGCATCCCACACCAGTCACGGGTTAGCCAGGTGTGGAGCGGCAAGGGGTGTGTGGGTAAGCGAATGCAGGGCCTGGTAACCACACACAGCAGGCATGCTGGCTGACTGGCTGCTACGGCAGGGTGGGCAGCTCCAGGCACTGTTACAGGTGCTGGCTCCATGCAAGGCTGCAGATGGACCAGATGTACTGCACCCAGCTTCTGCTCTGAGCAACTGCGTCTGGATGAGGGGAACACAGAGGCGCCCAGAAGCCTAGAGAAACCGGGAACCACAGAGCCCCACAGAGGGTGTCACAGCCCTGGCTCAGGAGCACCTAGGTCTGGGCTCTTGGAAGAGCCACAGCTCTTCTCTCCTTCTCGTTTCCCGCAACATGGCGAGTGGGGGCGATGTGTTTCAGCCCCATTTGTTACAGCTCTTTGAGTCCTGCCATTCAGGTCCCAAGTTCTTGTTTCACATCCAGGAAGAATGAGGTAAGTGGACAACTGGAGGGTAAGCAAAGGGGAAGAGGAGCTCCATTGAGTGACAGAACAGCTCTCAGGAGACCCAAAGTTGTAGCTCCTTTCTGCAGGCGGCCTGATGAGTGTCCAGCTCTCAGCAGAGAAGAGATCTGCAGTGGGTAGCTCCTTCCAGCAAGCAGGTAACCCCCACATCTGTACGAGTCTGGCTGAGCCTGGGGTTTTTATAGGCTCAGAAGGGAGGAAGTGCATGCTGATTTGTTCATGGCTGGCCATAGATACGGCCAGAAAAAGTACAAGTTCTCACTTTGGGTGGAAGACTCCACCTGGAACCGGCAGCCTGGTCCCCAGGCTCAGGCCATCCCTGACTAGAAGGTAGGGTTTCACTGGGGACTCACCCCTTCCCCAGGAGCCTGCCTCTTGCCATCAACATGCCATCCACTGCGCCCAGGCAGCCCATACTGAGCCACCTTCAGCACCCCCTGGCCTCCCTCCCTGAGCTCGTAGGTGCCCAAAGCTTCAGAGGGGGCTGGGGCAGTGCGGGGCAGGGCGGGGGGCGGGGGGGTGCTAGTGTGTCAGGGCTGCTCCAAGTGCAGGCACACCCAGCCAGATCATGACAGTGCCTGGGCTTGGCTTCAACTTTGCTGCAAAACTGGAGTAGGTGCCCGCAGCAGGGAGAGGCCAGGGAGCGGAAGCAGGCACTTCCGAAACTGCAGGGGCAGGGGGCCTTCCCCAGGCTCCCAGGAGCACTGGGATGACCTGGTCTCAAGCTGTAGCTGGGTGGGTGCAGCTGCACCCAGGAGCGCAGGGGGCAGGGCTCCTGCCTCTTCCCAGCCTCACAGCTGTGTAGCTCGCAGTGTCAGCTGTGCCTCCCCAACTGCAGCTGGCATCCCTGCAGCAGCTGCTCCAGATGGGCCACTGCCGCCATCACTAATAAAGTGACAATAAGTTTGGTTTTATTTGGGAGCATCTTTGGGCTTTCTATACAGCTAACGTGCATGCCTTCAAAATTTTTGCTCAGATTAGCAGATTTAAATTGAACACTAACTTGAAGAGGGTAGTTCTGTCACCAACTTCTCTTGTTTCTAAATTTCCAAAAGAAAGCTAATCACTTGAAATATTTTTTCAACTCAGGATTATAATTTCTCTAGGATAAAACATCTTCCCAAGTTTCCAGGATTCTAAGCCTTGATTTATGGCTCATATGTCTACATTTCAGTTACGTTTACAATTTACTAATGCCGATGTGTGATAATCTAATAAAATCTGCCCTTAAAGGTTATAGGCCCAATTTACTAATAAAACCTAATCCAATTCTCCTTGGGAAATGCAAATCATTAGTGTCCAAGTAGCAGAATGAATTTCCTTGCCTTTTCAATACTAGAAAGAAGTTGTCTCTCTAAGAAGTCTAAACAAATAAGAGAAATCAGACTAATATACAACAAGCCCATGAGGATTCATTTATGAGCATTTTTAAAAGAATACTATCACGTATGCAAAAATTTAAACTGCTTAATTAGCTGAATAAATGATTTTTAAAGAGACATTTACCCTTCTAGACTGAGAATATCCCACTTATTTCATTCCCATTTTATATACAACTGGAATTAATCTGTAGAGAATTTAGTGAACTATTTAAGATAATTTAAAGGTAGTGAACTAATTACTCAATGTGTTAATAAACCCTTAGCAGCTCACTTCCAAGCAAATCTGAATCACCGATTTGCAGTAAACCATGTCAAATGTATTAAATCAAACTAAGTAAACAGTATGTCGTGTTGCACAACAAAACCTACATATCTTACTCTGAATTTTAATAACATTTATTTCAAACTTTCTAAAGTACAGTTCACTGATAAGACTAATATATCTGCTTGTCATCTGGAGGCAATAATGATGTAATAGTAAGAGGGTTGACTCTTACCAAGCTTAAAGGCTTCACTATTAGCTACCTGGTTTTAGGCTATTTCTTAAAAATCTCTGAACTTTAATTTTCACATTGTGAAAATGGGGACAATATTACTCTTTGCCCTATAACCTCACACACTTTTTGATGATCAAATAAGATACATGAAGATTTAAATGCAAGATAAATGTAAGTTATTAGTCTTCATATACTTCAGAGTAAAAAGGCTTGAACATTTTATTATTTGAATCTTTTAGAAGGCTCCTAAGGTATTCCACCTTCTTAATTAAAAAAGTAATTGGGACAGCTGCTATGAAAGTATACAGAAAGAAAAAAGGGATTTCATGTAAAGATTATGTGAGATCAAGACTCTTGTAGTATAAAAATTTTTTATTTGCTTTTTTTCTCATTAATTAGAACTATGCTGTGACGTAACTATTGCACTCTTGTTCTCCTGTTTTTACCATCCCACAAGTTTAAGAGTAAAATGACCACTTCATTATCTTAGGAATAATTTTGCTTGTCATATAATACTATTTCTTATGGTTTTACTCGAAAAATTTTACTGTACACTTCTGCTTCATTAATACTGAAGAAGGTGGAAATAACTTAAAATTATTTCTATTGGTTTTACCTACCTATGTCATTTATTACTTGGCTTGAAATAGATGCTTACATATATTGAAAGTAATGTCATTTGGAAAACTGAATACAATTATTACAAAAATTTGCACAGATCTGAGTATTTTTAGATCAAATCATATACCATGCCTGAATTAGAGCAACTTTTAAAAGTAAACAGGACACTGTATTATTATCCAGCCCTACTGTTGCTATAAAGAGGTTCTACTGAGTATGTTTAAATCATGACTTAAAATTCTATTTACATTGAGAAGCAACTCTTGCAAGTATCCCAACCTAAATCCAGTTAAGAACAATTAGGGACCTACACAAATGTGCATGTCAAGAACAAAGTGTAAATAAAACATATGACAGTGCCTTGCCTTTAATGACTTTTTGTTCTTTTTAATACTATGTTTCATAATAGACTCATCTTAAAATGTTTACATATTAAGAATAAGTAAACAAATCTGTTATGATGTTTTAACACATGAAAATCAATATAAATAGATTGAGCAAATATTCTTAACCATACTGTCTACTATCAGTTACTAGAATTACAGATGTGGCAGTGATGTATCCAATTTTATGCTATCAAAACATCATATGTGAATAAAATTTTTATAAAAAACATTTTTAATAAGGAAGAGGAAAATTAAAAATTCACTGTGGTAAATCCTTTAAAAAGTCAAGAAGTTTATGAAAGGTGAATATTTATTGCTAAATGTATCTATTTTGACTTATGTTGACATTCACATATAAAGTTTACTTACAGTACCAGTGTAATAATATAATCTAATATGTAGACAAAAATCTCATGGCACAAAAATAATGTTGTAAAAATGTTTATTTCACTACCCTCAATTATCAATTTTCTTTGACACATAATAAATTATCAATCTTTACTTTTATCTCTGATTATTTCATAAGGACAAATTCTTAGAAATAAAGTTATAGAATAAAAGGAAGTAAACGATTTAAGGTTTTTGTTCTTTATCATCTTGCCTTTCATAAAGGTTTTATTAACTTAAATCCTACAAGAGGTGTTTAGGAGTACCGTTTTGCTCTGATGTGTGGGTGTTAGCATTAGAAATTATTTGGCAATTGATAGGTGAAAATGTTATCTGTCTGCTTTATTTTGTAACCACCATGTCTAGAAAAATCGCTAAGTCAGTTTTTTGAAAGGCTGCATGAAGCATGTTTTCTGCTGAGAAAAAGTAATAAGAAATTCGTAAATAATAGAAAAACTATGATCATCTTTGTAAAAAAAAAAAAGTAATAACACACTAAATGAAGCAGTATTTTAGTCAATGATTACTTTAAAAAGATTTTATAGGTTTTTAGCAATTAGGTTAGTTCTTACAATGCTGAACAAATGGCTGGTGTCAATATCTATCAAAGAATGTGCTTCTGAGAGGTTCTTTTCACTTTTTTGATCCTTCCATCTAATTGCTATGCTATGGCCACAGTAAGGAAGATCATTAGAACTTAAGTTATTAGAACAAATGAGTTTGGGTTATTAATTAAAAATTGATAAAGGACTTATCAAAGAAGGAATTTTGCAGGCATATTTACTTTCCTCTCAATATAAAATAATTTTTTGCTTGGCCAAATTAAGGGCCGTAAAATAGACAACTTAGTTTCTCTTTTGAATAACTTCTTTGAAACAAACTCATAATATATAGTTCTAGGAATATGTAGTTCTGTAAACACTGCACAATGCCTTTTAGACAGAGGATATGTAATTTTGAGGTTGCTTTCTCAAGGGAAAAAACAGTAAACTAAATAGCTGAGTATAATTAAGGCAGCCTTACAGCTAAACAAATAAGTCTAATTTTTTTATATGTAGAATTCTAGAATTAAAAAATCATACATTTAAAAATTTGGGTAAAAGATTATTTCTTACATTTTAAAGAAATAATTTGTTAGTTCTCCTCAGTATGATTTTTTAAAGTACAACAAATATTCAACTGTGATTTAATATTTGAAAAAAAAGAGACCAAAATAGAAGGCATATGTATATGTACTATAAAATACATATAATGCATAAAAAAGTTAATACTAAAGTACCCTAAGAAAAGAAAAAGAGGCAGGCTATAACATATACATAGAAAATGAAAGTGTAAGAGTCAGATGGCTCAGATAATGCACACATCTAGTTTGTCTTTGACACCATTGAAATGGTCAGTGAATGACATCACTGTGCCAACCACAAAGAAGAACTCCAGGCTCTCTGAAAAATATTTTTCAAAGCCCCAAGGAAACCTAAGCAGTCTGCAATTTTTTTTCCAGTTTATGAAAATTGGATTCCTATAAAAGAAAAATGAACCATTTTTACTGCAACAAAAACTGATTTGTAAAAGCTGGAAGCAGTTTAAAAATACCCTTAACATGCGGTTCTTGTTAGTCTTGAAAAGTAAAAGTTATAATAAAAAA
This sequence comes from Mandrillus leucophaeus, assembly GCF_000951045.1. Taxonomy (NCBI): domain Eukaryota; kingdom Metazoa; phylum Chordata; class Mammalia; order Primates; family Cercopithecidae; genus Mandrillus; species Mandrillus leucophaeus. The sequence continues at coordinate 4,259,628 of NW_012102110.1, forward strand.
ATGGTCCAAAAGTACGGTGCAGATACATGGTATACATAACTGGAAAAAAAGCTAGTCTTGCTCCTATTATTTTTAATTAGCTTCAAAAGCAAGTTCCACTTTACTTTCTAACACCAGTTCAGATTTTGGGAGGGGAAGATTTACATCTGATGCTCTGGGATTGGCAACTCCATAGCTAATGCCTTAGAGCCCTAATGCATTTTGCATTAGCTCTAAATGTTGGGAAATCCTGGCACCAAGAGGTTCAAAATGATAGTGACACATGTCTAAAACCAAGGATTCACAGACCAATTGCCAATATCTATTTTATCAAACATCCAGTCTTCTTATAGAATGAGATAGATAAGTTTAACTGTTTTCACTGTTGCCTATTAAATTGCCTTGCTATCTTACAAAAATGCAGATATTCAGATTAAGAAGGACCCCCGATGTGGATTTTAAGAAAAACACCAATTTGAACTATTTAAATTCTTCTCTAAATCTGGCTTAGTTTCTCAGATTTTACTACATTCATCCTATTACTGAACATTGTCATTTTATGAAGAAATAATTTTTCTTTAAACAATTAAAAAAACCCTTGTGTCATACAAATTAGCAATTTATTATTTATTACATGAATCCACTCAAACTGAAATATTAAGAAAACAGAGAATGAAAAGCCATGAGAACTGGCTGAAGAGTATGCCACTTGGCACTGTCATATTGTTTCATGTTTTATCCCACATATTGTTATACTCAAATCATTACAAACAATGGTAATGATAAAAGTTCACTTTTTATACATTAATCAAGTATTATTCTTTTTCCAGATAACTGGACAGTGCTTATTTATCAAAGACATATGAAGAAGAAACAGGGAAAGAATTTATAAATCATCTGGACCATTTCCCTGATTTAAAGGAAAAACACCTAACAACTCCAAATAGAAAACATTTCCTCTTTTTAAGATACTTAGAGAATCAGCTTTTTCAATATGTAAAGATCAATTAAGCTATTATTCTATCACAGGTAACACAAATTCTTCATGTTGTCCATTAAGTCTGCTTATTCTCATCTTTACAGTAGAGATGAAGAATAGGAGTTCAACAACTTCTCTTTAATTAACTTGCATTTCTTGAAAAAGATTCCTATTTTGCTTAAAATCAGTTAAAATGAAAAATTTCAAAAATATTTTTGAATGACTATTATTTAATGAGATTTAAATTCACCTATAGGATATCAGGAGCTGAAATGTAGCCATAGTTTAAAATTTCACATTATGCAGCAAAATTATCATATTGAAATATGTGAATAATTATGTAAAGATTTAAAATACTTAAATCTTTGAATTGAAAAAATGCCACACTTTCAGATCCATGGTTACTGTTACAAAAGAGCTTAGAGGTCCTATTAAAAGGAGAATCTTAACCAACCACAAATGATTGAATAAAAGCAAAAAAGCAAATGATTCCAAAGTAAGTCAGTAAAATAGAGTAAGAAAAAGAAAACTATGAATCTTTGGCTATATTGTGTAATCCGTCTGTGGCTCTGCTGATAGAGTTTAGGGTCCCTTCTCGTTTGTTCTATTACGTACCACAAAATTTGAGGAAATTCATTGTGAATTATTTCTTCTAAATATGAAAAAAGTGATATAGTTAAATGTGATTTAAGGCCTTAACAATTACAAAAGACAAGAGATGAAAGTCTTAACTTTCTCAGGGAAAGTTCTTTCTAAAGGGCAAACAATTCTCAAATGAAAATAATTAGAAAAATTGTATCATTCTTTTGATTTGAAAAATAGTCTATAGTAAGTTTTATTAACTAATCTTTTAAGTCAACATTACTGGGCTGTGTCTTTTGTAAAGTAAAAGAAGCTACTTAAGCATTTTTACTTTTAAAAAGAAAGTAAAGGTACAAAGGTAAAAAGATTTTCCCAAAGTCATTTAAAAAAATCTTATTAACAGAATGTAGGAATAAAATCCTGAAATCTTTGGACTCAGTACATAACTTGTAGAATACATTTATCTCTCTCAAAACTTTTATTATTTTATAAAGTAAGCATTTTCGAATACTGGAAATTAGAGATTTTGCTGAATTGGGCAAAAAAGGATTGTTTTCTATATTTTAGTGAAAATGTTTAGTTTTTAAAAAGTCACATAATTAAATAAAAAAAAAAGGCAAGTCTTTCTCAAATAAGTAATGCATGATTTATAGCAGTTGGTTTTTTTTAGATTCACAGTATCTGCAGGAGATACAAAAATAATGTTTTGCTAAAAGTAAAACATAAATGGCAGAATAATCTTATAAATGCTATAAGCAAAATTTTTCAATATAAATATTAAGATCACATATCTAAATCATTTCTCCTTTCCCAATTATGTTTCAGAAAACATTTGTACAGTAAATTGTCACCTGATACAGTATTTATAATGATTAAACAGAGCCTCTATTCAAATAATTACAGCTAATAAAGCCAGAAGCATCAGAAGTAATCAAAAGCCATATGCTTTCTAGTATTTAACCATGTTTAGCTTTTATTTCCTAAGGCAAGGTGTTTCTTACTATGACAGTCTAGTACACAGATGAAACAATTTTTAAAGGGCTACTATTTAAACTACACTACAGAACACTGAACTACACATAAGGTTATATATTTCATGTAATACTGCTATGATTTTCCACCATGCTTTTAAACTTTGGGTCATGACCATCAGCAAGTTGTAAAATCAATTTAGTGGGTTGCAATTTGCATTTAAAACGGGAAATGGAATATAATAAAATATCATTGTGTATTACAGGTAGAGTACCACTTTAAGCAATTTTTGTTTTACACATATATACAGGTAGATACATACATGTAAAACATTTACATATATGTATAGGTAGATACATGTATGTAAACAAATATGTATGTATGCATTAAATTCAAATATGAAAAGTATTTCTTTTAATGTGGGTTGTGATCAAAAGAGCTTAAAAATCACTACACCATGTTTTGTTTCCTCCAAATGAGACAGCATGTTATACTGGAAAGAACATAAACTTTGGTGACATATATACCTGAGTTCAAATTTTTGCTCCATCATCCTACTTGTGTGAATTGGTCAGTTAACCTTGAATTTTTAGAGCTGTGATTTCTTCATCAGTAAAACAGATATAATAATACTTGTTTTAAAATGTTGCTGTGCAAGTTAAAATAAATGAGTATTTGTAAAACAGATTATATACAATGGATAATCGATAATGGTTGAAATTATAATTTAGTATTAGATTAAAATAGCATTACAAGTGATCATTAAGAGTTATCACACATTGGTTGCAACTGTATTGTTCATTTAAAAAAATACATGAACATATCTTACATATAGAAAATAGCTTATCCTAGTGAAAAGTAGAATTTCAGAAGAAAAAATAATTTAATAATTTAATGAAAAATTAATAGGCTTAAGGGAAAATAACACTGTATCTGTTCACTGGACTAGCTTAATGTGAAATGTCAACTATCAGCCTTAATTAAAATATTACACCTCTAGGAATGGTATGAAGAGGAAAATATTATTTATACTTTCTGGCAAGATTTTTAAAATCTGTTATATCATTATGTAATAAAGCTGGATACATGCTGTGGGGAACTTTATTATAATTGCAAAACAATACTGGCCTGATTTCTTTTTTCTCTTAAATATTTTATGCAAATGCCATCTAGGGAGGAAAAGTCTTCAATTTAATAAAAGCACCAACTTTTTAAAAACAGCTATGTCTTTGGTAATTGTTAAAATACATGTCTTGTGTTCTCATTTTATATTTTAATGGCTTTGGAAAACACTCAGAAACAATCTGCATTCGTTAATTAGGCAAAAGTATTGTTTGTGTCAACAGACAATCTATATTTTCCAACTTGAAGAGCATGTTTTGTTTTAGATCTGTGATCTCCCTTTTCTTTTTGAGACGGAATCTCGCTCTGTCACCCAGGCTGGAGTGCAGTGGTGCCATCTCAGCTCACTGCAAGCTCCGCCTCCTGGGTTCACGCCATTCTCCTGCCTCAGCCTCCCCGAGCAGCTGGGACTACAGGCGCCCGCCACCATGCCCGGCTAATTTTTTGTACTTTTAGTAGAGACGAGGTTTCACCGTGTTGGCCAGGAAAGTCTCGATTTCCTGACCTCGTGATCCGCCCGTCTTGGTCTCCCAAAGTGCTGGGATTACAGGCATGAGCCACTGCGTCTGGCCTTGTGATCTCCGTTTTTTAAATACAGAAAATGTGACTTCGTAAGTTACTTTAAAATCAAACAAACAAGTCCTTGAAAAGATTGAGGGTTTTTTCCCCTCTTAATGAAAAAGAAGAGAAATGGAGAGCGAAGAGAATTTTAGCTTTCCAAAAGCAACAGATCCCACACATTAGATTTTTCTTGTAAAACTCTACCTGCCAGGAAATGAATGCTGCCCAACAACATCTCCATTTTGAAGGTGGTAATCATTGAAGAAATCGGGACTTATGGCTCCTTCAGAGGCAATTAATCCATCTAGAAAGAAAAAAAATGGTAACCAGTAAAACACATGTGAAGGAAAAACCAGTCTATCAAGCAATACAATAAGAAAATAACTTGTATATTTAATCTATAAAGAAAAACGTTAGCATGACATGTTATTCTCTCCGGGAGTGTGAACAGATGACCACATGTACCTTAAGTACTGGTTCACAATAATGCAGCACAATAACTGAACATTCATTGAGCATCTACTGTGTATTTGGTACTATACGATTACAGAGAGGAATTAGTCTCTGCCTTCAAGCAGGCTTATGGTCTTCTGTGGAGAAGACAGACAGAAAAAGATAAGGAAGGGAAACAAGGTGGGGAGAGACAGTAAGGATGGTTCAGGCTAAGGAAACAGAACAAATATGGGCAAGGAGGTATTAAATAGTTTGGTATTGGTAAAAGGTAATACTTTATTGTATTTCACAGCTTTATTAGTGTAGCATGATTAGGGAATCAGATATACCAAATAAGTGAATTTCTAAATAAGCAATACTTGACAGTTTAAGTGCCAAACATTAAAATACACGCACAAACTTACATTAGAAATCTTCATATAGTTTATACTCCTTATATTCTTAAAAGGATATACTATACATAAATATTTCTTGATTATTCAATATTCATTATAAATACTAAATATTGTACAGTCCCTAGGGTTAAGAGATATATTTGATTACCTATGCTAAATAGCTCTATACTAGTATGCTTTTTGAGTTATTTTTCTTTGCTTATAAAATGCTTCTTTCCCTAAATTTAAGTATTTGTTAAGACATTTTCCTGATTATAGTTATGCTACTTTCTCATTTGTTCCAATCTAAGAATCTAGATAACCTATTTTTGATAGAATTATGAGTAAGTTAAGAATAAAAAGAATCTGAGGAAAAAAAAGATTTAAGTGATGGCTGCAGAGTTGTTCAATGCATAGAACAAACACGTTAGTATATTGCTTTTGTAATAACTATTTGGATAGCTTTGAGGCCTTTCAAAGTTTCCTTTTCTGAAAGTATGCTAGGCTGTTGAGTGGCCTGCAGATAAATGTTAGCTAGGTCATACCCACCACATTGTTTATACATTTGGCACACAGTATAGGCAAATTATTCAATCACCAAATTTTATACTTAGCACATGCATAATACTGTGCTAGGTCCTGTGGGAAATATATAATTTTACAATACATAACCTCTGTTTTTAAGAATTTTAGTTTAAGTGAAATATAAGACAAACACTTAAGATGCAATTAAAAATGTAATTTATAATTAATGATATACAGAAGGAATGGATATAAGTACCAAATGAGTGTGGAGGCAGTAAAAGCTATAGAGGGGTCAGAAAATTCTACTTGGGAGGGGAGGAGGCAGAAGTGTAACAGATTTGAGTCTGGAAAGGCAGGTAAGAGTTAAATGATGAAATCTGTTTAGGAGTAAGGGTCTTAAAAATTGAGTGAATGGTAAAACTAAGTAATAGAGTTGGCAAACGAATTAAGTGGGGTAATTTGTATTTCCATAAGACTCCCATACTACTCATTTGATATATATATCCATTTGTTATACATCATATATTAATGACATATTATTTAATTGTCAAATTGTTAATGGATGCCTTTGGTATTTGTCCTATTACTTTACTAACTTTAAAATACGAGATTGCTTGAGTTTCTACTGAAAGTGTCAGTAATATTTAATCCAGTTTTTATGTGCACTAGAAGTTAAAGTTTCTATAAATCAAAAAGACCAGCTAAACACTGAAAAGTCATAAAAAAATGAAATCATGGAAAATGACAAGACACCACAGATTGACAGTAAAGCAACGTAAAAAAAAATCAATTTTATATGGATTCTCGCCATACAAAAATTTGTGATTCTATATGGTAAACTTTTAAAAAATGTCTAGGACTTTGTGAAAGTGCCTAAAACTAACAAGGTTAAGAACACAAAAATCAACAAGTTCCTCTGTTAAATTAAAACCAAAGAACTGAGAATCAGAGTTTAAGAAACCTGCCAATTTTAGAGGAAGAAAGCTAAGTAAAATGCCAAAATAAATTATATGCCACACGTGGAAAATACACACAGAGATATTTGGCATGCTAATTAAAATAAAATAATTTAACACTAAGAAATATTTCAGATATAAATAAAGACAAATGAAAAGATACATGAATTATGTAAAAAGCTATATACTTATAAAGTATGACATAGTGAAGTGATCCAGGTTAGGTAGAAATTAAGTAAAAATCTGACCAAATTCTCAACATCTTATTTTTGATTCAGAATGCCTATTGTCTTCAAAGGGAACAATGAGTAGCAAAAGGATAAACAGAATACAGGGCACTAGAAAATGGGCAATCATCAAATAGAGATCAAATTAAAAATTTTGTACTTTAAAGATTCAGCCAGAAATTTTATAAACCCAGAATACAACTAGTCCAATAATATAATAAGTCTACTCTTATGTGAATAAAAAGAGTAAATTTATACTTCTGAATTTTTTTTTTTTTTTTGACACAGACAGGGTCTTGCTCTGTTGCACAGGTTGGAGTGCAGTGGTACAATCATAGCTCACTGCAGCCTCAAACATCCAGCTAATTTTTAAAATTTGTTTTAGAGACTGGGTATTGCCCAGGCTGGTCTTGAACTTCTGGCCTCAAGAGATCCCTTTTGCCTCAGCCTCCCAAAGTGCTGGGAGTATAGGTGTGAGCTACAGTGCCCAACTTCATTTTTAATTTTCCTAGGACACAGTGGTTGATTCAGAAAGCTGCAGCTTCTACAGTGCCCTTTAAGGCTTGACAAAAGTTAGGCAGCTCTGACATGTGAGTAATCTTTCTTTACTAGAATGAGGTATAAAGATTCCATTAAAGCCTCTCATCTCAAGCATCTCAACTTCTTTGAAAATATCTATGTTTTCTTAACATTGTTCCACCAAAATTAATTCCTTTAGGGAAATATAAAAAAAGAATCACAGCTTCTTATTTATTCTCCAAATAAATCTAGGAGTGTCTTAAATTCCTACTCTAAACTTGTTGTTTCAAAGATACTAACAAGGAAGTAAAGTATTTCATGTAACATTTAAATGACCAGAGAACAAACAGGAAACACAGATGATATACACCATAACCCTCTAAGCTATAGAGTATTATACACATTTACATTACTCAATTATATAAAACCTTTTAGACCACAGTTATAAAGTACACCTTTCTGAGATGCCCCAAGTAAGATGATACAGTTATGAACAAAACAGAGCATATATTAGAACAGTGATGAAACCAAAGCAAATTTGTTGTCAACACAGGTAATTTATCAACCTTCTGATTTCTGAAAGTCAGTTTTAAAAAACTGGCTTATAAACATTGTGAATTAAAAAAAATACAAAAACTCAATATCTTCTTATGTATTATCTTGTATATCATATATTCTTACTGAAATACAGTTCTTTTTTTTTTTTTTTTTTTTTTTTTTAACTCTTTTTCTTTTTCTTTTGGAGATGGAGTCTCGCTTTGTTTCCAGGCTGGTAGGTAGTGGCGTGATCTTGCCGCACTGCAACCTCTGCCTCCTGGGTTTAAGCGATTCTCTTGTCTCAGCCTCCCGAGTAGCTGGGATTACAGGCGTGTGCTACCACATCTGGCTAATTTTTGTATTTTCAGTAGAGCCGGGGTTTCACCATGTTGGCTAGGCTGGTCTTGAACTCCTGACCTCAAGTGATCCACTTGCCTTGGCCACCCAAAGTGCTGGGTTTACAAGCATGAGCCACCATGCCTGGCCAACTTTTTTGTTAAAGAGACAGGGTCTTGCTATTAATAATTGGCCCAGGTTGGAGTGCAGTGGCTGTTCACAGGCATGATCTCACTACTGGTCAGCCTGGGAGTTTTGACTTAATCCTTGTTGGATCTGGGCAAGATCACCCTTCCTTAGGCAATCTGGTAGTCTCCAACTCCCAGGAGGTCACCATAATGATGCTGAACTTAGTGGGGACACATGATTGGCATAGCTCATTACAATCCAGAGTTCTTAAGACTCAAGTAATCCCCTCACCTCAGCCTTCTGAGTAGGTGGGACTACAGGCACATGCCACTATGCCTGGGTAATTTCTTTTTCTTTTCCTTTTTTTGGTAGAGATGAAGTCTCATTACATTGACCAGGCTAGTCTTGAACTCCTGGCCTCAAGCAACCCTCCTGCCTTGGCCTCCCAAAGTGCTGGCATTAGAGCTGTGAGCCACCATGCCCGACCTCTTTTTATTTCTTAAAGTCAAATGAAAATATAATATTGGGCACAGTAATATATATAATATTGGACATATAATAATATATAATATCAAAATTATATTTTTATTATATAAAATATAATATATGATATTGGGCACAATAATATAAAATTCATATCATATGAACTAAAGGTGAAATTGTGACTGTATGGGAGAAAATAGATGTCAATAGTATAGAATATGAGAAAAAGAAATAAGTAAAATGATAAATCTTATTAATAATTTATTTGACTATACTTTACAAGACACATCACAGAAATACACAGGTAAATGAAAACTATGGTTTTTACAATATTCCTGAGATAGAACAAACCATTTTCAGCTTCATATTCCAGTAATATATTCACATACTAAGAGTAAGATTCACTACAATTAATGAAGAACAATTAAAAAATAAAAAGTCATTTAGACATATGTCATAGCAATATGGCTTTATAAATGACAAAATATTTCCTCTATGGGTAAAAGTACTTAAAGCAAACAGCTTCATTTTCATATAGCAAAGGACATTAATTAGTGACTACAATCACAATAATTTTAGACTAAGGAAAAAGTACTGTAACTAAAGGAGATGCTAGTTTTGTATTTCACATGATAATACTAAGTTTTTTTTTAAAACATGGGAGAATCATTCACATTTGACTATTAAATAGTCTAAAAATACAGAGTGATGCTAATGACTAGAAAATAGCAGATGCCATTTCATTTTAAAGTAAAAGATGAGACCCAGGGAATTACGAGCCACTCAGTTTAACCTCTGTGACTGAAAAGCCGCTAAAGCTGTTCTTATCAGAAACAGCCTAAATTTTCAGGGAGACCCAGAGGCTTAGAAACATGGCTCAAGCATTCAAACAAATCTGCAGTAGTACACATTTATCTGATGTTTTTTGATGATACAATCATACACAATAAAGGAAAGGAGGCTGATACTATCTAGATTTCCATGAGACACATCAAGAAATGCTACAGAGATTCATTTAGCCCATGGACTATCCATGGAAAATGATGTATGTAAAATAATTACTAAACTAAAAAAAATTGCTTGCTATAAGAAATTTAGTTTTAGACTCACAGCATGTAATTTCTACTGTCAAACGTCTATCATATCAGGCTACAGATTAAAAAAAAACTAAATGTTTCTAAGTTTTGGTATATGAAAATATACATAACTGTTTTCTCACAAAAGCATAACTTATACATTTTAAAGTATCAGAAAAATATTTAGGATTTTCACTTTAAGAGGTTAATTTAATTTTGGAAATGTGGTATAACTTTTTAGAAATCTGTTCTGAAATTTTAATTGTATTAAAACAACAATGATGAATACTGAGGTGGTTAATAGCTTTATCTGGTTTTGGAAACTGGTAATTGATTCATTATGAAAGGTAGCTATCAACCTTCAAAGCAAGAAACTTGATTCCAAGAATATTCTGATTTCTATTAACAAAAAAGTTCATATCATATACATTTTACATCATCTTACTTCATGAATACTGAATATGTAAGTAACAGCTGTTTGCCATTACTGAACTAAGAAATTCTGTTTGGTTGAAATTAATGATCTACTCCATCTGGTTTGAAACACAAAGCAACATTTCATAACTACTGTAAAGTTCAGTTAGGAAGAAATCTATTTGATTTTCAGAGTAAAGCATAAGTTTTCCATGATTTAAATATCTATACCAAATACAAAAATAATACATAATATCTATGGAAAATTTGCACAATACACAATTAAGAAAACACATGAATGAAAATGTGAGTGATATTATTAATGTGAGTACAGTGATCAGATGTAATAGTAATTTACATAATCATCCAATCATTGATCAAATTGTTCAGATAAAATGAGATAATACACAAAATATTTAGACAACATATATTGAGAACACTAAATGCATGGTAGAAATACATGGTAAAAAAAAGTGAGTCACTAATTCAGATATAATCACTTTAATGATTTTTATCTTGAACTTGCTAGAGATCTTAATTATTATAGAAATCCTTTCCTTCTTCTCAATTAAATGACTTCAATGAAGTAATATGAATGTTGGCAACAGTACAAAATAGTGAAAGCTAGAATATGAAAAAACTTACCAATCTTTGTGTCAAACTCATCTTTGGAAAAAGGTAGTAATGCAGAATCAAAAAGGTTATAATACATGTAAGATTTACGTAAATATTAAATTTTACCTTGAAAACATTAGCATAGTTTAGAAAGAATAAACAATTGCTCTAAAGTGTCTAAATCTTCCCCAAGTTACCATATAGAGCTTGGTAGTTGAAACTAAAGCAAAACCATGGCAAAATTAAACTGTTAAGATTAAATACCTTGGAAAACAAAAGATGAATTAATAAATTATGCATTTAATAAATGCAGAAGAAGGCCGGGCGCGGTGGCTCAAGCCTGTAATCCCAGCACTTTGGGAGGCCGAGACGGGCGGATCACAAGGTCAGGAGACCGAGACCATCCTGGCTAACACGGTGAAACCCCGTCTCTACTAAAAAAATACAAAAAACTAGCCGGGCGAGGTGGCGGGCGCCTGTAGTCCCAGCTACTCCGGAGGCTGAGGCAGGAGAATGGCGTAAACCCGGTAGGCGGAGCTTGCAGTGAGCTGAGATCCGGCTACTGCACTCCAGCCTGGGCGATAGAGCGAGACTCCGTCTCAAAATAAATGCAGAAGAAAAATGAATATTACATTTTTGAACAGAAGTCAGAAATCTTGAAGTTGTCCATTTAAGTTACACATTCTAGCAAGTAATAAACTTCTAAGAACAATTAATTTTCCTGGCTACAGCCTTTTATGGAGATTCCATTAAAGACTAACTTGGAAAAAAAGGTAAGTTAATAGGTTTGCTTTTTATATATAGATGTTACATCTAAAATCATTAGCAGAAGACCATTCATAAAGTAAAAGAAGTGCTAATTAAACTTGGGAATGTGCAAGGCTGGCAGACTAAAATCTCTATTCATAGCATATAAACTGTTTATTTTCGCTTTGGTTATCACCTGAGTTGTAGAAAAGGTCAGGTCTTTCGAGAATATCTCCTTCATGAATGTATGGCTCAATTCGATCATCACCATACAAGTACTGCTCACTCTCGTCCATCTGACGACTCTCTACCATCTCCAGCCACTGGGAGTTATGCCAGCGAAACTTTTCACTCTGAATTTTCTTAGCCCATTCTTCATCATATTCCTGTTGAAAACAAACAGTTAACGGTTATTATATAAGCTAACTCACTTGGCACTCAGACAGCAATATTTTTATCTCTTGAGATTTTTGGGGGGCCTTCATTGGGTCAGAGGAAGCACTAAAAATACCTGTTCAGAATTATTTCATATAATAGCCAACGAAAAGCAATTACATACATAAAGAAGTCTGTGTTTGTATTACTGATTACTAATGGCAATGGCAAACACTAGAAAAGTTCAAATTTCATAAATTCTTATTACATAAATATTGCCAGAATTTAAGCAAGCAGTAAGACTTCAGTTTCCAAAGAGTTCTTGTGACTGTAATTACATTTGACCTTAGAACAAAATGGATTTGAATTGCACAGGTCCACTTATACATGGATTTTTGTTCCACCTCTGCCATCCTTGAGACAGCAAAACCAAGCTCTCTTCTTTCTCCTCCTCAGCCTACTCAATGTGAAGACGACAAGGATGAAGAGCTTTATGATGATTCACTTCCACTTGGTGAATAGTAAATATATTTTTTCTTCCTTATGATTTTCTTTAAAACATTCCTTTCTCTAGCTTACTTTATTGTGAGAATACAGTATATAATACATATATAAAATATGTTTTAACCAACGGTTTATGCTATTAGTAAGGCTTCCAGTTAACAGTAGGCTATTAGTTTATGTTTTAGGGGAGTTAAAAGTTATACATGGATTTTCAACTGTGTAGGGGGATTGGTCCCCTAACACCTGTGTTGTTCAAGAGTCAACTGCATTTGTGGCACTAATGACAGGTAGTTACCATAAAATGACATATTTTGCTGTATCTTTTAGTCTAGATAACACTAGGGGGAAAGCACTATTACGTATTATTTTAGCTGCTAAAATGGTTTACTACAGAAAACAAATATCAGAATTGAATTTAATTTTTGTTCCAACCACAAATTAATGATCTTATTTAGTTGTAATTAGTTCTTTAAATGCTTCTTGTTTTGATCATAAACTCCTATGGAGCAAGATTAGGTTATTCACTGACAGGTGTATCTGTAACACTTGTCAGAGAGAAAGTTCTTGGTGAATGATTTTGAAGGACAAATAGGCAAATTACTGTAAGCTACAGCAGAACTTCTCCATCTTCTACTTGTCCCATAGGGTGCAGCTACTACTGATTAGTGTATTGCTTTATGGACAGCAGAAATGATAGCATGGATAGAAAATAAAGGGCTTCAGATATTTCATGTCATTGTTAGAGTTCTTGGTTTTAAATTCCTCTGTCATATCTTTAAACACATTTGGTTACAGCGGTCAAAAAGGAGTTAGAGGGATGTAGGGTAATAGCACTATTAAGGTGATCACAAAAGTAAGAGGTAGACCAAATATATATTTTAGTCAAATGCTAAGCAATTTCAACTCAAGCTGAGACTCAAATCAAAATCACTATCACAGAATACATTTCTGGGATATAAAAATAAAATCTGTAATTTTATAATAAATGTAATTATTATTGTAATTTTCTTGTTAAAATTATAACTTGTTCAAGTTTCACATTATCAGCAAATCCCAGCAGTGTCAGTTGTCAGATTGTATGTTCTATACTGTACATTTAAAAAATACACAGACGCTCCCTTCAACTGAAGTTGGGGAAGGTAGAGGATATTTTTTGACTATAGTACTGCTAGTGACAATTTTGCTACCAAATTATTAAACTTTATTTTCTTTTTAATTTTTATTTCAGGTTCAGGGACACATGTGCGGATTTGTTATACAGGTAAACTGTGTATCATGGGGGTTTGGTGTACAGACTGTCACCCAGGTCATAAGCATAGCACCCAAATAGGTAGTTTTTCAGTCCTCACTGTCCTCCCACCCTCTACCCTTAAGTAGGTCCTGATGTCTGTTGCTCCCTTCTTTGTGTTCAAGTGTACTCAGTGTTTAGCACGCATTTATAAGTGAGAACATGTGGTATTTGGTTTTCTGTTCCTGTGTTAGTTTACTTAGGATAATGGCCTCCAGTTCCATCCATGTTGCTGCAAAGGACATGATCTCGTTCTTTTTTATGGCTGAGTCCATGGTATATATGTACAACATTTTCTTTAGCCAGTCTACTGTTGACGGGCATTTAGGTTGATTACATGTCTTTGTTATTGTAAACAGTGCTGCAATGAACATGCACGTGTATGTCTCTTTATGGTAGAACGATGTATATTCCTTTGGGTATATACACATAATGGGACTTCTTTTCTTTTTCCTTTCTTTTTTTTTGTTGAGATGGAGTCTTGCTGTTACCCATGCTGGAGTGCAGTGACACGATCTCAGCTCACTGAAACCTCTGCCTCCTGGGTTAAAGTGATTCTTGTGCCTCAGTCTCCAGAATAGCTGGGATTACAGGTGCCTGCCACCACCACCCAGCTAATTTTTGTATTTTTGGTAGAGATGGGGTTTCACCATGTTGGCCAGGCTGGTCTTGAACTCCTGACCTCAGGTAATCTGCCTGCCTCGGCCTCCCACAGTGCTGGGATTACAGGCGTGAGCCACCGGGACTTCTTTTCTAATAGTTATCTATTAACATTTCTATTAGCCGTCAATCTATTTCCTAATGTTATTATTTAAAATTAAGTTGCATAAAATTAAGAGCTATCATAAACATTATGTAAAAAATAGACATTTTTTATTCAACTGATAGTTTTCATAATTAAACAACTGAAGATCTTTACCTCAGTTACATCTGTTACATTAAACTATACTTGGAATTGACTATTCAGCTATAAATAATAAATCCAAATGCCATACCTCCTTAGTATTATTGATGTGGTCACAGTGACTGAATGTGATGGTAATTTATACAACCACTCAATCACTGATCACACACAAATTATTCTGCCAAAAGGAGATAATACATATAAAGTATTTAGATAACTTATATTGAGAACACTTAATAAATGTTAGCCATTACCTTAATTAATTCAGGTAACGGCTCTCTGAAATAAGTACTATAATTATCAACATCTTACAAATGAGAAAATGAGGCCCAGAACACTGAAGTAACTTGATCCAGGGAACACAGCTGGCTGTGGCTACTACAGCACTGTAAGCCTCAGGCTAGCAACGTGGAAGAGGCAGTTAAACAGAGGATAAATGAATATTTTCAGGGTTCCTGCAAAACGGCTTCTTCATTGAATGAGGATATAACAAATAACCCCCAGGGACAACTTTCAGCTCTAAGATTTTGTAAGTGAACAGTGATATGGGAGGAAGTCGTTGACCAAGCAGTGATATGGGAAGAAGTAGCTTCTGGTCTGGTAAGTATATTATCCCATCGTATTCTCAGTCATGCTCTTACTGAGCTGGCTATACTTAGGAGGGTATTGGGGAAAGAGGGAATTGAAAAATAATATGCACAGAGATGTTGTTACAAGCAGTTTTGTGGTTCGCTTTGGGCTTCCAAACTTAAATAAAATACCAAGCGATGCCTCATTGTGTAATATAGGCATATGATCAGCTTCAAAGTTATTTAGCCTAAATGCTAAATATAACTGTGAACCTCTTTAAGATTCATATAACTTCACAAGAGTACACTTTTTGTTGCCATGTGTGTCTGTGTATGTGCTCAATTAAAGTTAGCTGCAGAAAGATATTGTCGTATTAGAAATGGCCAGATAATTACAAAGAGTGATCACATAACCACACAGTAGAAAGGAAGGATAAATTTATTATATCCATTGGGGTAAGACATTTAATATATTAAAAAGCAAAATGATAATGTGGACAAGAAATTGTTCATACTAATTGGCTTTAAAAAAAAAAAAAAGTTAGTTACAGGTTACCAAAACTCTCAGAATATGCTTTATAAAATATTAGAAATCCTAGTAAGTCCACATTAAATACAGAACTAATTTGAATGTTATTTTTTTAAAGAATAGTAGCTTGTTTCACTTGGGAAGAGGCATAAAACTAATTTTTCATTTTGGTAGAAAAATTTAAATCTGATTGAATTATCTGAACGAAGAGGTATTCATTCAAGGAAAAAGACAGAAAAATCATATGATCTGATGATTTCATTGCAATTTAAATTTCAAGCATACTCATTTCTGGTGTAAGAATAGGAGTTAAAATTCAGTCAAGTGCCCAAAGCATATAAAATATGGGGTCTGCTATTCCACTAAGAGTAAAACTTGACTCCTACTAATACCTGTGAAATGTTACAGAGGTAGGTAATATTTAAAATAACAATATCCTTAAACTACATTTCCACAAAATGTATTTAGCCTAGGAAGTAATGCTTTGCAAAACCAAAAATCCTGCTTACTCTGAGTTATCATTTCACATCCTCTTTTAAGATTATCCTAACAATAACAAAAATATATCTAATAAATGTAAAAATGTATAACAAAGAAGTTTCATCATAAACAATTGCCCTTCTAACGTTAGCCTTCTGATCACCCTACGAGCTCACATCATTATTCTTATTAAAAAACTTATACATACAAGGCTCAGTTTAAAAAGAGATTACCAAATCTATCTGACAAAAGTCCAAACACACAAACCAAAAATATCCATAAGCATCCATGGCTAACTTTTGATACTTTCTTGGTAAAACTGATCTTCTAAGACAGTGAGTTAGTACAGAACCTAGCACCAAATGTAATGATTGCCCTTACACATTCCTTTAAAATTTTCACCTCTCTTTTATCAGTTTTTGATTGAATTTACTGTATACAACCAGTGCATCTCTTGACATTATAAGCCTAAAAAGTATGGTAGCAATGATATAGATTGTATTATCATTTTCTTACTTAAAATAATTGTATTCTAACTTTTAAGCATTTTGTACTATAAAATAATAGGTTTAATTTCTATGACTAACATACTAATTAACATGCATTATTGTTTACAGGATCACAGTAAAAATACCATGGTTATTTTCTCAGCTCTCGAAAAGAAGCAAAACAACTCTTCTCTCAGGAAATACGACACAGCACGCTACTCTGTACCAAACTGTGTATTTAGGATATTGAAAATTATATCCTGCAAAAGATCCAACAATAATTCCAGAATCCTACTATGATGAATCTACTACATTGGCAAGCAGAGTTTTCTTTTCATAAGAGGTGGCCTTGAAATTAAACATGTATGTATGGTTCTTTGTTATAGATTATAGATGGAAAATGGCCAAAAAAAAAAAAGCAAAAACAAAAAAACCTCGGCTTAACAGTATGAAAGCCTTAAAAGTTTCTCCAGTTAAAGTCTTAAAGAGTCATAACATAACTCTGAAATAATATTTGGAGTTTCGTGATTATAAAAGTAATATTTTCATTGTTGAAAATGGAAAATTACAGGAAAAATACCTATAAAAACTTCAGCAAGATAGAACCACAATAACTACTATATCCCACCAGTTTTCAATGACTTTCTCAACTCCAATATTAATGGATAACTTTGGAAAATATTTTAAAATATGTGTTTAAAACATTTACAGGCTAAGTATGAAACATTATTAAGATATTGGACTTGTGCCATAAAAGTTTGCTCTACTTTGTGATAATGTTGCTCAGGTTTTCAACTGTTTACCAAATAAAGCATCTTAGAATGAAATATGTCATAAGGAACACAATATTCATTAAAACTTTTTTACTTCTCTTTTTCCTTAGTAGTAAACGTTACTTAGAATCAAATGAAATAGCATTGTTTTGCTGTATAATGCTGACCATTTATGTTTATGCTTCTGGAAAGGTTTACCAGATTTCTTGAAAATGAAATATTTTAGCTTATGGCTGTTGAGATTCTATTTACCAAGTACAGTGAATTAATAGGCTAAGACAATGGTTTTGGACTTCAGGAAAGGTTCAAAAGCACATTTTGGGGACAAATATTAAAAGTAAATCAACTGCCACCTACTATTCCTGTTTTATTAAAGAAGGGTCATTTGCAGACTAAAAAATGTGAGAAAGAATCTCAAAGTAAAGACATACAGTACTTTCCCAAAATAAAACATGTTAGCAACATTATATCCCCCTCGTGGACTAACCTTTCCTTTTTAATATTTTTCCCTTTTCCATTTCAGTGACAATTTGCTGTATCATATTCCTATGGACCATCATTTGGGAATCTCTATCTTCTGTATGTACTCTGGGAATCCTCAATGAATATAGTTTAGTAACCATGTCAAAGTGAGTTTCTTTGTGTTTCAGCATCTGCATTTATAGCTATTAATAATATGGTATTGTATAATATAAAGAACACTGGATTAGGAGTCAGGAGACCTGGGCTCTGGTTCTAGCTCTGATATTAACTGAATTATGCAACCTTTTAAAGGTATTCTAATCTCTTTTGGTCTCAGATTCTTCATTTGTAAAATGAAACAAACCTAAGACTTACTTGAGCTCTAACATTCTATAAATAAAAACCGATGATTTATACCATGAATTCATAAAGCTGTTGAAATAACTATCCCAAATAACTAAAAAATACTGGTAGGATAGGAGTTTCTTTTAAAAAGTTAACAAGCAATTCTTAAATGAAAACCCAGTGTCAAAAAATTTTAATCAACATATATCATTAAAATCAATTCTCTCAACCCCATCCACCAATCTCTAGTCCCTTCTTATTATTCACTCCCCTCTACCTCCAGCCCCATATCAGAAAATAATTATGAGAATTCAGGGATGTCACAGCTGAATCACAGTTAAGGTATGTCATCAAAACCTATCCAAAGTCTTCGTGGAAATACTCTAGGATTATAGTTTTTTCTTCATTTTTGAAATACTTCTTTTCACAAGGAGTATACCCTGGTGTCCTGGCTTTGAGACTTGTATTTAAAGAAAAACATGCTTTGTTTTTTATTTCTTTCTCTTCTCAGCTCCTGACATTATGATTTTAAGCACTTAGTATCCATAAATTCTAAAGTGTTGTGAAAGATTGATGGTTTGATTTTACATGGAATGTACCATCCTTTTTGAAGTCCTACATCATTTTATTAGTTAACCACCGAAACATTATGAAGCCTTAACTAGCCTATTATCAGAGCCTGTTCACTATCATGAAAACTCTTTGTCACTGGCTTCCGTCACACCTTGTATCTGATTAACACACTATAGGATAACACAGAGCAACATAGATCTGCTTTGTGTTCTAACGTAACTGATGGAAAACAGATTTTCCTTTTTCCTTTAATGTGGCAGCCCCCTAATTGAGACTGTAATATGGTTTATTTAATGTAATTTTTCATACAAAATTAAAGCAAGTCTGGAGTAATTTAGTTGCTCATTAAAGTTACGGTGGTAGCTGCTAACAAGACACTTGTTATATCTTAAAAAATATTTATTCCAGTAATATCGATAGACATACACATAATTTAACATACATAATAAAGTTGTGATTTTTATGCACATACTATCTATTTCTGAATAAGACTGCCCCAAGTGTTGACCTTTAGTCTTGACCACAAAATAAAAGAAATAACTAAATAAAATGTATTTAAGAAATCATAATTTTTTTTTCATACTATGTGTGGGTTTTTTTAAGTCCAACTGTTGCCAATTAAAAAAAAAAACAAAGTAACATGCATAACAGGTAGGAAACACACACATTTATGTATAAAATTATGTGTGTATATGCTTAAATTCTAACAGGTTGGAAAAATATCCTAAATGTCTGCCTTTTGGTTTATGCAATATAAAAATGAACTATAAAAGAGGGTTAACTAAATTTATCTCATTAAACCCAATTAAGACTATATGGGAAACAAAAATCAAACTCACACTGGGAAATAAAAAAATTTACCAAGACTGCAAAACAAGCAAGAACCAGTTCTGCTTGGTCTGGAAAGAGAAGATTTTAGAAATTTCTGCCAACAATTCACTTGAAAATCACTACTCCCACATCCAACTTGCATGCCAATTAAAAGTGACCAGCATTTACCCATGCCCTGCTCTTGAAAGTCTGAGTTCTAACGCTAACTCTAACCCTATAAAACCTTCTCTGTAACTTCTTTTCAAGATGTTGTAAGATACTTTTTAAAGTGCTCTCCCTTACTGGCAAGATTATTAATAAGTCCACCTTTTCTCTCTGACACAAAGATAACTCTGCCTGTGTTATCTCTGCAGAGATCATAACAACAGGTGATGTAGAAGCTACATTTAAAGCTACATTGGTTTCTTTCATTTTAATAAACCAGCCTTATTAAGTACAATTTTGTCTGTCTGGAATGAAGGTAGCACCTACTTTTCCAAGTTTAGAATATTAGAGTTTGCTATTAATTCCAGATTATTAAAATAAAAACAATCTGCCCATGATCGTAATTAAGAGTTATTAAAAAAGGAAGAGGTAACCTTCAAAATCTCAGTGACACAAACCTATGTCACTACTAAATCATACACGGGCTAGAAAGATGACAGAAATCAGTCTTTCACCAGAGAACCTGGTTATATCCCTTTTCCTGTAAACACCCTGCACATACAGTGTGCCGTTACTACAAATAATCTAGTGATAGGCCATGTAGTAGTATTGCTTCTGGAACGCCAGTTCACATGTTTACAGAATAGTATCTCAGGAGTTCTCTGGAGTCTAGATGGTATTTTCATATTCAAGGAACTTTGTACTGTTGAGTTTTGTATTCTCAGGGTCTTTCTTAGTGTTTGGCACATAATAGGTGCTTAATAAACATGTATTAAATGTCTGACAAACCAGACATATCAGGGGAGCATTTTTGAAGTTCTCAAATACTTCATACAAAGCTGAGGATGTACTGATGAATACAAATCTACATGAGTTTTTAGAAGTTCTCTAGATTGGAGGGGTAGGTGATGTTCTTCCCTTCATGATTCCCATGATTGCCTTCATGCAAGAGAAAGAGGCCATAGTCAACTGACTTATAATTCCCTTGGGAGACCAACTAGCTATAGGCTTCTCTCTTCTTGCCTCCCTGCTCCTCTTTGCACCTACACCATTCCCTGCCTCCCCAAACTACAAGTAACATAGTCACACAGGTGACAATGTGCTGATGAGGCCACAGAGACTGTATCATGTAAACAAGTGATGTAATCCTCCTTGGTACCCAGGATACTGCCACCGCACATGTTTCAATTAATCAGTTGAGGGCTTGGGCCCAACTAAATTAAACAAATCTTCACTAGTATAATATTTGCATAATTTGGGGGACAAGTACTTTACTCCAGAAAGTATATTTCCCCAAGGCTTGCAAGGCATCTAATTTTTCTTAGTATTATTCTGCACTGTCTGTCTTCAGTGGCAAATAAGTTTGTTTTTTTAAAGGTAAATTGTTTTAAGCTAAGAATATTCTCATTCTGTCTATATATTTTTTGGATTTTTTATGATTATAGAACACAGTCAGTCTGAGAATACTAGGACATCATTATCTAGAGGTAAAAAGAATTTCAAGGGCTCATCCACTCCTCTCCTAAGCAGGTTTCTAATAATTTAAAAAGTTTGCTATTTAGCCATTACTAATGCTAACTGAACAAAAACTTCACATTCTCCCTTGATGGTCTTTTTAGTGAGCACCATTTCAATGCAGCGATGGAGGCAGAAGCCAGAATTTTCATAAGTTTAAAGTGCAGAAATGAAGGAAGTAAAATATAGACAACTGTTTGGAAACTTTGGTACTAGAAAGAAGGAGAGCTAAGACAGTATCTAGAAGAGAAAAGAGACACAGGGTCGGGGGTGACTCCAGTTTAAGATGAGAGACTTAAGCCCAGAGTTTAGAAATTATTTGAAATAAAATTATTTTGTAATAAATACATTTGTATTGGAACTATCAACTTACATTCTAAACCACATACACTTAATATGTTAATCTAAACATTGTTATCTTCTAGCTACCTTTCCTAGACAGAAGGTAGATAAAAAGTATGCTAAATATAATGCATAACAGAATGACAACTGTCTCCTTTCTTTGTTGCTTCAAGTAAGATAATCACATATGGAACCATAAGAAGTTTCTTGTTCTTATACTATATACTTTATATACAACAATGGCACTGTGATCTATTAGAAAATAGTACATGAGCCATGAAATTATTCTCTAGGTATATTAAATATTCTATATTCATAAGCCCTGTGATCAGTGACCTATGTGTGAAATATTTTCGTAGAATGAGGATTTAATATGTACAGTTTCTCTATTCTGACTTAGAAATCAAAGCTAAAATGTCAACGTATCCATTTAGTTCTACACCAGTAATGAGATACTTAGTGAAATCCAAATAACAGATAACAAATTAAGATGAATTTCTGAAATAAAATGTGAGAAAGTGACAATAAAGTTCCTAATGGTGATTGTCTAGTTTCATGATTATATCACTAGCAGAAAACCCAACTTAGTGGATTTCCAACTAAGTTATTAATTGATTTTAAAAAAATGTTATTCTGATCTGTTTAAAAAGCTAAAGTTAAACTTTTAAAACTACTGAGTAGGCTACATTCAATAAGCTTTCTAAAAGTGAGCCAAATCCAGTTTGAAAAAGAAAGCAACCTGGTTGTGCGTAGCAGTATATACCATATATAAAAACATACTTAAAATAATCGAGTATCTTGTACATCCCTGGTACAAGGCCCAAATTCAGGCAGAAGACTGTGGTAGGCAGCAAAATTGCTGGCAATAAGTCTGCATGGTTCACAAGTTTCTAACTCAACACTTAGATCATCTCTTTGATCATATCCCTCTAGTCATGTATCCTTTAAAAACCTCCAAAACTATGAATACTATTGAGATTTTTGTATTTCCCATCATTTCAAAGCAACTTAAATGGCAACTGTATGTATAAAATAAAACTATCAATTAACTGGAAAAAATAGCTGATACAAGATTTGATTTATTAAAACAATTTAAGGGCCAAACCACAAAATTGATTATGTTTTGACAGAACTGTCTTCCAACTCCCCACTCCTATACAATAATTTATCTGAAAAACAAGTAACTCTGTGATGATATGTAGATCAGAACTCTGAATACCTATAAAATCTCTTTAAGTAAGGGGCCGATGACTTAAAAGTTGAAAGCTAAAGAACTTACTAATGTTTAAAAAGTAAATTTGTTATCATTGTATATCCTGAATCTTACCAAAATACAAATTTGGGTTTACACTGAATGCATTGTTTAAAATAGGTTTACAATGTCTTTTTCCCCCAAGATGAAGTCAATTATACTTTGTGTAGAAAAAATAATTACTTACCGCTATAATATCTAATGTATTATCACAGACCTTTCGGATTTCATTATTCTTATCATGCATCAGGTCTATGAGATATGCTGGAGCCTCTGAATAAAAATGGTTAAAGATACAAACTACATTTGATATTGTGGCTAGTCAATAATACTAGAAAAATCTCATATTTTTCTAAATCTAAATGCTAAATGGAAATTTAACTCAAATTTTAAAATAAAACCATTAATACAAGATGACTAGAAACACTTAATATTTCATTTGTTTAAAAAAACAGGGATAGTAGGGACATAAAAAAGAGAAAAATCTAGATAAAAATGGGTAAGGAAAACAGTCAGTAAATCTCAGAAAGTACAAGACCACATTTGTGAATACATGAGGATCATGAACATAAATAAAGAGGAAGCTCTATAGTTGCGTAGCTATAAATGCTTCTTCATCTATCCTGCTCTCCTAAAAATTCAGGAAAACTAATTTCATACAAAACTAACAAGAGAGATTCATGGTCAAAAAGAGAAGGCATGATAAAACATTTTCACATAAAAGAAAGCTGCAACCTAATATTTCAAAAGAGATAAATATATTTTAAAAAACAGTATATATATATACACATATATATACACATACATACACACACACACACAAAAAAGTGAAATTATTATATTGGATAGCAAATAACATGGAAAATAGAAGTGGAGATAATAGACTGTCAAATAGAAAGATATACTCCTTTAGAACTTGGTGACAATGCATGATGAAATTTAGGTTTGCATCCCAAAAGAAAAAAAAATGGAATGTATAATTACAAATAAGTAAGAGAGAAGGGACAGAATGAAGCAAACTCAAATTAATAAAGAAACCTTGATGAATCTAAAAGAGGAAGTGAAGAAAAACATTGTGATCTCGCATCAATACTATCAATTGGTCTTAGTTAAAACAATTTGAAAACAGAGTCCACAAATTTCTACTAAGAAACTCTAGCACACGTACACAAGTACATACCATTCTTTGTATCACTGATTACACCCCCAAAATTTTATCACACAGTATTATGACTAGCTAGTGGCAAAGTGATGACTTAACTCATTAGTGTTACTTACTACTTATATTGTTGTTTTTTAAAAATAGATTTAGGGGACCCAAGTACAGTTTTGCTACATGGCTATATTGCATAGTGGTTCTTACCATTTTTTTTTTAGGGATACAAAAGGTATATTTAAAAATGTAGAAAAAATATACAGAATAATGTATTTGTGCATTCTGAAACTCATTTTTAAGAAAATATGTAAAAAATATGTATTGACTGCCTCTTTTCTCCACTGGAATATAAGTTCCACTAGGGCAGAGACTTTGCCTGTCATATTCACTATAGTACCCCAGGTTTTAGATCATAACAAGCGCTCAATAAATTTTTATTTAATGAATAAATAATCATCTACATACTTCACATGGTTTTGTGAGAATAAAAATTATTAGAAAAATATTAAAAATTCTCAAGGGGAATCTAAAATAATCTAGACAAATGTGGATTATAATCTTCCCTCAGCAGCCATGGGAGACTGGTTCTAGGATCCCCCAATGATGAATCTCTTTAAGTAAGGGGCCGATGACTTAAAAGTTGAAAGCTAAAGAACTTACTAATGTTTAAAAAGTAAATTTGTTATCATTGTATATCCTGAATCTTACCAAAATACAAATTTGGGTTTACACTGAATGCATTGTTTAAAATAGGTTTACAATGTCTTTTTCCCCCAAGATGAGGTCAATTATACTTTGTGTAGAAAAAATAATTACTTACCGCTATAATATCTAATGTATTATCACAGACCTTTCGGATTTCATTATTCTTATCATGCATCAGGTCTATGAGATATGCTGGAGCCTCTGAATAAAAATGGTTAAAGATACAAACTACATTTGATATTGTGGCTAGTCAATAATACTAGAAAAATCTCATATTTTTCTAAATCTAAATGCTAAATGGAAATTTAACTCAAATTTTAAAATAAAACCATTAATACAAGATGACTAGAAACACTTAATATTTCATTTGTTTAAAAAAACAGGGATAGTAGGGACATAAAAAAGAGAAAAATCTAGATAAAAATGGGTAAGGAAAACAGTCAGTAAATCTCAGAAAGTACAAGACCACATTTGTGAATACATGAGGATCATGAACATAAATAAAGAGGAAGCTCTATAGTTGCGTAGCTATAAATGCTTCTTCATCTATCCTGCTCTCCTAAAAATTCAGGAAAACTAATTTCATACAAAACTAACAAGAGAGATTCATGGTCAAAAAGAGAAGGCATGATAAAACATTTTCACATAAAAGAAAGCTGCAACCTAATATTTCAAAAGAGATAAATATATTTTAAAAAACAGTATATATATATACACATATATATACACATACATACACACACACACACAAAAAAGTGAAATTATTATATTGGATAGCAAATAACATGGAAAATAGAAGTGGAGATAATAGACTGTCAAATAGAAAGATATACTCCTTTAGAACTTGGTGACAATGCATGATGAAATTTAGGTTTGCATCCCAAAAGAAAAAAAAATGGAATGTATAATTACAAATAAGTAAGAGAGAAGGGACAGAATGAAGCAAACTCAAATTAATAAAGAAACCTTGATGAATCTAAAAGAGGAAGTGAAGAAAAACATTGTGATCTCGCATCAATACTATCAATTGGTCTTAGTTAAAACAATTTGAAAACAGAGTCCACAAATTTCTACTAAGAAACTCTAGCACACGTACACAAGTACATACCATTCTTTGTATCACTGATTACACCCCCAAAATTTTATCACACAGTATTATGACTAGCTAGTGGCAAAGTGATGACTTAACTCATTAGTGTTACTTACTACTTATATTGTTGTTTTTTAAAAATAGATTTAGGGGACCCAAGTACAGTTTTGCTACATGGCTATATTGCATAGTGGTTCTTACCATTTTTTTTTTAGGGATACAAAAGGTATATTTAAAAATGTAGAAAAAATATACAGAATAATGTATTTGTGCATTCTGAAACTCATTTTTAAGAAAATATGTAAAAAATATGTATTGACTGCCTCTTTTCTCCACTGGAATATAAGTTCCACTAGGGCAGAGACTTTGCCTGTCATATTCACTATAGTACCCCAGGTTTTAGATCATAACAAGCGCTCAATAAATTTTTATTTAATGAATAAATAATCATCTACATACTTCACATGGTTTTGTGAGAATAAAAATTATTAGAAAAATATTAAAAATTCTCAAGGGGAATCTAAAATAATCTAGACAAATGTGGATTATAATCTTCCCTCAGCAGCCATGGGAGACTGGTTCTAGGATCCCCCAATGATGCCAAAATCCACAGATGCTTAAGTCTCTTATATAAACTGGTGTAGTATCTGCATATGGCCTATGCTCATCCTCCCATATACTTTAAATCCTTCCTAGATTACTTACAATACTTAATAAAATATAAATGCTAAGTAAATAGTTGTTATACCATATTTTCTGTTTTTTATTGTTGCATTTCTATTCTCTATTAGAATGCTTTTTGAATAAATTTAATCTATGGATAGTTAAATCAGCAGATGAGGAACCCCCAAATAAGGAGGGCCAGCTGTATTTTATTTCCCATACTGCAATTGTTGAGATTATATAAAAATATAATCAGCATTAGTTCTCAATTCTTATGTGATTGAGTCATGGTGTGAGTCAGTTTAATATTTTAAACATCTGAATATAAATCATATATTTATCTAAAATAAGTCTACACTAGCTATCTCATATGTCAAGTTTTCTGTTCAAATTATATCAACTAATACTGATCGAACTTTCTAACAAAAAGAAAAGGAATAAAATCTTGCCTAATAGATTTTTTTTTATTTTAAATATTCATATTGGATTCATAGGGAGAATCACAATAAAATGCTAAAGGTTATGGTGAAATAAAATATTTCAATAATTTTTAATATGTAATACATTGTAACATGACAGATTTAAATGCCATTGACATCAACAAAAATTGTGTTTTTTGAACTCCAAAACATTTTTAAAATTTATTATTTTTCAGCTTTTTTTTTTTTTTTAAGAGACAGAGCCTCGTTCTGTCATCAAGGCTGGAGTGCAATGGCATGATCATAGCTCACTGGAGCCTCAAATTCCTGGGCTCAAGTGATCTTCCTACCTCAGCCTCCCAGGTAGCTGAGACTATAAGCATGCCCCACCATGCCTGGCTTAGAAAACATTTCTGTGTTTTGTATTTTGGAAAAGCACTTCAGTGATCTTTATCCAATTTTAAGACACAAAGTTTTTATAAAAATTTTAACTCAGCAGATCTTTATCTCCCTGTTGCACCATTATCAACATGTTATAATCTTCAGGACAACTATTCAAAAAGTATTGACTCCAGATTCAGTGACATAAAACAGAAATTAAACTTGGGGTAAAATGCAAAGAAAGTTACACTGAAAAGAAAGGTCAAATAGGAATTCTCTTAATTCTGTGGGCTCTGATAATAAGGTACTAAGTATACATTTTAAACAGACTTCCCAAAACAGAGACAGTAACACTTATTCACTGTGTGCAGGTACTTGGTAGGTACTTTAAATACTTCACTTTTTAGTCCTCACAAAAAAACCCTATGAGAGGACCTGTAAATAGGGTTGTCTCTCAAAGAAGTTACCTAGAAAAACTACATTTTCATTTTACTATTTTCTGTAGTGGCTTCTATAGTTATGTAAATTTTAAGTAATTCTACACATAAAATACACTTTCAGAGACTCTCAACCCAAAAAAGCATATTAAGGGTTCCAAGAAGACCTTGTAGCAAGAAAACTTGTTAACTTTAACTCAGTGTTTCCCAAACTTATTTACTATCAGAGAACCTTTTTTTTTTCACTAAGCAGCTATTAATACTTAAGGATTATGTTCCATGGACTACAGCTGGGCAAAAATGAATTTACTCCAATTATTTTAACACTGTTCAAAAGTGTATTTGGAATTTATCTTTCTGGGAAAGTCAGTTTATAAACTACATTAAAAATATTTATTCATGCCTGTAATCCTAGCACTCTGGGAGGCCAAGGTGGGCGGATCACGAGGTCAAGAGATGAAGACCATCCTGGCTAACACAGTGAAATCCCATCTCTACTAAAAATACAAAAAATTAGCCGGGCGTGGTGGCAGGCCCCTGTAGTCCCAGCTACTCGGGAGGCTGAGGCAGGAGAATGGCGTGAACCCCGGAGGTGGAGCTGGCAGTGAGCTGAGATTGTGCCACTGCACTCTAACCTGGGCGACAGAGCGAGACTCAATCCAAAAAAAAAATTATTACTTTCTGTACTCTTAGCTGTTAAGGCAGAACAGTATTTGTATTTTGATAGCCCATATTAGCATTTCTCAAATTAGACTTGCTATTTATCAGACTTGACTCTTAGAAACTCTATATGGTTCCAGAATTTTTAATTTTGTTTTGAGATAGGGTCTCCCTCTGCCACCCAGGCTGGAATGCAGTGGCCAAATCATAGCTTACTGCCGCCTTGACCTCTTAGGCTCAAGTGATAATTCCTGCTTCGGTGTCCTGAGTAGCTGGGACTACAGGCATGCATCACCATGTCCAGCTCATTTTTTATCTTTTTATTTTTAGTAGAGATGAGGTCTCACTATGTTGCCCAGGCTGGTCGCAAACACCTGAGCTCAAGTGATGCTCCCACCTCAGGTTCCCAAAGTGCTGGGATTACAGGCATGAGCCACTGTGCCTGGCCAATCACACTGGATTATAATTTTATATTTCTTGTATATTATACCTGTCTATCTCTCCAACTAAACTATAAACTCCCTGAGGTCAAGGACTTTCTTACATATCTAACACATAAGCCAGTATCTGTTTAGATGGTCAAAGCTTGAGAAATGTGTGAATAAATGAATGTTTAATTATATATAGTAAAAGAGTTAGCAGATACCAAAATTTTCAGCTTAAGAGGCTGTGTAGATGACAATGTTGTTATTCACAATGAATACAGATGGCAGGACTGTTCTGCTTATCAGGAGATGATGTTACCAATATTGAGTACCCTTTGGATGCAAGAATGATAAACTACCAGGTACTAAGTACCTCTGTGTATTGGGAACTATTACAGACAATTTAAATCCATTAGTACTTACAACAATTCTACAAGGTACGAGGTCTTTTTATTTTAACAATGTTACGGGCATTTTTAAGGTATATGATTGTATCCTAGGGAGGTTAAGTAACTTTCCAAGGTCCTGCAGCTTTGTAAGTAGCAAAAGGTAATTAAAATTACAGCTATTTGATTTACAAAGATCTCTAGACTACAGCATGCTATGCCCCTTTAGGTAGGTAGAAGATAACCAAGTGGCAGTTAGCAACAAATGCCTGGGGCTCAAGATAAGGGTTATCAAGATTAAATAGTTAGTATATAGTTGGTAGCTGAACTCATGGGAATAGATGTAGTTTCTCACGTAGAGTAAATAAGGTAAGATTAGAAAAGGACCAAGGATAGTCCTAGAAACCTCTAATACTTAAGGTATGTTAATAGAGAAGGAAGTTCTGATTTGTTTGCTAAGTTTCTTAGGAATCACAACCTGACAAGTTAATAAAATTGTTCTCATTATATTCTACCTATATACTGATTTGGGGTCAACAGCTTCCATGGAAAATAGGTTATCTTGTAAATTTATCTCAAAACTTAGTGTTTTCAGCATTATTTCAACATTTGCCAAAAAAACAAACAAAAAACCCCAAAAACCTAAAGATGCATCTTTTCTGAATATGTGAAATATTGTTATCTACTGTAAACACTGAAAGGATACGTGTTTCCTTGATTATGACGTCTCTTGTGGCTTGGTGGAAAACCATCTGGTAGAAGACATAAATTATCTGACATACAAATTCATCATCTTCCTGTTGAGCTGTAAATAAACAAAAAATTCAAATAAAGAATACTATGTTTATATACCAAATTTAAAATAATTGAGGGGAATAATATCGAATGAGAAAAACTAAAAGTGATAAGGAGGTAAGTAAGCAGAAATGGATTAAAGTAACTTCTATGTTCCTAATGTAAAATGGTAACAGTTATCACCACTTGTTTTATCCATCATAAGAATTCTTTAAACAATTCTAATTTGTAAAATAAACCTGGTTCTATTTTGTCTTTATAATGTTGACTTCGCAGGAGAAAAATGATTCTTAAAAATTATCATGCCTTCTAAACTCTAAGTTTTTGGTAGAAATTGAACTATTATAAAAAGGTATTTCCTTTTGTTGAATAATGTTCAGAAAGTTAAACTTTACAGATTGCATGAAATAATAAGTAATTTAGTTTCCATCTAATTAATTATAATAGTAAAAAAGTTACATAATCATAAAGGCTAATTAATAAATCTTTAATATCATACAAAGAGTAATTTACATAACAGCTGATGTCCACCGATTAGTATGTAATGGAAAAAGCATAATTGCTTATAGAAATCTAACCTTAAGTAATGATTATGAAATTAGATTTAATAGTATAGTTTGCTATCAACTCTTAGTAAAAGTTCAACGACATTTTAGAAACAGAGTTTCAGGTCAACAGAGTATCAAACCAGTTGTGTAGAATAAATTGTGGGTCCCTTAAAGTTCAATTTGTCCCAAATCATCTCCCTCACTAACTTGCCAAAGTACTACTCTCCCAAACGAATTGGGCTAAATTTCTCACTATTAATTAATATCTTGGTATACAGTATTCCCTCACTTAATACTAAAGGCTTTAGTCTTGAAAATCCATATATTTCTTAAAAAGAATATTATAAAGCCTCTGCCTGTGACAATCTCATGTCAGAGAACACCAAAACCATAGTAAAACACTCTGAGCTGGCTGTGTCAGATCACTTTACGAATATCTCAGCTCTCTTGATTATAATCACTATGGGACAGTAATTCCAGGATGCAGGTCATTTTGCTTCAACTTTCCTCAGCTCTCCACAAAATCTTCATTCTCACTCTGTCAACTATATGTCTTTACTTTCACCTCCCAACTACTTAGTCTTTCTTTTAATTATTTGTGATCTGACTGTGAGAAGACTGTATCAAAGTAAACACAAATATGTTACAGTTTTGAGAAGTATACTTCAAATATTGGGGCATTATCTCTAGATGACTTATTAAAATGAATTATATTAAGGAACTTACAAATTAAATGTAAAAAAAACTCAAAAGAGAAAAATGTGCAAGAGGCTTAAATAGGCACATCTTTTTATTGGCTATCCCTAAATAATCAATAAACATAAACAGGTGCTCAACTTCATTAGTCATTAGGGAAATACAAATTAAAATCACAATGAAATACCAGTATGATGGCTACAATTGAAAGGACTGACAATGCCCAGTATTGGAGGTGATGTAGAAAAATTGCAGCTCTCTTACATTACTGGTAAGAATGAAAACTGGCACAACCACAGATTCACACAGTTTACTAAGGCCAAACATATATACAAACTCTGTGACCCAGCCATTCTACTCCTATGAGTGAACCTAATGGAAATGAGTACATAAGTGCACCAAATGAAAGGTTTCAAAATGTTCATAGGAGCATTATTTATAATAGTCCTCCTCCTCACAAAAACCTAACTCTACTATCCATCAATAGTAGAAAGGATAAATGGTGGTATATTTATATAATAAAATATTACATACAATAAAAAAGAACAAACTTTTGTATACAACATAGATGAATGTCACAAATATAAGGCAGAACAAAACAAACTAGATTCCACTTAAATAATAAAGTTCAAAACCAAGCAAAACTAATCTAGTGGTGACAAAATAAACTTATCTTTTGTTTCAAACTAACCACTTTGAAGGAGGTGGTAATGACTGAGAGGAGGGAGAAGAGGCATTTCTAAGGTACTGGTAATGTTTTATTTTCTTACATTAGTGATAACAACATGGGTGTGCTTACACTGAAAATACATTGAGCTATACTTACAATTTATGTATGTTATTATATATTCTAAAAGTCTATTAAAATTAATACAAAATGCATATATATTATGCCTAGTACAAGATGAACTGAGATGACAGTATCTTCTTCAGGGATCTCATGTAGCATTTTTAACTTCTATACTATTGGCTAGCTATGATGTGTAAGATCCTAGAGAACTTGGCCCTAATAAGATTCAGATAAATTTTGTATGCAATATGGAGAAGAATGAGCCCTGCCCCTTAAGAGCAATATAAATGCAAGGGGAAAACTCTAGGCCTACACTGTCAAATATTATAGCCATAAACCACTGCAGCTAATTAAATTAATTCAAAAATTCAAGTTATCAGTTGTGACAGCCACATTTCAAGTGTTCTACAGCTACATGTGTCGGACACCACACATATAAAACATTTTCATCAACTAAGAAAGTTCAGAGAACTCAGAGGACAATAAATTCTGGATCTAGAAGGGAATATTACATTTAGAATCAGCTTCCAAATGAACCTTCCAACTTAGAAATCAAGTTTTAAAAAATAAGATTTCTACAAGAGAAGAGATCCAATTCAAACCAACACAAATCTCAACAGAAAGAAGTGATATAGCCGGGCGTGGTTGCTCAAGCCTGTAATCCCAACACTTTGGGAGGCCGAGGTGGGCGGATCACCTGAGGTCGGGAGTTCGAGACCAGCCTGACCAACATGGAGAAACCCCATCTCTACTAAAAATACAAAATCAGCTGGGTGTGGTGGCGCATGCCTGTAATCCCAGCTACTCAGGAGGCTGAGGCAGGAGAATTGCTTGAACCTGGGAGGCGGAGGTTGCGTTGAGCCGAGATCACACCATTGCATTCCAGCCTGGGCAACAAGAGCAAAACTACGTCTCAAAAAAACAAAACAAAACAAACAAACAAAAAGAAGTGATATGATACAGTGGTCCTCCCTTATCTGTGGTTTTTCTTTCCATGGTTTTAGTTAACTGTAGTCAACCATGGTCAAAAATATTAAATGAAAAATTCTAGAAATAATTCATAAGTTTTAAACTATGCACAATTCTGAATAGTGTGATGTAATTTCCCACTGTTCCACTCCATCCCATCCAAGACATGAATCATCCCTTTGTCCAGTGTATCCAGGATGTACATGCACACCACCTGCCTATTAGTCCCTTAGTAGCCATCTCAATTATCAGGTCAACTAGCACAGTATTGCCATGCTTGTATTCAAGTAACCTTTATTTCATTTAATAATGGCTCCAAAGTATAAGAGTAGTGATACTAAGCATATTGTTATAATTATTCTGTTTAATTATTAGTTATGGTTGTGAATCTCTTACTGTACCTAATTTATAAATTAAACTTTATCACTGGTATGTTTAGAAAAAAATAGTATATACATGATTTGTTAGTATCTTTAGTTTCAGGCATCTGCTGGGGGTCTTGGAACGTATTCCCCTTGATTAAGTTGTGACTACTATATTAGTTGTTCAAGGTTGGTGAGGAGAGTACTTCTGTAAAATTGGTCCTGAACTGCTTTATAGCAACATTCTTAACTTTGAAAGCTAAAGATCTTTGATATTACTGTATCCAATCCCAGTTAGTAGTATATTTAATTCATTTTTCTTGATTATATAAGTTGCTATAAAACAATGTAATGAGAAAAACAGATTCAAACTCTGCATTTTATATTTAAATATTTAAATCAATAAGCTGTTAAATCAATAAGACATTAACATGAAAATGCATTAATGTTATTTACCATTTAGCAATTCAATGAGTGCAGGGATTATCCCAGATTTGGCTAGCAATGCAGCACAAGAGTCATCCATGGATACAGTTCCAATCATTATCACCACTTCTAAAACAAGATCATCTTCTGCAGCACCTAGCGAAGTCAAGCCATAGAAAGTTTTCACTGAAATGTCCTGATCCAAGTTCATTTAAGAGTATCAAAATGTAAATACACAGAAAGGATACCGAGAGCTATTAAATCAAGTCATATGAATCCTCGATATGCTATAAATTTGTCCTTTTTCCAAATTTCCATGTTTGCTGATGACAGTTTGTGATAGTGGGGGGTAAGGGGGGGCAGTAGAAAAGCAGAAATAAGCCTTTGAGAGTGCAACTGAATGACAACATAGACACAGAAAATAAAAGACTCATCTGAATGCCTCAAAGACCTTTGTGCGTGTGTATGTATATGTAGAGGGATGGTATTTGGTAATTTTAAAGAGACAGAATAAAAAAAATTACCAAAAGACCGCAAGAAAGGTAGAATAGGAAACAGAAACTAATACTAAGAAAACACACTGTTAGGAAAAAGAGAGTATATATATAAGAGGAGATCCAGTGACTACCTTTCTGGGAGAAAAGAGCTGTGAGAAGAAATGGCTTTTCCTAACATAATAATAAAATAGTCACACAAAACTGCTCTAGCAGCCTTATCCATAACAGAAAGAAATAACTTAGTGATTATGCAAAAGTGAAATACTTAGCACAAACCTGGTTTTAGTTTATCCTTGAGGTATGGAACCAACTTATATTCTTTAAGAACCAATTCCCAGTCTAAGTCTGGAATGGTCAAGTTTGCAAGAGTTCCCAAACATTCAATCACAAACTCCTCTTCCTCATCATTAGAGATCTGGGCTGCAAGGTCCCCAACATAATCCTGAAGAAAACAGAATTTTAGTATACATTTAAATTATTTTTTATTTAATCTCATAATTAACCCACAGGAATCTAACAATTGAACCCACTGAAAGAAAAAATCAATATCAAATGTGATTTTCTTGTTTTAATAATCTTGAGCTAAATTGCTAAAGAAGCCTATGGTGAACTGGTTTAAGGCAAGAAGACTGTAGTGGGGTGGAGGGATTAGGGGTAAGGGTCACAAAACAAAAACAACATTGAAACGTAGGTTGAGATTTCTAGGTGCTAAACTAACAAAGAAGTTGATAACATAAGAGCAATTTGGATTATAAATTAATATTTGACGAGAATCCAGTAAGAGTTGTATTTCCAAATGTAGCAATTTCAACTCCCAGTCTATTTTAATAGAAAGCCAAAATGATACTTACAATAAACAGATTTTTAGTTGGTCCATCATGCTGAGAAATGTTTCTAATCATTTTCATCAGCAATGGATCCTTAAACTTCAGAGCCCTCTTCATGAGCATCTTCAGCCCATTTCCTGAAACAGAAAAGTCCCCCAATAAAATTAAGGTTAACTTAAGTTTAATGATTTTTTGTTTAGTTCTCAAAAAAAGCCACAACTATTTATATCTAGTAAAATGCACAACTCTTAAGGGTACAATTTGATGAATTTAGATGCAACCCATACCATATATCAACATATAGAGTATTTTCATTCCCTCTAGAAAGTTCACTTGTGCCCCTTCCCAGTCAATCGTGTTCCCCAAATATAATCACTTTTCCTCTTCCCTGTCTCATTGTTAAACACATATAAGTTTTGCCTGATACAGAACCTCATATAAATAGAATCATACTGTATGTGTTCTTCTGTGTCTACAATTTCTACTATAAATGTTAAAAACAAAAGTACTTTTGACTCAGAAAAATTGTACTTCTGGGAATTTATCCTAACAACATAAAAATGAAAATGTGTAAAGATTCAGAGAATGAGTAATCACTATAGCACTGTTTGTAACAGAAAAGAGGTGGCAACGAACTATATTCATAATAGTGAAGTAAACTATGGCAAAATTCTTTAATAGACAATTTTGCAGTTATTAACAAATATGCTTTATAAAAGCATTTAAACACACAGAATATTATTTCATGATATTACTAATTTTAAAAGAATATATCATGATATACAATCACATTTTTATTTAAAAATATGCAGAACTATTATACTAAAATCTTACCTATGATTATCTGTGGATGGTAGGAATAAAGATTCAAATCTTTTCCTTTTTGCTCATTTTTGCTTTTTATAACAAACACATACTACTTTTCAAATAAGGCAAAAATTATTGGGCAGATGCTGAAACATCATAATGTATGACAGGCTGTTCTACCAAGATATTATAGAAATAATCTAATACATTTGTATTTTATTACCTCATATTGTAATAGACTGTTTTGCAAAAAAAAGTTTCATTTTATCTAGAAAATGTTTTAAAAATCAAATTTCAGTGAAGGCTAACTCATCATGGTTTCTAAAATGTTACCAGAAGGTAAGTGTCTGCATTCATGATGTAAGAATATTCTATCTGACCTTTAAGGATTATAGCTATGAAGAAATTATGTGAAAACAGGACTTACATAATCATTATAATTCTTAATTCTTTATTATCTATTTTCCATGATATGCCAAATACCATATGCTAAAAACGTTACCTACACTCAAAGGCACTGACCTTCACAGATAAGCTGTACATTTCTTTTGTTAGCAGCAAGATTAATGCAGAAAGAAATGAGTTCCAAGTCAATTCGTTCATCTGAACATTCAAACAGCATCTTCATTAACTAGCAAGAAGCACAAGGCACATTTTACTCAAGAAACAAAACAAAAAACCAAACACAGAAGCAATTATTTTTATCATAATGTATTATCTTAGACTGTACACTGGACATAATATTATTAGTTACGTTTCAACACATAAAACTGGCAGGCATTCACTGTTCAACAACTGGATGAATAAACAGTTAATGAACTCTTAGATGCTCAGCATTAAGTATAAACTTCTACGTACAGTGGAGAATATAAGTGAAGAATTAGATAAAACATCTGTCCTTAAATAATTAAACATTGTTTGGAAGCAGAGCATTCCAAGCAAAGAAAATAGCTTATGCAAAGGTCACAATGCAGGAAAAAACAGTACTCTTTGAAGAACTAAAAGAAAGCAAGCATTGTTGGTGAAAGGGAAACAACAGTTTTAAGAGATAAGAAGGTAAAAACCAGATCATGCAGGGTCTTGAAGTACATGTTAAAGATTTTGGCCTTCGTGCTAAGGATGATGGGAAGCTACTAAAAGCTTCTAAATAGGAAAGTGTCAGGATAAAATTGGTGTCTCAAAAAGATTTAGCCAGTGTAAAAAATAGAATAAAATTCCAAGAAAATATGGGGAACCATGTAAGATGCTAGAGGAAAAGTCCAAGTGAGAAGATGGGTGTCTGAACTAGGTAGAGATAAAAGGATTGATTAGATATATATTTAGAAAAGAGAACCAAAATGGAATGGAGTAACTGACTAGATGTTACAGTTAAAGCAAAGGAGGAGTCAAAGATGACTTCCAAGTTTATGCACTGAGCAATGACATACATGGTGATGCCAACATCTACCAAAAAGGAGAAACTAGGGTCGAAAAAAACTTTAAAGGAAAGATGGTAATTTTGGTTTTAGATATGTTGAGTTTAAGCTGCTCATGTGGTAGTCTAGTGCAGATATTCAGTAGGAAGTCATAAACGCAGGCCTGAGTTTAGAAGAAATGTCTGGACTGGAGGTAGAATTTTAGGAACTGGCATATATGGTTGAAAACTGAAGTTGCAGGCTAAATCCAATCACTTGGGCATGGGTATAAAATGAGAAAAGAACTTTTTGAGTGATAAGAGAAAAAGGAGGAGGGTGTGAAAAACAGCAGACAAAAAGGTAAGAAGGAAAAGGTAGGCTACTTATGCCATTTAGCAGTAATCTAGATTTGTCATAATGAGAGATAGCTGCTATAATAAAGGACAAATGAACAAATTTCATGCTATGTTTTAGAGAAGCTAGTCTTCTATTATCGTCGAATCAGCAAATTAACTTAGTGTATAGTATGTAAAGAGAATTTTCTCTCAGCCCAAACTGTTAACAACAAATAGAAGTTATTCCTAAAATTTATAGTATAAAAACTTCTTATGTTTTATCTCAGGGCAATACCTTTCTAGAACAACATGCCTTTATGAATCCAACACAGCGAATAATAAATATTTATTTATTTTAGACCACTTTCTGTTAAATCTTGTTTTGATTACTCTTAGTTCAAGATGACTTCTGCATTTCAAAAATGATATGTGGTCAATATACAAAAATCAATCATATTTTTATGTGTTAGCAATGAACAGCTGAAAACCAAAATTAAATTTGGTTAAATTAAATAAAAAACACAATATCACTAGAATTGTTAGGTATAATTCTAAGCAAATACACTGATCTGTATGCTGAAAATTACAAAACACTGTAGCAGGTGAACGGCTGGCATGTATCATGTGCTCTCCCTGAGGGCAGATATTTAACCACAAATATTACCACTGATGGCATCTCTGGGTAAGAATCATTAATACTTAATAATGCCACAGAATAAAAAAAGATTCAAGGGCAAAAGTAAAATAATCTTAATTTACTGGATATATATTTAACAGATTTCACTACCTATCTGCCCAATTAAAATTAAATTACAAATAAAATTGCCAATAAAAATTAAATTACAAATTACCAAAAATGTAGGTGACAATCCTCTAATTAATTGCTATGTTTTCTAAACTGTAATTAAAAACCCACTATAGATTTTTTTCAAACTGAGATTTGGTTACATTGAAGCAATGTTTCAAGCTAAGTATTTATGGCTAACAAAAATTATTTACTTCAAATCAACCTTTGTGGTATGAAAATTAGCCTTAAACACAGGGCTACACGTTATTATTTCAGAAGGTAAATTTTCTTTAAAGTAATTTCCATATTAAATTCTACCTAGAAATAAATAATCAGAAACTAGATTTTTAGAAAATAATGCATGGCTCGAAAACTGACTCAACTCCCATTCCGCATATCAAGCTTGCTAAATTAGGACTAAATATAAATGGAATGCATAATGATATAGAATTAGTTTTTCATAACAAGAGAAATAAACATTTCAATTTTAATTAAAGCTTTCAAATTTAAAAAAGCAATAGTTTAGTTCAAACTCCACATGAAAGAGTATGTCTTTAATTTGATTGCTATGATGGCACTTCAAAAGTAAGTGTAATTGCTGACAACTAGAAAATATTAAAACTAGATTTGTTCTGTTTTAACTATGTCCATTGTCATCTTTTACTAATTTATCAGAAAAGCACTAAAAGGGCTTCAGTCTGTGCGATGAAGAGGCAATAGTGTTCAATCAGACAAGTCCCATATTGAGTATCAGATACCAAAGACCCATGACTGAAATCACTGTGTCTAGACTCTCTGGCACCTGACTTCACTTATTTACCAGTGACCAGAGGCCAACCCCCACAGCTCTCTGTATTCACATATAACTCTACCACCCCCATCCCCTACCCAAACATCTTTGAATGATTATACCAGAACTTTGCATGCCTCCGGAATCTTTTCTGACTGGCTACTCCCTAACTCTCCTGTTTGAAGTGATGCTCTGGTTTCTGAACTTCAGCAGATAATGGCAGGCAAGAGCAAAGGGGGCTGTCAGAAAGGACGTTTACCAGCATTCAGCTAAAAAGAAGCATGTAGATCAAAGGGGGCCATATAGGACAACTGCGGTGGAAAACATGTGGATCACTATGAAGATTTTTGCATGCTGTTCTAGGATAAAATATTAAATAACACCATGACATCACTACCTAACCATGTACTTTCATTGGCCATTCTATTACCAATAAATACTTTTATAAGCATCTGGATGGCATTTGCACCCATTTAAACAAAACATGCATCTCAGAGGTCTAAATAACAATGAACTGTTAATGTGTACTTTTAACTATTATTAGAATACAACCATTAACTCCCGGTTATCCTCAAGTATGCTTACCTGAAACAATCTACCCACTGAGACCGTTAAGATCATGTATAAAGACTTGACCTGGCCCCTAAATTTTACAGAACAGTGATACAATAGGGTAAGAAAATTAGAGTACATTAGATATCTAGAGGCAATAAAGTACGAAGGAAGTAAAGCAATATAATATTGGGAGAGATTATGAGACATGTTGTATATATAATCACCCACTCCAGATGCTAAATATTTTCTAAAAGTAAATTCTAATCTCATTATAGGTTTATTCTATAAAACACATGCGATAGGCAGTATTTAAAATGGACTATAAATGGGTCAAAATGGTGACAAAGATTTTACTAAGAATATCTTACTTTCAAATAGTTAAATTTATAAAGCTCCTTTAATATATGAAATTAATGAAGATGATTATACTCAATTTCTTTTTCATCATTGAAATGAATATGAATTACTACTAAGCCACTGCTTTCCTACCTTCAAAGTCATGTTACTGGCAATACATGAGGATTTTTACCAAGCAATAATTAATATGCATAATTACAAAAGAACAGAATATTATATTAACTCTAAGATATGCCAACCGGGGTTATGACTTTAGTAAGTAAGTTAATCAGTGGCTGATTAAACTCATGAGTGAGTTTAAAGCCTTACTGATATTATAAACATTACTTTGAGTAGCCAATACCTCTAAAGGAGTACCTTTTTAATTCCTGAAGGAAACTCGGACATTTCATTTAATTTCTGACTTGTTTTCCATCATTCTTTTATTTTGCAATTAACTTGGCACTGGGTGGCAATAAAACCACGTCAACTTTTCTCCTTAAATATGTAAAATTTGGCACTATAAAGTAAAAGTTATAGGCTGGATACCATATTTGAAACAAATATATTGTACAGTATCATTTGTTTTTCTCAAAATACTAGCTCATATAGAAGCTTCAGGATGTTTACAACACAATTTGGTAACACAACCTTATTCCCTAAAGGGCTGAAATTTCAAAAAGAAAAAAATGGGAAAAAGAAAACATCGAAAATCATTGACCTCCTAAATTTGGAAAATGTTGTTCACAAAATACAGATTACACATGTTCTGAAAACTTCACTGCATACATGTTTGATGTTAGAAAACTGTCTGGTAAGAAAATATGCATGGATGTTGTTCCTGAAAAGGTATGGGAGAATTTTCTGTATACAAAGTTTTAAATTGCAATAATAACAATATCTAAAAAGTAACCTAGACAGACTCTTATTTCTGATTCTTTCATTTAAAATAAAATTTTACATTTTATATTTGAGATTATACATTCTAGAAGAACAGGATAACTCCAAATTCAAAATTGTATAAATAAGTTTCCTATTTCTTCTTGGATTGCATATATTTCACTTTTATTTAATGTTATTCTCTTTAAAATCTAAATCTGGATAAAAACAGTCAATCTCGGCAAGAATATTATTATTTTTTGGCTGCTTTCCAGTTCATATCCTGTGGTCAATGAAGTTCTGACTCAAAATGGAATCGGAAAAGGAACACCCTTTGAAACTGCAAAGCAGAAACCTTTAGAACATATGGAGTGAGAC
Organism: Mandrillus leucophaeus; assembly: GCF_000951045.1. Classification (NCBI taxonomy): domain Eukaryota; kingdom Metazoa; phylum Chordata; class Mammalia; order Primates; family Cercopithecidae; genus Mandrillus; species Mandrillus leucophaeus. Next base: position 4,301,081 of record NW_012102110.1, read on the forward strand.
TGTAGTAAATCACCTGTAATCTCCCTTTGACATGGCTACTCTTTTATTGAAAACTGGTTTGACAAAGAGTTTGATTACACTTTGCACTGAGTATAGTCTGACATGCATTATCTCTGTAAGACACCCTGCCTTGCTAGGTAAGATATGCTATATATTCTTTCAGGGATGTCTATTTCCTATAAACAAGCATAATTAGTTTATCCCCTGATATAAAAGTCTAAGAAATTACCCTAGAGAGTTTATTAATTTTTTAAATACATGTAGGTGAAGTGTTAAAATTCTCGAATAGCAAATTCATTTTTAGCACTGTTTTATCTAATTTGGAATGAATGAAAGAATAGTCAATTAGAATCAAGAAAAAGAAAAGTTATGGTCTATTTTTTACTACATGTTATTTTTCAAGTAACATGCATTTAATAATTCTTTATAGATGAAGAAGGAATTATGTAGTAGGAGTCAAGAGGAATTACTTTCATAAGGATGATTTATTCATATTCTTCTAACATGTTTTTAAATGTATGCTTATTGTATATCATACATCCTACAATTTTTGTTTCAGAAAACTACTTTATAAAAAATAATGTAATATTAAAAATCAGCCCAACTAGTGTTACAATCATCATAATTCAAATTAGTAGAAGGTAGTTTAATAAAGATTAATGACACAACAGTGATCCTATGAATGCTAATTCCCTAAGAGTAAAATTGTTACTATGTACAGAATCTCTACCCTTATAACATACAGTCTATGTTACAAAAAAATCAATAAACTCCTTCAAGACATTTAGGACAGATATTTATTTAGGTCTATTTAGACCTAACATATGATACATATCTAGCCACTGAATCACAGCAAAAAACTTTCTTGAGAGCAGTTGTATAAAATAAAAGAATTTTGATGAAACATTTTCCCATCAGAGAATGCAAAGCAATTAAATCTATTAATATTAAACATAAACAAAATTAAAGGACACGTGACAAGCTTAAGCAATATTTGTAACATAAAATTAAAATAGTTATTATATACATTGATCTTATTTAATAATAAAAATATTAACAAATCAATTAAAAAATTGGGAAGGCCCATTTTGATGGCTCACACTTGCAATCTCAGCACTTTGGGAGGACAAGCAGGGAGGATTACTTAAAGCCAGGAGTTTGAGACTGTCCTGGGCAAGAAAGCCCAACCCTGTCTGTACAAAAAATAAAATAAAAAAAATTAAAAAATTAACTAGTCATGGTGGTGTACACCTGTAGTCCTAGCTACCTATGAGGCTGAGGCAGGAGGATTGCTTGAGCCTAGGTATTTTAAGGCTCCAGTGAGCTATGACTGTACCACTGAACCTTAGCCTGGGTAACAGAGCAAGATCCTGTCTCAAAAAAAAAAATAAATAAATAAAAAGGAAGGAAGGAAGGAAGGAAGGAAGGACGGACAGACAGACAGACTGGCAAGAGATATGAATAATCTGTAACAGAATATGGATAATAAACACATGAAAAAATGTTCAACCTCACCAATATTCATGGAAATGCAAACAAAAAGAAATAATGAACCACCACATATTTAGAAGAACAATAATATCCAGTGTTGTTAAAAATTAAATGTTAGCTGGAAATAAAAACTTATGTTTTCTTAGAAGATATTTTGGCCAAAACAAAAACACAAGTTTTCATTATCTTTTGACTTAGCTATCCTACTTTTAGGAATTTAAGCTAAAGAAACATTCAGAGATGTGGAGAAGCATTTACAAATATGATATCTCACATCATTTTCATTTGCTTACATGTATTTTTACGTGATAAATTGGAAAAAACCTAAACATACAATTTAACAATATTTAAATTATGGTATATCCATGTAATAGAATGTTATACAACTATTAAAAATAATTTTTGAAGAATATTCAGTGACATGAGTATAATTATGATATATTAATAAAGCAATATGTAAATATTATATATACCATATAATCTCAATACATTATTTTTTAAGTATGTGAGAGAAGTGTACCAAAGTATTAAACAGTTATCTCTACATTTGGGATAATGGAAAGTTATTTTAGTTTTTATACAGTTCTGTACTTCCTCAAATTTCTATAATAAATTTGTAGTATTATTAAGAACTTTTTAAGAGAGAAAATCTTGACAAATCAAGAGAAAAGAGTAAAAAAATATATATTTCTTAAATGTTTTTCTTAAAACACTTAAACCACTTACCTGTGGTATACAGTCAGTGTACGCAAACATTGATTTAAAGCGGTCATCCATGCTTATGTGGTAAAGAACACACATTGCTATTTGTTTGTAGTTGTCATTGCCTAGGAATAAAACATCACGGTGATGATGCCATAAACACATATTTTTTTATACAGCACACTCAATGTACTACAACTTAAACTACTGAATAAAATCCTTATACAAACTTAATCTGAAAAATATTTTGAGCTATTTCAAATCCAAAGTTTAGAGCAAGCATATTTATGTTATATGTGAAACATCACTAATTTCCAAGACAGAATGTCTATTTTCCAAGGTATAGTTTTGAAAAAGACAATTAACCCTAATAATTAATTATTTTCATGAGTCCAATATAAAAACAATTGGGTCATTAGCCTCCTCATCTTTACTGTTTTATCAAAATATGTGATTAATATAGTTCACTGACAGTGGTGATGTATTAGAAATAGTAAATAAAAGAGCATATTTCTATGAACCAGAAACTGAAAATATCATCCAAATGATGAAAGAAGTAAAGTAGTAGTTATAACAAAAAAATAAAATATATGACCATAAAATGCTATAGGCTATAACATAACCTAAATATAGTATGAAGAATGTCTCAGAACTTCTAAGGTAAGATTATTCTGGTTTTATATGCCATGAAACTGAAAAAAAGTGAATACATATCAAGATTTGAAAAACAAAATGGGACTTCAATATATCATTTAATCCTAACTGCTTTCAGACAGAATATATTTTAAGGACCTACTTATGATCTCAAAGTCAATGATAAAACTAGAGCCAGAAAAGTTGCTTAACTAAAAATTTTATCCAAAAAACAATATCCTTTTTGAAAATTCTGGGCTACGAGAAATCCTAAAGATATTCCCAAGTAGTTAGAAATTCTTTAGAGGAAATAAACTGGTATTTTCTTTTTCTTTTCTTTCTTTTTTTTTTTTTTTTAAGAGACAGAGTCTCACTCTGTCACCCAGGTTAGAGTGCAGTGGTATGATCTTGGCTCACTGCAACCTCTGCCTCCCAGGTTCAAGGTATTCTCCTGCCTCAGCCTCCTGAGTAGCTGGGATTCAGGCACTTACCACCATGCCTGGCTAATTTTTTTTGTATTTTTAGTAGAGACGGGGTTTCACCATATTGACCAGGCTGGTCTCGAACTCCTGACCTCACGATCCGCCCACCTTGGCCTCCCTAAGTGCTGAGATTATAGGTGTTAGCCACCACACCCGGCCCTAAACTGGTATTCTCACAAGGCCTAGCGTAGAACATGGAAATTGTTCAATAAGTTTCTGCTGATTGATTCTATTTTTAACATTTAAAGATAAAAGCTGAAAAAATAAATTCATTTAGTCAAAGATAGAAATTACTAGTTCTAAAAGGGGTTCAGAATTCGAGACAGGTAAGATTTGAGACAGAAGTATTCAGTTTCAGGAGGTCTTTGAAGGATCATGCCTGTAATCCCAGCACTTTGAGAGGCTGAGGCAAGTGGATTGCTTGAGGTCAGGAATTTGAGGTCAGCCTGGCCAACATGGAAACCCTGTCTTTACTAAAAATATAAAAATTAGCAGGATGTGGTGGTGTGCGTCTGTAGTACCAGGTACTAGAGAGGCTGAGGCAGGAGAATTCGCTTATACCCGGGAGGTGGAGGTTGCAGTGAGCCGAGATCATGCCACTGCAAGCCAGCCTGGGCAACAGAGTAAGAACTCTGTCTCAAAAAAAAAAAAAAAAAGTAAGCAAAAAATATAGTGACCCTCTATCTCCTGAATTTACTTCGAATTTCCTTACCATTTGATATATTTATCTAACATATAACCTCCAGGAAAGCAAGGACTTTATTCACTGCATTATCCCCAGATGCAAGAATAGTACCTAGCACAGAGAAGGTATTTAATAATTGTTGATTGGTTAATAATAATCATTTATTAAACAGTTACTACATATCAAGAGACATGCTAAACAGACTGCATGGCATTGAATCTCAAAACAATCTGTCAAATAGGTCTTATCATCCCTATGTTTCAGATGAGAAATCTGAAGTTTACAGAAAAATAAATATTTGCTACACAGCCTTGTAAGTGGTTGAGCGGGGATTTAAACACAGGTCTCTCTGATTCCCAAATCTTTACCAGGTAATGTTACAATACCACTCTCAAACATTTTTTTCCCTCATTTGATGCCTTTGGTATTCAATATTTTTATATTACAAGGTAAAACTGTTTTCTATATAAGATATTATCAGGTATAAAAGACTGATAGACACTGATACATGAGAGAATTAAACTTGTTTTAAAAATATACTACTTTTTAAATCTAGGCTTTTAGATTTTCAAAATTGTTAGGCTAAAGTCTATTTCCT
>NW_012102110.1:4308956-4311306 GCF_000951045.1 Mandrillus leucophaeus
CTAGTCCTACTTAATTTTTACAAAATATTTGAAGATATTTTCTCTATGTAATGGATTCACTGAAAAGTAGGATTCCAAGTAATACAACTTATTAAATGGTAAAAGAAACAAAGAGAAATCGATAACCAATATAAAAGATTCTTCAATAACAAAGTAAATAATCAAACATTAAAATTCAATGTGAGGATAGGAAGGAAACAGGAAACTATTCTATACTCTAGGAGAATCTGTCTGCTGTTTATGTCAATGAAAAAATTCTAAAAAGCAATGTCCTGAGGTGGCACATCATTCATGTAAGGTGAGAGGAAGGGAAGGAAAGACTCACCTTCAAAAACAGGTATTACATTAAAAGAACAAGAAATTCCTGAACATTGGGAGAAGCTAAAATAATTAAAAGAATAACAAGGGAAATTCTCTAATTAATTTTATATGCATGTATGTATACATATAGCTTGCGTGTGTGTGTGTGTGTGTGTGTGTGTGTGTGTAGCTTCCAAAGGCCAACTCAGGATAAAGGGTATCTGTTAGAATAGAAGGTACAGAGAAGAGTCCTAAAATTATAATAATTTCTACTGGCAGATAAATAATATAAATAAGAAGCAGTTCTCAGATATAACAATTTATATTAATTTTATATGGCAAAACTAAATGTCTAATTTCCAAAAATAGGATTCATTTTGCAGCCAGTCCTAACTCTGCTCTTATGTACTTTCTCATTTTCCTTTTCTCTTCACACTTATGGCCAAAGGTGAAAGCTCCTTACAGTTCTCCCACATCTTCCTACTTCTCTCTCTGTGATCCTCTATTAAAAAAACTCTCAATATGTTTCCAATTTCCTATAATACTCATCTAAAATGATCATCATATCCAAAAGTTTGCTAAAAGCTAAAGGACTGAAGTTAAGAGAAGCTCTAGGGACATAAGGCTATGGACAGTTAATCTTTCTTATACCACAATTCTTTGAGAGAAGGTTAAAGAGAAAGGGTTAAACAAACAATGGTATTTTTCCTATTGCATGTTCAACATAGTTTTTGTCATTTATACCTTACAAGTAATTAAAGGGGTCCGTATTATCTTTGATTCAGAGATGAGGCAATGACATTCACTAAGGCTATGACCCTTTCAAAAGGAAACACAGATGTGAATCTGAGATTCAAACCTAGGTCTGACTATAAAGCGCATGCATGCACTTTTAAGCAAGCCTTCCAGGAGGCAGCAGAAAGAGGGAAAACAATAATGCCAAATAAATGAAAGTTATCATTATCATTCCTTAGGGCAAAGTACAGGAAGGAGATGCACCTAGAGGGACTCTGTAGGATCTGCTGGATCTGGGACTCTTGGGGAAAAGGGTAAGAAGATTGGCAGTGGTGAAGATAAGAGATGAAATGGAGAAATGCAATCAGATATTTCTCAGAGGGCCTGTGCCCAGATACGGCAGGTTCTAATGGATGAAATAAGTTCTTCATGGGGCAAACTGCATTATCCCCCAAGTGGTTTTGAGGACTAGACCTACAGCAGCCTAAGTTCTGAAACTCACTCTCACTAAATTGGACAATAACTGCTATCAATCTGTGATTTTATGAGAGAAACAAGGGGCTAGAAGCTTAAAATGTAGGTAGACTGATAAAAGTTATACTCTAACATAGGTTGACAGCTCAGGCTCTGGAGGCAGACTGCTCGGGTTCAATCTGTGGCTCTTCCACTCATTAGCTATACAGCCTTGTGAATGTTATTTAAATTCTGTGTTTCAGTTTCATCACCTGTAAAAATGGGATAATAACTGTACCTACCTGAAAAGGTTGTGTGAGGATTGGATGAGAGGATCCTGGTAAAGCAATTAGCACTAAGTTTGATGTACAATAAACCAATTCGATAAATATCATTTATTATTATCATTATTATGTTGACAATAATATTTTTTGTTTTACCAATACAACAGTACTATCATGTGTTCCTAATATATATGATGCTTTGTATTTTTTACTTTCAAGACTTGAACTGTAGTTAGAAGTAAAGTAAGTTGGAAAGATAGCCAAGATTTCTGAGATGAGCTAGACACGGTTTAGAGGTATTCTCTGAGCCTGTGGCTGAGCCACTTACCTTTCTACTAGTCATTTTCCTATACAGCTCTGCTGTTTGGCTGGATGCAGTGGCTCACGCCTATAATCCTAGCACTTTGGGAGGCCAAGGTGTGTGGACTACCTGAGTACAGGAGTTCAAGACCAGCCTGGCCAACATGGTGAAACCCCGTCTCTACTAAAATATAAAAATTAGTCAGGCATAATGGCAGGTGCCTGTAATCCCAGCTACTTGGGAAGCTGAGATGTGAGAATAGCTTGAATCTGGGAGA
>NW_012102110.1:4313416-4315692 GCF_000951045.1 Mandrillus leucophaeus
GATACATGAGAGAATTAAACTTGTTTTAAAAATATACTACTTTTTAAATCTAGGCTTTTAGATTTTCAAAATTGTTAGGCTAAAGTCTATTTCCTATTGCTTACAATAGCAGTAACAACAACTCCTTGGGATAAGATAAAAACAATGTATGTTTTTCAGATGAACGGACACTAGTAAGCATTTTCACCTTAAATAAAATCTATAAATTCAACTACTTGGAATACAACATATACAGGAAACACATTTTATTTATATGAACTAATATTTATTTCATCTATTTTTAATTTTTCCCTATAGCATTATTTATACAAAAATTAAATTTATAGAAAATTTACAGAATAGAGAGCCCAAGTCAAATCATTTAAGGTAAATTTCGCATTTCTTCTATTGTTTGAAGAGCTTTACTACAAAATTTATAAAGAAGAGAGAAGCTGAATTAGAGTCAGAGATAGGCTCTAAGGATAATGACTATTGACTAAGGTTAAAATAAAGCTAAGATAAAGTAATGTGGGAGAAAAAAACATTTAAAGTCTTTGTTTAGGGGTTAGAATTTTATTTGGAGGGAAGTAGGTAAAAATTGTGAAATCGCTCCAAGAAAGAGAAAAGTGCAGACAAAATAAATGTTCTCAACCCCAACAACTTTGTCCTCGAGTTTGGAGCAATCTAAACATGTAAGATTTATCAATTTTAATGTTAGATTTTAACAGACTACATTTTTATACTGTTGAAGGCATCAATTTATACTTATTCTAGTATAAAGCACATTTGCCATAGCAAAACTTAACATTTAAACAGGTTCTCATGATATGTAGGTTAAACATGAAAAATTCCAACTTTATTCTCCAAGAAGATAGGAATCCCTTAGTCTTGGTCAGACTGTATCTCACGTTATTTTTTTCCCCTGAAAATTGAGATATTTGAAAATCTTTTCAAACAGTTTTAAAGCAAACTCTAACATTCTGAAGGAAAGTCTTTCTTTCCCTGTGATTCCAGTTATTTTCTATGTCATTCAGCTGTGGATAAGTCCTAGTCCTACTTAATTTTTACAAAATATTTGAAGATATTTTCTCTATGTAATGGATTCACTGAAAAGTAGGATTCCAAGTAATACAACTTATTAAATGGTAAAAGAAACAAAGAGAAATCGATAACCAATATAAAAGATTCTTCAATAACAAAGTAAATAATCAAACATTAAAATTCAATGTGAGGATAGGAAGGAAACAGGAAACTATTCTATACTCTAGGAGAATCTGTCTGCTGTTTATGTCAATGAAAAAATTCTAAAAAGCAATGTCCTGAGGTGGCACATCATTCATGTAAGGTGAGAGGAAGGGAAGGAAAGACTCACCTTCAAAAACAGGTATTACATTAAAAGAACAAGAAATTCCTGAACATTGGGAGAAGCTAAAATAATTAAAAGAATAACAAGGGAAATTCTCTAATTAATTTTATATGCATGTATGTATACATATAGCTTGCGTGTGTGTGTGTGTGTGTGTGTGTGTGTGTGTAGCTTCCAAAGGCCAACTCAGGATAAAGGGTATCTGTTAGAATAGAAGGTACAGAGAAGAGTCCTAAAATTATAATAATTTCTACTGGCAGATAAATAATATAAATAAGAAGCAGTTCTCAGATATAACAATTTATATTAATTTTATATGGCAAAACTAAATGTCTAATTTCCAAAAATAGGATTCATTTTGCAGCCAGTCCTAACTCTGCTCTTATGTACTTTCTCATTTTCCTTTTCTCTTCACACTTATGGCCAAAGGTGAAAGCTCCTTACAGTTCTCCCACATCTTCCTACTTCTCTCTCTGTGATCCTCTATTAAAAAAACTCTCAATATGTTTCCAATTTCCTATAATACTCATCTAAAATGATCATCATATCCAAAAGTTTGCTAAAAACTAAAGGACTGAAGTTAAGAGAAGCTCTAGGGACATAAGGCTATGGACAGTTAATCTTTCTTATACCACAATTCTTTGAGAGAAGGTTAAAGAGAAAGGGTTAAACAAACAATGGTATTTTTCCTATTGCATGTTCAACATAGTTTTTGTCATTTATACCTTACAAGTAATTAAAGGGGTCCGTATTATCTTTGATTCAGAGATGAGGCAATGACATTCACTAAGGCTATGACCCTTTCAAAAGGAAACACAGATGTGAATCTGAGATTCAAACCTAGGTCTGACTATAAAGCGCATGCATGCACTTTTAAGCAAGCCTTCCAGGAGGCAGCAGAAAGAGGGAAAACAATAATGCCAAATAAATG
>NW_012102110.1:4316536-4335526 GCF_000951045.1 Mandrillus leucophaeus
AAACAAACAATTCTGCTGTTCATAAAATTTAGGCTTAGGAGAATCATCTTATACCTGAGGCTCTACTCAGTGACCCATATGTAATAAGAACCCATGATCATTCTCTCACTCTCACAGTTATAAATTCCTTAATGGGAAAAAAAAAAAAAAAAAGAAAAAACTTTACTAAAGAAAATGATCCCTTCTCAATCCCTATCTTCACAGGCACATTGCAAAATCTCTTATCCTTTCACGTTTCCTTCTTTTAACGGAACTTACTTTCACTCCTAAAGTGGGGAACAGTCATGGAGGTGATGGGCTATCAAGCAGATGAAAGAACAGATAGAAGTCTGAGGACATTGAAGAGAAATCTCACAATTAGCTACCCTCTTTCATTTACCTTTAAACAGCATATCCCAGACAAATAAAACCTGTATGAGCAGAGGTGTTTCCCCCATGTTTTAGCTGAACACAACTGAACAAAAGAAATAGGACTACAACTAGTATTGCACCAACTATATATATATGTATATACACAAACACACACACACACTTTTTTTTTTCTTGAGGAAAGAGTATGAAAGGAGGTGATGACAGAGCTAAGGAACTATAATATTGTATTCAGGGATCTATCTAACCCAAGTTGCTAATGTGTCTTCCGGATTTTATCTGGGTGAAGGTTCCCCTAGAATTCAAACAATTGATTTACAAATAACTATAAATTTAATTTTCCCCCCTTTTTGTATTTAGTTAGGGAATAAAAAAGATATAAACTGGCATTTGGTCTTTTATTCAGAAAAATATGTAAATATTTTATAAACGGTCTTGTTACCCATATATTATCTTGATGATTCTAGTTCTACAGTTACAAATCACATATTTTCTCTCTCTTCTAAATAATTTCAATATAGGAAGACTACAGTATATAAACCATATGTATCTTATTCACTGAATCATAAATGATTACATAAATAATCAACACTTAATAAAAATGTGGCCTATAAGTTCATGGCATCTAGCAGATATCTGACACCTACAACAAAAAAGACAAGGCATTTTAGAACAAAAGTGAGTACCTGGAGTGGGAAGATGTCTGGAAATAACCTGAATTCATCTATTCAAACACAGCTCTGCAGAGAAAGTAAAGGCTCTTTGGCAGCCAACATTTATTATTATGACTTAAAGGCTAATTTGCAGATCACATAGCAATAAACAGCTATTAGAGAGATTAAATGGTCTAAGTAAAATAAAGATCTTATCCATTATTGTAAACTAATAGTCTTCTTCATTCACTGAAAGAACATCTGAGTTCTTACAAAATAAAGCCCAAGAAAAAAATCTTATATACCCTAAGTGAATTCCTACAAGAAATGAGGATTGGAGGGTACGATTTTCCCATAAGAATTCATGACTAGAAGCCATAAACTCTAGCTAACCAGCTATGATTCCTCTACATCCTACAAATGGCAGACATTTCAAAAAGGCTCCTTTAAGACATAAAGACATCAATTATTCTCTAATGGCATCCCAAGTAGAAACAGGCTGCCAATAGTCGGCATGCTGGCACAGCACCAAACGCTCTGTGAATTTTAAGCAAGGGCAGTGAAAAGACTGAGTATCTTGAGAACTATGTTCTTAATGACTGGAGGTGGATTAGTCAAATCTGTTCAAGTAATAAGGGCAGGGTAGGAAAAAAAATGGCCTAGTCATTATGATTCCTTTGGTATTTATGGTAATAAACATGAATCATGATGAACTCACTGGCTATTAAATGCAAAGGTCATAAGTACTTCGATAGGATTTCCACAGGAATTCACCGTTAATTAGCTGGATCATTATTTGAAAGTGTTACTGAATTATCTTAGCATTTGTGCAGCCATTCCCCTCAAATTGGTCATTCCCAGCTGAGGGCAGTTAATGCCTTAACAAACTGGTCATTAACTCCAGTAACTGATTTTGTGAGAATTATTGCACTTATAAAGTACATTCAAGAGTTTATAAGAAACATTGCGTCTTTTTTTCTTTTTAAAGAAATTTACAGCTTGTAGTTCAGCTGGAGCAGCTGAAGGAGAAAAAAATCAGCTTTCTGGGCTGCTCTCACAATCGATTTTCTGCCAATTAAAGGGCAAAACACATGCTGATGGGTTTTGAATTTTAAAATGTCTTCAGTTTTTTCATCTCTGAAGTGATTAGTAAAAACACCGTTCAATTACTAATTTTGTAAGACAGTTGGGATTTTTCATTCACAGTTCAGTCAAGCAGAAACAAGTTCTGAACACGAGAACTCAAAAGCCAAATTTCTGTTTCTGCAGTAGACCCAGCCCAACACTGTGAAAACAAAGTGAGAACACAAGTTATGGGCCACATTATTAGCCAGATTCTCATTCTCTTCTATACGCTATGTCTTCTTTCAAAGTAGAACACTCCCTTTGATGTCACAAAGGCTCCATGAAAAGATAAGAGAAGTGGGAATATAAGCACACCCATATTAGGATAGAACAGCATTAAGGTGATATATTACCCCTGGAAAGTCTATATGAATACAACATGCTTCAAAATTTGCAGGTGTCTTTACATTTATTATGGACTTAGAGCCCCTAAAGTTCTATCAATACAGTGAAAATGCCACAGGCGAAAACCACCACTTAAAAGATAAGTGCGACAATTATTGAACATGTTAACTACACTGACATAGGCTAAAAACATATTGAAATTATACCAGAACATCTTTGATACATTTCCATATAATTTTATGCTTATTAGAGCATATACTGCAGATATATACTCAGTATAAACAGATAGCCTTAGTTTAAACTTGAATTTGCACAGACCAATGTTTAAGACTGTAACTATACTGGATGATCTGGTTTATAATAGATTTGTCTATAGTCAAGATTTGAGATGAACAGATAAAAACTAACAGCTGTTAAGCAACAGTTAAGGGGAAAAAATAACATAATTTATAGGTTACAAAGATCAGTATGAAAACATTAAGTACAACAATCATTTCTGAGGTACAGTGATTCACGGATAATTTTTTATGTCCAATTACTTAATTTTAAAAGTATGAGAAACTAACACTGCAGATCTACCGGTAAGCTAAACACTCTGTTTTTAGAGATATTCACTAAATGAGTACTCTTATATACAACCTTTTTGATGGATTTTCATTTTTTTTTAGTATATACAACCGCACATTTGGCCACACAGCTTATTTTTCAACATGTCTTCAATTATTTTATTATGTCCTCTGTAGAATGTTTATTACATCCAGACAATACAAGTTATTTGCAATAAGCCCTAAAGAATACATATACTTGTGGTACAAATGATAAGGACCAAAATAAAGCCCTTAATGATGAGTGCTTTCTAGCCTTTATGTCCACATCATTGACTTAATATGCTTTTGCCAAATTTTACCATCTAGAAATGGAGACACCCTAGGCAATATTCACACACACACAGTATTGGAACCAGCTGGTGATAGAAGAATCTTAAGAAAAAAAAGGCTTCTTGATTTAATTGGGAAAACAGGAGGAAGCATAAATTTTACTGCCATTAATAACTTCAAGCAATCCTGATATGACTCTACCTCACCCTGACGGCGAGACATGTGCTTTCTGTTAAACTGTTTGCCACATCTGACCCCTATTGTTTGCTCACTTGATCAGGTAAGAAAATGTAGGTTTATTTATAGGATAAATGAGGCCTATTAAAATTGAGAAACAGTGTAGTAGTCTATGAGGAGTTGTGTTCAGAAACAGATGTGTGAAATTCCATAACAGTTTGGTAATAAACAGACCAACCAAACCAATTTATTTTTTAAAAAATCTACTTTAAGTTTCTTAAAGAAACTATCATAAAGGCAACCTAGTTTCAAAAAAATGAAAAACACTTCATTTTGCTTGGAAATCATTACTCTGACCACTTCCAGTTTTTAATAAGTCAGAAAAGGCAAAATGTTGCCTTCTTCACAAAACAAAGTTTTATTTTTTCATTCTTCATGATGCTGTTGGTAAATTAAAAATTAGATTATATTAATATAAAGTAAACAAGTGATTTAACATTGTGAAAAAATTTCAAAGGTGTTCAGAAGTTAACTTTGTCAATTTTCTTTTAAAGACATATGACAGAATGGTCAAAGGAAATAACCCTTAATTTTTATATGATCAAAGTTTAGAGTTCAACAGTATCTGCTCTGGTGATCTCCAACAATAAGGGAAATCAGACTTGTCTAAACCGGAAGAAATCAAACATTTATCACTTAACTCTTGACCTGGTCTGACTCCTTACATGCTGATGAAACCTTTCTACAGCCCTGTAAAATGCCCCAAACCCATATTACCTAAATGTAATCTAGACAAAAATGAATCAGGTGCCATTCTTACTCTCAAAATCAATTTTGGGTCTATTCACAGAATACAGAAACATTTATATCAATTTGGAACACCCTAGAAACTCTAATTTGTCTTCCAATGAAGACAATATGGTCTAACATTACTAAAAATTAGACCTTTTGAAATTATTCACATAAAATTGTGAAACAGGTCTGATGTGCTATTGAATTTAGGAGTCCCAATTTTCCTGTCATAACCAATAACGTTAGTTTCTGCATAAGCCAGCCATGCAAACTGGCACAGATTTAAAACTAAGTTAGAAGAATCAAAATTTACACAGTTAGAACTCAGAATCAAAATTTAAATGATGGTTCAAACCTTCATACTAGTAGCTTTCAGTGGCATACATTTATCACTGACCAGGGTGGCTCTGTTGATTAAAAGATAACTTTAAGAAATATGTCGTAGTCAGTTAACTTTTTTATTTAATTTGCATATGGTTATAAATTATATATGAAAATGCTTAACACAAGTTAAATATACCAGATGATTGACTCAATTTATAGCTATTATAATTACTGTAAGTATAGAAAAACTTAGCAACATCTATGGGTAACACTACTAATTCCTCAGTTTTTAAGGATGAGAAACATTCTCATTTCTGCTTATAAATGAGCTAAGGAGGTATCCGAAGGCAGGGTAACTTTGTGATACTGGGTTCAAATTATATGGACTTCTGAATACGTTTAAAGAACAGTTTACTAACCTAGGATTAACACTGTCAATTCATCTATTTGAACAGTAGTTCTCAAACTATCTGTGGTCATGAGCTAGGTTTTTGATTTCTTCCCCTAACATTTTTATTAAATTATTATATTATATTATTTTTATTTTATTATAATACTTATTATATTATGTATTATATTATCTTATTAATAAAAATGAAATTAAACAAAAGATATATAAAACAGAAGATGCAAATTTTTATTATTACATTCAGCAGACAAAATCTTATTCAGTCAAACTGCTATATGTGTCTAAGTGCTTACTTTCAATTTTTGGACTTACTCATTATAGACCAGTAACAACTAATAACAAATAGACCAAGTATTGGTCCATGGACCACACTTTGAGTATCACTGTATTAGAAGATTCCTGCACTGAATTCACTGATACATGAGAAAGGCATAAAATATTAGTGAAATTAAGGTGCTATTTCAATGTTTAAAACAAACCCTCTATAACAAACCCTCTATAAGCAGGTCTAGAAATACTCAAAACTGTGAAGCAAATTGTTTTCTGTCTCCCTGATCTCTCATTTGGCAACCATTAGCCCCCTCAAGTCTTTCCCTTCCTTTTCTTCCTCCTTATCATGACTAACATTTGTACACAACTTTCTAGTTATCAAATAAATATACGTTTATTCTCTCATCTAATTCTCAGAACAAACCTGTGAGATAGGACCTATTTTATCCCCTAATTTTTTAAATAAGACGAAAGGTTTAGTGAAGATCAACTGATGACGTGCCTAAAGTCACTCTGGTAATAAAGGGCAAAGGGAAGACTCAAGCTCAGTTCCTTTGATGTTCTTTCAAGTGTTCCTTTCATCCTTTCATCCATTCATCCCTCTAACCAGCCACCAAATATTTATTGAGAACATACAATGTGCTAGACATTGTTCTAGGTATTAGGAGTAAAGAAGTGAAGTAAAGAAGTGCCATGCTAATGGTGCTTCAATATTCTTCATCTGCCTCTTCCTACATGTTAGCCAAGACTTGATGGAACTCCATATTGTCATGGAGCTTATGCTGATGGGGCCTGGAGGGTGAACACGGGAGGTGGGTGGTGGTGCATAGGTAATAAACAAGATAATTATATGGAATTTATATTCAATGATGATTAAGTACTATGGGGTAGCAGCTATATTTTGAAGATATAGCTGACTGGATTCCTAAGAGTTTGGATAAAGTACAGGAGGGAAAGAAAAGGATTGAGGATAATTCCTCCAGTTTTGGTCCAGTTAACTAGAAAGATGAAGTTACCATTTACTGACATGAGAAAGACTGTGAAAATAGTAAATTGAGGTGAGGGTAGGGTAGAGATCGGGAGCTTAATTTTGAACCTGTTAAATCTCAGATGCTAATAAGGCATCCAAGTAGTAATATCTGGACCAAGAAAATCAGGGAGGAGGCTGAGATTATTTCTATTGCTATTTAGGAGTCGTCAGTATAGGCAGACTATTTAAATGGAATGAATGAAGTCAGCAAAGTAACAAGCATAGATAAAGTCCAAGGACTAAGTCCTGGGGGCATTCTAATGCTGAGAAATTGGAAAGAAGAGGTGGAAGCAGAAAAGGAAGCAGAGAAGGATTGGATATTTAGGAGGAAAGCTATTAAGAGTACTGAGTCCTGGAAAACCAATGGAAAAAGTTAAAGGAGGGAACTGTAACAAATACTGCTCATAGGTTGAGTAATATGAGTACTAGAAATTGACCATTGGCTTTGGCAATGTGCAGGTCACTGGAACTTGACCAGAGTAGTCTGATGGGTTGTTTGTGTGGGAGGTGAAGAGTGGGAGTGACAGCTTGATTGGAAAAGATTCAGTAGTGTGTAAAACAATGAGGGGAGGGGACTGAAAGAGGAGAGAGAATAGAAGGAAGTGGGGAGAGGGAGAGAGAGAGGGAGATGGGCAGATAGGGAAAGAGAAACAGAAAGAGACAGAGAATAGGAAGAGAGGGCATATTAATATATATGAAAGGGAAGAGGGAAAATGAAGACAGGAAATGAAAACTTTTTTGAGGAGAGTTGAAATGGGAAGAAAAGAAACAACATAATAACTAGAAGGTAAAAGAAGTGAAAGTGAAAAATAAATTTACAATTGCTACAAAGAGAACACAACACCTAGGAATACAACTTACAAGGGATGTGAAGGACCTCTTCAAGGAGAACTACAAACCACTGCTCAAGGAAATAAGAGAGGGCACAAACAAATGGAAAAACATTCCATGCTCATGGATAGAAGAATCAATATTGTGAAAATGGCCATACTGCCCAAAGTAATTTATAGATTCAAAGCTATCCCCATCAAGATACCAATGATTTTCTTCACAGAATTAGAAAAAACTACTTTAAATTTCATATGGAACCAAAAAAAGAGCCCATACAGTCAAGACAATCCTAAGCAAAAAGAACAAAGCTAGAGGTATCACACTACCTGACTTCAAACTATACTACAAGGCTACAGTAACCAAAACAGCATGGTACTGGTACCAAAACAGATGTATAGACTAATGGAACAGAACAGAGGCCTCAGAAATCTGATATTTGACAAACCTGACAAAAACATGCAATGGGGAAAGGATTCCCTATTTAATAAATGGTGTTGGGAAAACTGGCTAGCCATATGCAGAAAACTAAAACTGGACCCCTTCCTTACACCTTATACAAATATTAACTAAAGATAAGATTAAAGACTTAAACATAAGACCTAAAACCATAAAAACCCTAGAAGAAAACCTAGGCAATACCATTCAGGACATAGACACGGGCAAAGACTTTATGACTAAAACACCAAAAGCAATGGCAACAAAAGCCAAAATTGACAAATGGGATATAATTAAACTAAAGAGCTTCTGCACAGCAAAAGAAACTATCATCAGAGTGAACAGGCAACCTACAGAATGGGAGAAAATTTTTGCAATCTATCCATCTGACAAAGGGCTAATATCCAGAATCTACAAGGAACTTAAACAAATTTGCAAGAAAAAAACAACCCCATCAAAAAGTGGGAGAAAGATATGAACAGATACTTCTCAAAATAAGACATTTATGCAGCCAACAACATATGAAAAGAAGCTCATCATCACTGGTCATTACAGAAATGCAAATCAAAACCACAATGAGATACCATCTCATGCCAGTTAGAATGATGATCATTAAAAAGTCAGGAAACAACAGATGCTGGAGAGGATGTGGAGAAACAGGAATGCTTTTACACTGTTGTTGGAAGTGTAAATTAGTTCGACCATTGTGGAAGACAGTGTGGCCATTCCTCAAGGATCTAGAACCAGAAATAACATTCGACCCAGCAATCCCATTACTGCGTATACCCAAAGGATTATAAATCATGCTAGTATAAAGACACATGCCCACGTATGTTTACTGCAGCACTATTCACAATAGCAAAGACATGGAACCAAACCAAATGCCCATCGATGATATACTGGATAAAGAAAATGTGGCACATATATACCATGGAATGCTATGCAGCCATAAAAAAGGATGAGATCATGTCCTTTGCAGGGACATGAAGGAAGCTGGAAAACATCATTCTCAGCAAACTAACACAGCAACATATTCTCATTCATAAGTGGGAGTTGAACAATGAGAACACATGGACACAGGGAGCGGAACATCACACACCAGGAACTGTTGGGGGGTGGGGGGAAATGGGAGGAGTAGCATTAGGAGAAATACCTAATGTAGATGATGGGTTGATGGGTGCAGCAAACCACCATGGCACATGTATACCTATGTAACAAACGTGCACGTTCTGCACATGTACCCCAGAACTTAAAGTATTGTAAAATAAAATTTAGTTAACATTTTAAAAGCTGACATAAAAATTTGGAACATTACTCAATTTAAAATATACAATAATATCACTCACAACAGAAAAAAAAATATGAATAAACTAAAAAATTCAGAATTGTCCAAAAGAGTTCACCAGTGAAATGCCACCTTTATTATTATGATGATGATGTATGCACTCTGTAAAACACTGCCACCTGTCACTATGTGATGTTTAACTTTTATCCAAGAATGAAGGCCCTTCCAAAGAACACATTTCAATTGCGTATTTATGCTCGCTCTTGGGCTAAAACCATCCTCAAGCATATCAAACAATCCTCAGCTTATGAAATCTCTAAACCAAAGCAAATGAAAGGTGCAACAAAATGTGTGCATGATCCATCAGACAAAAAGCTAGGAAAATTTAACTTTTCAAATTACTTTTGAAACACTATCAGTACATCCTCCAGGGTACTGAAGAATACACTATGACAAGGAATTTTCTTGCCATCTTCCAACCCAGTCTGACATAAGGAAGCACTCGAGACATATCAAGGTCAAATGGCTTAATAAGTTTTGACAAGGAAAATTGTTTTTTGAAGATCTGATTCTTGGATAAGCCAAAAAAATCTTTAAACACTTTTAAAAAGGCAACACTATAAAAATCTCAAAAAAGACTGTATCTAACAATTAAGTAAAGCCAAGTTTTGTAGGTCCAATTCAATTTGCAGATAATCACATTTGCTGAAACCAATGGCTATTATAGATCTCCCAGATGGTAGCATTAAGTTACCAGACATAAGAAACTATCTGTCAAAGTACAGGAATGATAGAACTGAAACGATTTACAACTGATACTGAACTAAACAGAAATAAATTTAGTATCCTTATGAAATCTCAGGAAAATAACATTAAAAAATAAGAAATGAATAAATTTGGTAATATTTAAGAGAAGGAAAACAAAGGAATATTCAGATATAAGGTTTTCCATGGAACCAATTAAAATTTTAGATTTTCTGCACTCTTAGGGAAAGATCAAAACTACTCAAATCAATTTCAGCATCAGATAGAAAATGTAAAATAATTATTTATAATATTCTTTACAAATCCCTTTTTGTGTCTCTGGTTTTAAAAGAAAAAGTTAAATTTAAAATTCTTAAATGAAATGCTTTATGTGACAAAACAAAATTAAAATAATTTTTGGTTCTATTGAATTACAGTTTCCCTTAGAGCCTTACATGGAAAAAGGCCTGAGCTATAACACAATTCCCCTTTTGCCTTTAATTATTCAAATCACAAAACCTTAATTATATATATTTTTTCAGTTTATTTTCCAAGTAAACTTTGAGTAGTTATTCAGCCATAAACACCAATCTCACAACAGCAGGGGTCGCAATGTACTAGTTAAATGTTTCAGGAAACTGAGAAGCAGATTAACTGTTCATATTGCATAGATTTATTAGAGCATGAAAGATTCACAACTCATTGTACTCTAGTGAAAATAATCTATCATTAAATATAAAAAAGATTTTTCTGTTGTGGGGATCCCCAAATTATAATAAAGAAAATCTACTTAAAAGCTGATAGCATTTCTAGTTGAAACAGCATAAAAATCACTTATGCTAAGTTCTACCATATGCATTAGCTCCACAGAGGTGCTTCTACACCTCTTAAAAAATAAGTAATTTCCATATATGTAACAGGTAATTCTTTAATTCAGTCAACTGTCAACTTGAACGTATATTAAACATTGAGTTTATTTCCGAAGAAAAAAGCAAACTGACCATTCACGTCTACTGCATATTTTCAAATTCTTTTCTCCACAGTGGAGAAAATGTACCCCAAATACATTAAATATTTGATTTACAGAAAGTTTCTGCTGTCGAATTTCTTTAAATTTTAATTCCATGTAATCACTCCAGTTATTTACCAAAAAAATCTAAAATAATTTAGATTGTCTACTATTTAACACATTAAAAAATCATCTAAAAATAAAACTTAAAAAAATCCACAAGAAACAGTGATATTTCTGAAGGTTTGAAGAAAAACAAGTCTAACCACCTCCTCTAGTTCATTATTTTTCATCAAACCAACCAGGAAGATAAAATCAATGAGTACCTAATAACTAGCATAAAAAACAGAATACAATAAAATACGAAGTGTCCATTGCACATAGAAAAGGTAAATACTGTTTTGTGAACATTTTTGTTTAATTACATATATTAAACAAATTTTTAAATATATATCAAAAATAATATGTAATATATATTGACATACACACGTGAATATACATGTATACAAACATATACACATCACATACACGTGAGGGTTGGGCTACACTGTAAAATATATATTTAAAATAATATACTTTTTTCACCTTAGGAAAAATATATTTTACTATGGATTGAGGTAAAGAATGTGTGAAAGTCAGTACTCTAAATAAATTTTTCCTGTCCCTTTCAAATTCATGTCCTTTATAACACAGTTTCCTTACTATATCTTTTGTATAAGCTTGTAGCCAAAGATCACATGTATCACTGAATTACTCAATTGAGAAGTTTAGCTTATTGTGTTAGGAGTTAATGATTTAATTGTCTACACATGTAACTTATACAGTAACAAATGTAAAAATGACCATTCTAGTAATATCAGGAAATCAATTATACACTAAATGCAATTTCTGTGAACATAGCAGAGAGATACAATCCAGCAAAATCAGTTTCTTCACAGTCAAAAGAAATGTTACAAGGTCCATGCAATAAAACTCAAGAACATTACTAGGAAGAGAACCCTTGGGGAACTCATTTGGAATTCATTTTTTTAAAAATATACAATTCAAGTAAGTTCAGTTGTCAGTTTCCAAGACCGCAAGAGAATAGAAATAGATTATTATAGGAGAGAAAAATTGCTGCTATAGAAATGCTGCTGGTACACAAGAAATGTGAAGTGACAGCTAAGGCCAGGGGAAAAACAGAAAAATTGTATATAAAAATGAAAAATACATGGCGTTCTGGGGCCATTTAGCAAGGGGAAATCCTTGGGCATGGTAATAATATTTATGGCCCTGCATAATAAATTATCTTCAGACTTGCAAACTTGAATAAATGACAGTAAGAACAATAATAGCTACACACATATAGCCTTTGAACCTAGGGACTCTGGCTCCAAATCCCATGGTTTTAACCACTACACTATACTGCTTCTCACTAAAATTTAAAATTACATTCAAGATATTAAAGTAAATTTAAGAAAATACTTTAGAAAACAAAGATGTAATTGATTTTTAAAAGACCTTCTGCTATAAACTGAATGTCTATGTTTACCCAAAATTCTTATGTTGAAACATAATCTTGAATGTGATAATATTTGGGGCTGGGGCCTTTGAGAAGTGGTTACATCATGAAAGCAGAGCCATTATGTATGGGATTGGTGCCTGTGATAGTCTGTTGGCATGCTGCTAATACAGACATACCCAAGACTGGGTAATTTATAAAGAAATAAAGACTGGGGAGGCCTCACAATCATGACTGAAGGCAAATGAGGAGCAAAGTCACATCTTACATGGTGGCAGACAAGAAGAGCTTGTGTAGGGGAACTCCCATTTATAAAACCATCAGATATGGTGAGACTTATCAACTACCATGAGAACAGTACGCAGAAAATGCCCCTATGATTCAATTATCACCACCTGGCCCTGCCCTTGCACCATGGGGATTACCACAATTCAAGGTGAGATTTAGTGGGGACACAGCCAAACCATACAGTGCCTTTAGAAAAGACACCTCAAAGAGCTCCATTTCCCCTTTTGCCATGTGAGGACACGGTGAGAAGACAGCTGTCTATGAACCAGTAAGCAGGCCATCCCCAGACCCTGAATCTGTTGGCACCTTGATCTTGAATTTTACAGCTTCCAGAACTGTGAGTAATAAATTTCTGTTGTTTTAAGTCACCCAGTCTATTCCCTTATAGAAACCTGGACGACCTAAGATACCTGTGTATGAAATGATTAAATACCCTTAATAATATAAGCCTGGAGAACTTAACAAAAAAGATCCTTTCTAGATATCTAGTTTTTTGGGATCTATGTATTTTTATTTTGATGATAATTTCACATATTTGTAATTTTGTAATATTGCATTATCTCATTTAACTTTTCCCTATTAATATATACTATTATTATCTACATACTGGAGACAAGAAAACTGACATATAGTTTAGGTAATTGCACAATATTACATAATTGGTATCAGATGAAGCCAATATTCAAAGGCATATAGTCTGGTTCCACAGTCCTAGCTTTAATCAATGTGCTCTGGGCTACCACAGTTGCCAGACTGACTACGTCCTGTAGGATTTGCTATGATGTGTCAGGATGTACTATTTAAGAGATTCTGGTAATCCTGAAAACCCCAAAATAACTTTCAGAATCATTTTCTTGCTCACCAATGTTCTAGTTTTACTCATTCCAGGCATTTGTCCACTCCCTTGAAGTTAGGCATGGCCATGTGATTTGCTTTTAACAACAGAATGTAAGCAATAAGAATTTGTCACTTCAAAGTGGAAGCCTTTAAGAAAAGCATGCAATTCTCCATATCCCTATTCCTTCACACTTCTCTCTTTCTGTTCCTGGCACTAGCATTCTAATAGTAATAGATTTTATGACTTCTTTTCCTATCATTACCCACATCCAAACAGTAACTATAACATATTCATTTCACCTATGACAAATTCCTTCTGCCCTTTCCTTTTGCCTCATACTGGACATACTATGTCTTCTCTAAATGAGGTTTTCTTTACTTCTTGTCTTGCCTACTACAACAGGCTAGTGATCTCATCTTCAGACTCTAATGTGAGTCCACCAAATAGAATACTTCAGATTAATTTCCCTTTAGCAGATTTCTGACTATAACCTACCTAGCTCAAAAGTTTACAATGATTCCCACCATTAGTTGTAAGTATAAACTTCTTAGCAATGCTTTACACTTTATAATACCACTTAAAAGCATAAATCCATTTTTCTAAATGTTATCTTTCACTTAGTCATATTCTATGCTCAAGTTGAAATGGCAACTTGTTCCTCCTACTGGCCTAGCTCCATCTATGCCTTAGGTAATGTTTACTGCTTTATCTTAATTACTTTCTACAGCCTCAATTCTTATTCTTTTATAAATATCACCCTGTGAAAATGACAAATTTTTCAATATCCATTTCAAATGAAACCTTATCTATAAAGTGTCAATATGGGAACATCATCTCTTTTGAATTCCAATATATCTGTAGGTTGAAAAACATTTCTCTATAGTGCTCAGCGCTGTGCTTTGCCATGGTAGAGTATCAACATTTTACTGAATTAAATTGTACTGCATATTCAAGAGTAAAATGTTTTAAAAAAATTAACTAGTTTGTCAACAAAAATATAACACTTTTGCGAAAAGTATTTGTACTCAGAGTAACATAAGTCAGCAACATTTATAGAATGTCTACTTCATAACCAATGATGATGTTGATTAGGAAAATAACAGTAGCCAACATTTACTTAGAAAATACTATGTGTCAGCTACTTTGCAGGCAATTCCTCACTTGATCTTCAAAAACTCTAAGTTGAATATAGTCATTATCTTTATTTAAGAGATGAGGAAACTGAGTCACAAAGAGTTTGCATAACTTGCCCAAGGTCACATGGTTAGATGTAAACAGTCACAATTCTAATAAAACAGTCTGACTCAGGAAACTGAGCTCCAAAAGAGATAAAACATTAATTTATATATTGGGTATTATATCTTATATCCCAAAATTTACTACTTGTTAACAAATTATGAAGTGGGTATCGCATGAGTGATTTCTTAAAAATCTCTTTTAAATCACACATTTTATCATATATTACAAGGCAATTATTTAATAAAAGTACATGACTGGAAACTGAACAAACCAAATAGACTATGAATTCCTTCAGGCCAATGGGTGTAAATTGTTTATCTTCATACATTGGGAAGCTGACCTAATACGTGACACATAATTATGTCAGATTTATAATAAGGGAAAGGTCACATGAATTAAATTCAAGATCAATCAACTTTACTCTTAAAGTTTTCCTTATTTATCCTCAAATGTCTACAATGCTGTGGTTCTCCAAAACCAATTTTTGAAAGTGCTCCTTAATAGAGTAACTTCTAAAATGTATAATAACACTGTTGTGCAGTATTTGAATATATGGAGAAAGCTGTAAAAAAGAATGAAACTGCAGTACTGAAACAAAGGAACAAAGAGTTAAGATATAAGTAACAATTTGCTTTCTGGTTAAGAAAGGCAATGGCATTGCAGGTAGAGGAAAAAAGCAGATAAAACAGGTAGACAGGCACTTAGGCATGAAAGAGCTTATTTAGCAAACTGCAAGTGTTTCAGTATGGTGATAGTGTAAAGTATATGCTGGGAACTGGCAGGAGCCCATAAAGATGGAAATTGAGTAGTTTGTAAAGAGATTTAATGCCCTACTAAGAAAGTTAGCATTATGTTGACTGCACAATGTTAACTCTTCAACTCACCATCTTGCTGGCAGCGGAAACAAAATAACCTATAAACTGAATTCTCCAATACAGTACTTTCTAAGTCTTGCTATACAAAATACCCTTTTAAGAGGCCAAGGTGGGAGGATCACTGGAGCCCAGGAGTTCAAGACCAGCCTGGGTGATATGGTGAGACTCTCTATTTTAAAAAAAAAAAATAATAACCCTTTTAACTTAATAACAAAAAGTTTCCACAAATTAGCTCATTTTTAAGTAGTATTTTAAAGGTATAGCAGAATATAAGAACATAAATGATACCTGCTTTTATTTCCTTTTTTTAAGAAAAATCCTGAAGATAAAATATTTTTTTCCTTACTGCTTCCTTGCTTCCTTATTTTTCCTTGCATCATTACTTTCATTTTGGCTTAGTATGGATACATGAAGTCAAAGGGTTAAAAGTAGCTATTTTATTTCATTCCATAGCACCATGGAAATCCTAGTACAGATCATTTTTTACTTATTCTGCTTATTTTTACTTATTCTGCTTATTTTTATTATTTAGTTTCCAATCAAAGATTACAGACAGAATGATTTTTGTTCAGGAGACTTTTCAACACAGAGCTCAATTTTCTAGTGATGTTGGAAATTCCAGGCAACACTGTCATTGATTTTTAAAAAGCATACCTAGGAGTGCAGTGAGCTTGGGAAGCAGTCCAACTTGTACCATCTTATTCCTCAGTCCTGTGTCAAAGGAGAGGTTTAGTAAAAGTCGGAGGGTGATATTCAGCAGGTCTTCATGCTCACAAGGTATCATTTTCACCAGTTTTTCAACAATATCCATTTCCACCTACGTAAAATAATAATACAAATACAGTGAAGTTCTGCTGCAAAATAGGACAAAAATAATATAATTATTTTTTGTTTTTACCGTAATGTATACCTATTTTATAATTATATGTTAATCTTATAGTCCATTTCAATCTGTAAACTTTGCTGAAATCGAACTTTTGAGGAGAAAATATATATGCTACACCATCCTCTCCTTCCCTCATTTAATTCCATCAACTGGAAGACAAATTACATTTGATCCTTGAAAACACTTTGCATTATTGAACACCACCTACTAAGTACCAGGTCCTATGTAAAGATCTCATCTTGGCCTTCAAGGATTCCTCAGTATAAAAAGAGAGTAGGTTGGGCATGGTCGCTCACGCCTGTAATTCCAACACTTTGGGAGGCTGAGGCAGGTGGATCACGAGGTCAAGAGATTGAGGCCATCCTGGCCAGCATGGTGAAACCCCATCTCTACTAAAAGTACAAAAATTAGCTGGGCATGGTGATACGTGCCTGTAGTCCCAGCTACTTGGGAGGCTAAGGCAGGAGAATCACCTGAACCCACGAGGCACAGGTTGCACTGAGCCGAGATCACGCCACTGCACTTCAGCCTGGTGGCAGAGCGAGACTCCGTCTCCAAAAGAAAAAAAAAAAAAAAGTAGACAAATAGAATGAATAATGAAAATACAATATGATAAAAACTGAATGAACAAAATGCTCTGAAAACAGCACGGACAGAACTACCAACTCACCTGGAAGAACAGAAGACTTCAAATTGGGAACAAAGTAAAAAAAAAAAAATGACTAAGAATTTGTTCTCTGGTTCAGAAAGGCAATGGCAATACAAGTTGAAGAAAAAGTCAGTGGATCAGCATTTAGGAATAAAAGAGCTTGTTAGGGAATTGCAAGTGATTTAGTATAATCATAGTATAAAGTACATGTTGGAGATTGGCAGAAGGCTGTAAGACAGATCTATACAAAATCGTAAGAGCTTTTAATGCTGTACTAAGAAGATTAACATTATTACACAGGCAGTAAAGTGTCCTGAAAGATTTTAAGTCCAGGGGGTGATGTGGTCAGATTTGTTCCTAGACTAGGAATACTCCTAAAATCCAAAGTCCCAGACACTAACCAAGTACCAACTTGTAAAAGGCCTATTTAAAAATAGCAGTATCAGAGTCCTTTTCTGTACAGTCAATAAGGTAGATTATTTTCTGTTAACTGACAAATGGAAAAAGAGGTTTAGGATAATGAAGGCAAAATATTATTTTAATTTTTGACATTTAATTTGAGATGGTATTCAGTGAATATTTAAAAATCATATAAAACCCAGGAAAGAAGCTAGACTAAAAGTAATAGTTGAAACTTTAGGACAGGGATCAGCCAACTATGGCTAGTGGGCCTATCTGGCCTGCTATCTTTCCATTCAGCCTATGAGCTAAGAAAGGCTTTTGGCTTTTAACAATTTTAAATGGCTGAAAAAGAAAATCAAATGAAGAATGATATTTCATGACATACAATAATCATATGAAATTCCAATTTCAGTTTTGATAAATATTTACTGGAACAGAGCCATGCTCATTTGTTTATCGACTGTCAATGGCTGCTTTCATGCTACAACTAGAGCAGAGTTAGTAGTTGCAAGAGAGATCATATGGCCCGTAAAACCCACAATATTGACTATCTGACCCTTTGTAGAAAAAGTTTGCAGATCCCTGCTCTAGAAGATCATAAAATTGCATTAAGAGAACTTACTTTATAGTCATAGAGGACAGGACTTATTTAGTAAAAGAAGCCCTGCATTCAGATTTTTTTAAGGTAGCAATCAGAAAACTTTGGTTGTAAAAACATCTCACGTCTTTTAGCTACACAGCAATGGCAAAAAAGAAAGAAATTTGAAAAAGTATTTATGATTTTTTAATCAAAGGATTTATAATGAATTGTGCTCTACTTTTTCTTTTATTGGAGATCTAAAATATTTATTTATACTACCCATTTCATATCTGTGTTGCAAGCTTTCACTGACCTCATAAAAATCACATTAATAACTGAGCCCTTGATACATTTTTTTCCTTTCACTCCATGCCAAGGAATAAACACAATTTTTTTTAAATTGCTAAAGTGACAAATTTACACCTGATTTTTCCTTTAGACTTCTATCTACACTCCACAGCCACACTGTAGTCCTACCCTGGAGCTGTTCATTATAGGGTATAATTCTATCGCCAAAGACTTTCAAAAATCAAACACAAGATAAAAGTTGCTTCTTTGAAAATACCAAAGCAATTGAAAAACCGCTAATCTAGAAAAAAAAGATCGATATCTGAAATAAAACAGAGAAAATCACTCTAGCCTTTCAGACAAAGAGAGAAAAAGGAAACAGTACCAAAAATTTTATGCCCGTACATCTGATAGCATATAAATGAAATAAATTCCCTGAAAGATAAACTACTGAGCTACCACTCAAGAAGAAATAACCTAAACAGTTTTATATCTATTAAACTAATTTACAGAAAGAAAATCCCAGGCCTATGACATTTTACTGGTGAAGTCTATTAAACATTTATATAGAAAAAATACCAATTCTACACAAACCCTCCCAGAAAAATTAAAGAAGAAGGGATGCTTCCCAACTCATTATATGAGGACATAGTTACTCTAATAATAAAACCAGACCAAGACATTAGGAGAAAAGAAAACAATAGAATCATGCCTCATAAACATAAAAATTCTCAAAAATAATTAGCCAATAAAGCTTAGCAATATATA
>NW_012102110.1:4335576-4338241 GCF_000951045.1 Mandrillus leucophaeus
AAGAGCTTGTTAGGGAATTGCAAGTGATTTAGTATAATCATAGTATAAAGTACATGTTGGAGATTGGCAGAAGGCTGTAAGACAGATCTATACAAAATCGTAAGAGCTTTTAATGCTGTACTAAGAAGATTAACATTATTACACAGGCAGTAAAGTGTCCTGAAAGATTTTAAGTCCAGGGGGTGATGTGGTCAGATTTGTTCCTAGACTAGGAATACTCCTAAAATCCAAAGTCCCAGACACTAACCAAGTACCAACTTGTAAAAGGCCTATTTAAAAATAGCAGTATCAGAGTCCTTTTCTGTACAGTCAATAAGGTAGATTATTTTCTGTTAACTGACAAATGGAAAAAGAGGTTTAGGATAATGAAGGCAAAATATTATTTTAATTTTTGACATTTAATTTGAGATGGTATTCAGTGAATATTTAAAAATCATATAAAACCCAGGAAAGAAGCTAGACTAAAAGTAATAGTTGAAACTTTAGGACAGGGATCAGCCAACTATGGCTAGTGGGCCTATCTGGCCTGCTATCTTTCCATTCAGCCTATGAGCTAAGAAAGGCTTTTGGCTTTTAACAATTTTAAATGGCTGAAAAAGAAAATCAAATGAAGAATGATATTTCATGACATACAATAATCATATGAAATTCCAATTTCAGTTTTGATAAATATTTACTGGAACAGAGCCATGCTCATTTGTTTATCGACTGTCAATGGCTGCTTTCATGCTACAACTAGAGCAGAGTTAGTAGTTGCAAGAGAGATCATATGGCCCGTAAAACCCACAATATTGACTATCTGACCCTTTGTAGAAAAAGTTTGCAGATCCCTGCTCTAGAAGATCATAAAATTGCATTAAGAGAACTTACTTTATAGTCATAGAGGACAGGACTTATTTAGTAAAAGAAGCCCTGCATTCAGATTTTTTTAAGGTAGCAATCAGAAAACTTTGGTTGTAAAAACATCTCACGTCTTTTAGCTACACAGCAATGGCAAAAAAGAAAGAAATTTGAAAAAGTATTTATGATTTTTTAATCAAAGGATTTATAATGAATTGTGCTCTACTTTTTCTTTTATTGGAGATCTAAAATATTTATTTATACTACCCATTTCATATCTGTGTTGCAAGCTTTCACTGACCTCATAAAAATCACATTAATAACTGAGCCCTTGATACATTTTTTTCCTTTCACTCCATGCCAAGGAATAAACACAATTTTTTTTAAATTGCTAAAGTGACAAATTTACACCTGATTTTTCCTTTAGACTTCTATCTACACTCCACAGCCACACTGTAGTCCTACCCTGGAGCTGTTCATTATAGGGTATAATTCTATCGCCAAAGACTTTCAAAAATCAAACACAAGATAAAAGTTGCTTCTTTGAAAATACCAAAGCAATTGAAAAACCGCTAATCTAGAAAAAAAAGATCGATATCTGAAATAAAACAGAGAAAATCACTCTAGCCTTTCAGACAAAGAGAGAAAAAGGAAACAGTACCAAAAATTTTATGCCCGTACATCTGATAGCATATAAATGAAATAAATTCCCTGAAAGATAAACTACTGAGCTACCACTCAAGAAGAAATAACCTAAACAGTTTTATATCTATTAAACTAATTTACAGAAAGAAAATCCCAGGCCTATGACATTTTACTGGTGAAGTCTATTAAACATTTATATAGAAAAAATACCAATTCTACACAAACCCTCCCAGAAAAATTAAAGAAGAAGGGATGCTTCCCAACTCATTATATGAGGACATAGTTACTCTAATAATAAAACCAGACCAAGACATTAGGAGAAAAGAAAACAATAGAATAATGCCTCATAAACATAAAAATTCTCAAAAATAATTAGCCAATAAAACTTAGCAATATATATAAAAGAGCAATATATATAAAAGAGCAATATATCACAACCAAGTAATGTTTACACCCTAAATACAAGACTGGTAAACCTTCAAAAGCCAATCAATGTAACTCACTATATCAACAGTCTAAAGAGAAAAACTCATATGATTATCTCAGTAATAGATACAGGGAGGCATTTCACAAAATTTAACATCCATTCATGATAAAAAGTCTCAGGAAGCAAGAAACAGAAGAACTTCCTTAAACTGACAGCAAGTATCTAAAAAACCCTACTGTTAACATCATGCTTAACAGTGAAAGACATTGCTTTCCTCATAAGATCAGTAACAAGGCAAGGATAGCTGCTCACACAATTCCTCCTCAACATCAAACAAGAGGGCATACCCAGTGCAATTTAAGGCAAGAAAAAGAAATAGAAATCATACAGATTAGAAAGGAAGAAACAAAACTTTCTATTTGCAGATAACACAATTATCCACTTAGAAAATCTCCAAAATCTGTGAGTCAGTACAACTAAAAAGTGAGTTTAGAAAGTCACAGGACATAAGGTCAATATGCAAAATCAATTATATTTCTATATACTATCAACCAAAACCAGGAAATGGGTAATTTTTTAAAACTATCATTTATAATGGTAAAATACATAAGTATAAATCTAAAAAAATACGTGCAAAATATGTATGCTAAACTATAAATGATGGAAGAAATCAAAAAAGACCCAAATAAATAGAAACCTATACCATATTCATGGATTGGAAAAATCCAATATGGTCAATATATTGATCCCCTC
>NW_012102110.1:4346066-4348847 GCF_000951045.1 Mandrillus leucophaeus
AAATTGTAAACAACTTAGTTATCTGAAAACAAGGTAGGTTAATATATGATCTATTGACTATATTATTGTACATAACAAAGACTTTTTAACGACATGGTAAAAAGCAGATGAGAATTTTTATTTTATCTTTATAGATTTTTATACTATATATATTTTACACAGGTGAAAATGATATATGCTCAACTTGTATTTCCCAAAGATCATTGCATCAACACAGTAAAAGATGGCAAATGAGAGCCTAGTATAATTCAATCAAGAAATAAAGAAGGTATGAACAAAGAGGGTATTAATTAATAAATTAATAAAGAGGGAATTAATACAATGGCACTAGTAATGAAAGGAAGAAATATTACAGTTTCAAGAGATTTTTAAAAAGCAGAATCAACAGGTTGTGGCTGCCAAGTAGAACAGCAGGTAACAAAGAAGAACTGTAGGTAACAAAGTGGAAGTATGGGTAACAAGGAAGAGATCTGGCTAAATTTTAATTCCACAAACTGAAGTTGGAGATGCAGAAGGCAAAATAGCTTAGGGTAAAATAACAAGATCAGGTGACTCTGAAATAAAATTTTAAGTTTAAACAAACTTTCTATATATTATGTTTAATATGGCAAGATCCATTCTATATATTAGAAATGATTTTTATTCAGAAAGGTCCAATCATCTGGAGTATTGACTAATATGGAATACATTTCTTAATGAAGCAATAACAGTGAGTTATTGCTATTGTAAAATCTTTATTCAGAATTATCTCAGTAGGGGAATAAAGTGTTTAATTTTTATCAAAATATTTTAATTTGAAAATGGCAAACATGAACTATTTCAAGAAAAAGCTTTGTAAGTTACCATATCATTTTTATTCTCCATAAAAATGCTGAGTTTCTTCAAGAATGACACAACTAGAATTAGCAGCTCAAAATTGTCCCGATCAAGGGCCTTCACCAACATGTGAACTATGTTCTTGTTCCTCATTTTCAGTTCGGTACGAGTATCCTCAGCAAGATTCAGAAGCAAATAAAGAGCAACTAGAAAAATGAAATATATGAGAGTTGAAGAATTAGTAAACTGAATCAACAATTTAGAAAATCATTTCTACTCACCAAGGCAACAGAGATAGCCCTAAAACGTTAATATATTATTTTGAAAATTTTAACTGGTTAGTAATTGGTTAATTAAAAACCATTTATTGTTACTGAATGGGATATATATGTGTGTGTGTGTGTGTGTGTGTGTGTGTATTTTAAACAAAACATATATATAAAAAATAATTCATTACAGGCATTAGTCATCCTGCCCGGCCCTTCTCAAGTCTCTTTCTGTATCACAGAACTTATAATTAGTATTTTTATTAAACAGTCTATGTAAAGTGAGGGTTTACCAACAATCTATCAGTAAGTTTGTTTCAGCCTTTAATTGTATCTTTCTCAGTGTTTCTGGAAATGAACATTTAAAAACTGCTTATTGTTAATCTTACTAAAAATGTCTTAAAAAAAAGACCTAAACTATTTTTCCCAGGAGGCAAAGAAGAAGAGTAGGAAGTTCAGTATCTAGAGATCTGCTTCCTCAAGCAAATTAATGTCTTTGGTCCTCTCCTACTTCATCTGTGAAATTGGGAGGCTATAGATTCACTAAATCTGGCCTTGGATTTAAGGTCCAGTCAAATTCTAAAAATCTTGATTCTATAGATATCCTTAAATAAAGTGTATTTCTTCCACAATAAAAGGTAAAATCCATATCATCTATAGTAAAAATCTGGCTAATCAAATACTTCTCTTGATCTTAGAAGAATAACAAACTTTTCGGAACCTCAGTTTTTCCTCCTCAATAAAAAATGAGGTTTAATGAGACAATTTATATCATATATTCCAATTCTATGATCTTCCCAGAAAATAACTTTTAATAATAGTCAAGATCTTTTTGATAGAATAAACACATAACTGTATTAGTTAAATCTAACTCTAATACATATATAATAGATACATGCTGATAGAAATCAATTTGAATTTTGAAAACTTACTAAAAGTGAACTTAATTTGATCACACAAATAGAAGAACATACTTCAATTTATAGCAAGAGGAAGTAATTATTTAGCCATACTCTTAACTACTCAGGACTGTTTATATACTACCATGTTATCATATTCTTCTTAGATATAAGTGAAAACAAAAAATATGTTTGATTAATCTAAGAAGAGTCAATCCCAAAATAATGTCAGGCACATCATGAACATAAATAATTATATACTGATAATGAAAATGACAGATACTAAATATATATGGGAAAAATAAAATTTCATACATTCAATAATTATAATTCAAGGTACTTATTAAATCTGATAAATAAGTCTCAGGTTTTCAAAGGGCCTGACATATCATTCACTATAGTATAGCTACTTCCTAGTTCATTTGATTTTAAAATAAAATAGAGTAGGCAGACATACTATATATTTAGACTATCTAAAGGAGAAGACATTTTTACCAGTAATACATAGCCACATAATGATATATAGTTATAAAAATTATCCTTAATGGAGTTAAGGTCAATGATCCAATAATTTCATTTATAGGAATCTGCTCCAAGAAAATAAGCAGAAATATAGACAAATATGTATGTACAAATATGTGTAGTGAAGAATTATTTGCAATAGATAAAATTGTAAACAACTTAGTTATCTGAAAACAAGGTAGGTTAATATATGATCTATTGACTATATTATTGTACATAACAAAGACTTTTTAACGACATGGTAAAAAGCAGATGAGAATTTTTATTTTATCTTTATA
>NW_012102110.1:4352922-4354408 GCF_000951045.1 Mandrillus leucophaeus
CATGTTGGTCAGGCTGGTCTCGAACTTCTGACCTCAGGTGATCTGCCTGCCTCGGCCTCCCAAAGTGCTGGGATTACAGGCATGAGCCACTGCGCCTGACCCTGTCTTGCTTCTAATCAAAGATTATCAGTCATACAAGAAGCAGGGAATATAACTCACAAGGAAGAGAAAAAGGAACCAATTGCAACTGTCCAAGAATTGACCTAGAGTTTAATTATAAAAACGGAACATTATAAGTTATATAACTGTATTCCAGATCTTCTAAAAGTTAAGTAGAGACATGGGAGATACCACAAAAAAATTCAAACTTCTATCACTGAAAATTACAATGCTTGAGACTGTAAACTAGATGAAATTAACAGCAGTTTAGAAACAGGAGAAAAAAAGATTAGTGAAACTGAAGACATAATCACAGAAACTATCCAAAATTAAACACACAGAAAAACATGGAAAAAATGTTGAGTTTCAGAGAACTGTGGAACAACTTCAAGTGGCCTAATATATGTTTACCTGAAGTACCTGAAAAAATAGTAACAGAAACATTTCCAAATTTAGTGAAAATTATAAACCCAGAGTTTCAACAAGCTCCCTAAACTCCAAAAACAAGAAACAGAAAGAAAATTACACCAAGGTCCGTCATAATAAATTACT
This sequence comes from Mandrillus leucophaeus, assembly GCF_000951045.1. Taxonomy (NCBI): domain Eukaryota; kingdom Metazoa; phylum Chordata; class Mammalia; order Primates; family Cercopithecidae; genus Mandrillus; species Mandrillus leucophaeus. The sequence continues at coordinate 4,353,574 of NW_012102110.1, forward strand.
CAAAATGAATGATGAAGAGACAATCTTAAAAGCAGTCCAAGAAAAAGAGACCTTATATTAATATATAGACAAAGATAGCATGACAGCAGACTTCTCATCAAAAACAGCGCAAACAAGGCAACAATGGAGCAACATCCTTATAGTATTAAAAAAGGTTGTCAACCCAGAGTTCTAAGCCCAGTGAAAATATTTCAAAAAGATAAAAATATTTTTAAAATAAGACATTTTTAGACACACAAAAGGTAATTAACCACTGGTAAATATGTCCTACAAGAAACATTACAGGAAATTGCTCAGGCAAAAAGAAAATGACACCAGACAGAAATATGGATCTATGCAAAGGAATAACATCAATGGAAATGGTAACTCTACAAGTAAATATATAAGATTATTTTCTTAGTAAATATATATTTAAAATAAAATTGATTATTTATATAAAATGATAATGTGTTATAAGGTTTTTTGTTTGTTTGTTTTTGGCTTTTTTTTTTGAGATAGAGTCTCACTCTGTCACCTGACTGGAGTGAAATGGTGCGATCTTGGCTCACTGCAACCTCTGCCTCCCAGGTTCAAGTGATTATCTTGCCTCAGCCTCCTGAGTAGCTGGGGACTACAGGCATGTGCCACCACACCCGGCTAATTTTTGTTTTTTGGTAAAGACAGGGTTTCCCTATGTTGCCCAGGCTGGTCTCAAACTCTGGACCTCAAGTTATCTGCCCACCTGGGCCTCCTAGAATGCTGGGATTACAGGTGTGAGCCACCACACCTGGCCTTGTGATAGGGTTTGTAACATATGTATAAGTATAATAAATGTTAGTATTAGCATAGAGGTGGG
>NW_012102110.1:4355928-4358098 GCF_000951045.1 Mandrillus leucophaeus
CCAAGGCAACAGAGATAGCCCTAAAACGTTAATATATTATTTTGAAAATTTTAACTGGTTAGTAATTGGTTAATTAAAAACCATTTATTGTTACTGAATGGGATATATATGTGTGTGTGTGTGTGTGTGTGTGTGTGTATTTTAAACAAAACATATATATAAAAAATAATTCATACAATGCTGAGAAGGACACAATAACCAAAATAAAACAATGATTCCTGCCCTCTTGGAGCTTACAGTTTAATAGAAATCAAATGGCAACTAAAGGTAGATAAGTCAGGAAAAAATAACGCAGACAGGGGAAAATAGTTTTTATACATATAGAAAACAAGATAACATATTATAAAACTTTAACACCTAAAGTCTGCTGTGTTAAAAAGTGCAATAATCCAAAATATACAGTATAGCTACAGCTAAATTTGAGCCTACTAAAATCGACTTTTCATATGCAAACCGATTTTCTGTTAGTCACTATAAGAAAAGACCTTATGAAATTCAGTAAGACAATTATTGTACTAGACAGAGTTGAAGCCACTGTTTGCTAGTTTTAAGTAAAATTTCTTTTAGATTTGTATAATAAAAATGCTTAGGTTCTCAAAGGAAACTTATTCTCTTTTTATAGTGAAAACGATATTAACAGATAACGTTTTCCATTTTTCCTTGATTGACAGGGAGCTTCAGAGTTCAATTTCTGTAAGAAGTATGTAGGTTTTTATGTTCAATACAGTCTTTTTGCTCTCTTGTGGCCTCATTGTTTTAGTGTTTCACTTCATGTATTCTTGCCAGCTACCTCTAAATGCTTATGAAAAGAAGAAATACATGCATATGCATATTCATAAGTAGATAAATACAAAACTTATTTATTTAACAAATATTAGAGATGGAGAGTGGAAGGCCAAACGTATCTATTGTATGCCAGGCCTGTTGATGTATAAAGCGTATTTAAATTCTAAAACAGTTTTATGAGGAAAGAAGTATTATAAAAATTTTACAGATGGGAAACCCCTGATTCAAAGAAATTAAATAACTTTCCCTACCATACAGCTAGAAAGTGTGCTAAATTGAAATTCAAGCCTATCAGATCCAAAGCTCACTCACATATTTACACTATTACATTATGCTGACTTTCTATACGAGGCACTGTCAAAAGGTTTTAGAATTACATTGAAAAAACAAACAGGCTTCTCTTTACAGCCAAGATAGATGTAGCAGATTGAATATCGTCCTCCGAAAATTTATGTTCACCCAAAACCTCAGGATGTGCTTTATTTGGAAATAGGGTCTTTGCAGATGTAATTGGTTATGGTGAGGTAATAATGGATTAGGGTAGACCGTGAATCCAATGAGTGGGGTCTTAAGAAGAGGAGGAGATGACATAACAGAGACCGACAGATTGGGAAGAAGGCCATATGAAGACAAAGGCAGAGACTGGAGTGATGTAGCTAAAAGCCAAGAAGCACCAAGGATTGCTGGGACCCACCAAAAGCTAGAAAGAGACAGGAGAAGATTCTTTTCCAGAGCCTTCAGAGAGAACATGGGCCTGATGATACCTTGATTTTGGCCTTCCACCCTCCAGAGCTATGACAGAATAAATTTCTGTTGTTTTAAGCCATCCAGTTTATGGTAATTTGTTACAGCACACCAGGAAATTAATAGGATGGGGTTTTAAACCTTTGCCTGACAACACCACGAAAAAACCTGACTGAAATACACAAAACAAAGATTTTCACAATAGTGGACACCAGACAAGGAAGGACAGTAATCCTGAGAGATAAGAAATAAATGAGATAGTCCTATGTTTATCCTAGAATATTGCCTTGAGAGAGTTTCCAGGTCACAACACAGTGAAGGAGAATCCAGGCAGAACCTGATAGTATCCCTGAGTTAAGGAGATGAAGCCAAGAATCCAGAGATGCCAAGGAGTTCACAGAAAAGAGTATTGAAGAAGAAAGAGCTGAGCAGAGAGAAACTCTGGAGTTCTAACAGAGGCCTCCCTCAAATATTGAGTTGAGTATTGATGGGAGCGTAGGAATTTAAGTGAGGCTGGGACAGAACAAAATGAGAGGAGTAGAAGAACAAAGCTGAAAATAATGCCTGCTTCTACCAACCATACTGGCAACCTCATAATTCATGCATTAGTGGGTAGAGTCCTCAGAAGGGTCTTGCCTCC
>NW_012102110.1:4359748-4381642 GCF_000951045.1 Mandrillus leucophaeus
CCTCAAGTTATCTGCCCACCTGGGCCTCCTAGAATGCTGGGATTACAGGTGTGAGCCACCACACCTGGCCTTGTGATAGGGTTTGTAACATATGTATAAGTATAATAAATGTTAGTATTAGCATAGAGGTGGGAGAGGGAAGAAGTGATTGTAACACTAAGCATGAAATGGCACAAAATACTTGACAGCAGACTTAACTTATGATAAGTTAAACATGTATCACTTGTAGGTAATTATGATTAAAGATGTGTGATATAAACCTTAAAGCAATCAATAAAATAACAAAAGACTTATAGCTAAGCTAACAATGGAAATAAAATAGAATTTTAAAAAGTCTCAAATTCATATGAAGGTGGACAAGAAGGAAAAAGGAGGAAAAAGACACATACACACATGCAAAGCCAATCTAAATGCTGTTCATAAAAAAACACACTTAATATAGACATAAATATATTAAAAATATATAGACAAATATATCCCATGATAACACTAGTCACAAGAAGTAGATTAACATAAGAAAAGGTAGATTTTAGACAAAAAAATATATCCAGCCATGATGAAGATCACTTCATACTGATAACAAGGACAATTCATCAATAGTACATCTACATCCTACATCTTTATGTCCCCAAGAATAGAGAGCTTCAAAAATACAGAGCGAGACTCCGTCTCAAAAAACAAAACAAAACAAAACAAAACAAAACAAAAAAAAAAACGTGGTGAAAACTGGTAGTAGTACAGGAGCAATAAATAACTCACAATTATAGTCAGAGATTTCAATATTACTCTCTCAACAATAGAAAAACTACAGGAAAACATCAACATACGTAAAGACTTGAACATCAATTATTTGGGAAAAAAAGATCTCCCTTCTAAATAACCCATGGGTCAAAAAAGAAACCAAAAGAGAAACTGGAAAGTATTTAAACTGAATGAAAATGAAAACAGGACATATGAAAATCTGTGGGATGCCATCAAAGAAGTGCTTAATGGGAAATTTTTAGCACTAAATATCTGTATTTGAGAAGAAAGGTCTTGAATAAATGACCTCAGCTTCCATCTTAAAAAAAACCAAAAACCAAAAAAAAAAAAAAACCAAAAATATAAGAGCACATTAAACCCAAAGTAAGCTGAAGAAAAAAAATTATAAAGATCAAAGTAGAAATCAATAGAATAAAAAATTGGTAGGGCTAAAAGCATCTGATATTAAAATTTTCTATAAGCTATGGTAATGAAGACACTGTGCTACTGGCATCAAAACACACAAAAGTGATGGACAGAACAAAATAGAAACCCAAAAATAGGCATGACACATATGGACAAATGGTTCTGACAAAGATATAAATCAATTCAGTAGATAAAAGATAGTGTTCTCAAAAGTAGTACTTACATAATTAGCTATTCATATGCAAAAAAAATGAAGAACTTTGATCCATTCCTCACCCCATATACAAAAATTAACTCAAAATGTATTATAGGCTTAACCAAACTGAGACTATACAACTTCTAGAAGAAAACATGAGAGACAATAATTGTAACCTTTGGTTAGGAAAGGATTTCTTAGCTACAATACCAAAACCACGATCGAAAAAACACTAAGTTGGAATTCATAAAAATGTAAAATTCTGCTCTTAAAAAGATACTTTAGGAGAATGAAATCATGTATCTGCATAAATGCTTATATCCAAAACATGTAAAGAATATATATATAAAACAATCCAATTTAATAATAAGGCAAAAATTATGAAGGCACACTTCAACAAACAAAGAGATGGCAGATAAGCACATCAAGAGATGCTCAACATAATCAGTCACTAGAGAAATTCAAATCAAAACCACATACATTCATGGTGAGAATACAAAAACGACTATTATAGAAAAACATCTGGCAGTTTCTTACAAAGTTAAACATACGCCTATCATATGACTCAGCCATTCCATCATGAGGTATTTAACTAAGAGAGAAGAAAGTGTATGTCCATACAAAGACTTGTAGACAAATGTTCACAGCAGCATTAAAATTGCCAAAAATTGGAAATATTCTAAATGATCAACAGGTGAATACAAAGAAATACTACTTAATAACTATTTGATAAATGCAATAATATGAATGAATCTTTAATTATGCTGAGTAAAACACAAAAACACATATATACTACATGATTTCATTTATATAAAACTCTAGAAAATGCAAACTAGCCTAAAGTGACAGAAAGCAGATCAATGATGACTTGGGATTGAGGAAGAAGGGAGAAGGTAGAAGGAAAGGGAGAGATTACAAAGATGTATGAGGAAATTTTGGGAGTGATGGATATGTACTTTATCTTGATTATGGTCACCATTTCATGGGTATTTACATATGTTAAAATTTATCAAATTATATACTTTAAAATTATACAATTTATTATCTATCAGTTATACCTCAATAAAGCTGTTAAGAGTATACAATATCTGCATAAATAAAATATTTGGTTAGAAACAGAGCTTAAACTTTTGCATGTTAAAAAAGTCAAATTAGTTCTTCGAAACTTTTACACGAAAACAATTGCTTTCTTGAGATCTGATGCATTTTGGATTACATGCTAACATAGATAATACCTATTATTTTCTAGCATATTTTAAAATGAACTTTTGAAAATCTGACATTTTCTCCAACAGGCTGAACTAAATTACTTGGCTTCAAATATTTAAAAAACTCAGTGTAGTTAAAATTGCTAATAATCTTCACAGGATGAAAATATTTTGGGAGTTAACAAGTATTTCCACATACAAAGTTAGTCAAACACCAATTAACTACATGAATCATCAAATAGTCAAGTAGAAACCAGGAATTAAATTCACACTTAAAAGTGCCATGTCATTATCACTAACCACCATAAGATTTTACATCTTATCAGTAACCAAAAAACCATACTATTGAAGTTTTAAATCTCTTAATAAAGCTAGAGACAAGGAATTCTTTTCTATTAAACAAAAGAAATATTTTAAAATTTTTATATCAATTTCCTAGGAAAGCAATAAAATAATTCACTTTATAAAACAAGTAAGTTAGGGTTGAAGAGACAAAGATTGTTATCATTGAAAAGGTCACACACTAGATTAAAAAATCCTTTCTTAGGAAATAAATAATAAGTATATAAACATTTAGGAACTAAACGGGGAAAAATAGTAGAGTGAAATTTAAAACATTACCCATGCTAAAGACAGACGAACTTGTAGCATATTAACATTTATAGAACTTTCAGTTATTCTCACATTAGCTTTACAGGTATGATAAAAAAGTGAACAAAACAAATGTATTTAGAGTAAGTACTTTGTTGCCTTCCTCATTGCTTAGGAATTCATACCTCGTAATAGCTGTTCCTGTTTTACCACAAGCCCCTGGTACTTTTTAAAGGTTTTTTCATAATCCTTTCTCAAGGTTTGATTTTCAGGGTCTTCATCAAGTAAACAACTTGTTAAGGATCATCCATACTCACTGAAGCAAAAAAAATCTACTGATAAATTCTATGAACAACGGCACTATTAGATTTTATATGCAACTTTATCCAGTTATTTGTCTCACCAAAAGTTTAACTAAAATGTTCTCTGTATAATAATTGTGCTGTAACAGCACTTCTTATCTAAGTGCTCATGGATTCCCTAGGAGTCCTTGGGTGAACAAACTTGTTTTTAATGTAGCCCACAGCTAACATCATATAGATGTTTGAACCTCACCAAATACTTGAATTCCCAGAAACTGTATGTGAGTATTTTATGTAGGTGCACAAATCTATAACTTTCAACAGATTATCAAGTGGGTCCACGAACCAAAAATATTACTGCCTCAGAGAATGATTTATTTACTAAGAACACTGGATTTTACTTCAGACAGAGGCCCAGAATATTTAAAGGATATAGATTAAATCTAAAGCTTTTGTAGCAGCCTTTTCAGACTAGAGATGCCAAGAAAGAACTAGTCCAAACTTAAAGGTAAACAAATTTTAAAAATCACATCTTTTGGTCCCAAATCGTCCCCTGGACACCTTGCAAAAATAATCAGTTATTTCAGCATGTGAGTCAAGCATATGACCCCAGAATATGAGTCAATGCAGCTAACCTTGTTGAATACCACTTGTATCAAAGTACAAAGAAATTTAGGACATAAGAAAATAGTAACATGTCAGGAGAAATGACCAGAATTCTGATGTAATTTTTATATCCCTTCAATTACCATAATCTATTGAGTCTAAGACACATTTTCCTCACATCTTAACATCTCCAAAATGGGATGTGTCTTATAATCCATGATGTGTCATAGCTTAATTGAAAGCATATGTTCCTCTCCTAGCGGTTAAACAATAGTGAATCTTAAAATTAATGGTATCTGATATAGAAATACAGTATGTCCTAAGATATCAGTTCTTGTCACCAAACAATCACAAAATGCAAATTCATGATTGCTAAAGAGTTCCACTAGTGGTTCCCTGCATACTTCTCCAGTTTAAATAAATTTTAGATATCACTGAAGCATTCAGGAGTCTTGGGACTCCAGAACTGATGTAAAGTCTCTAGGATTCTTGGGTTGTCGATGTAGTTGAGTCACTGTCAATCTAGATGCCAGAAGTTTATGGTATGCATAGGAAATTTATAAACCTGAAAAGATTCTAATTAAGAAAAGTCAAAGCTTGTGTGTGGTGTGGATTTTATAGCATCTTGGAATTCCATGTGACAATAATAAAAGTCTGAGAGATTTTGTACACAATAACCTGAGTTAACCTATTACAACACAGATTAAATTGAAGCCTCAGGGTTTCCGGAGGCCAAAATTAATATAAAAGTAAGGTCCACTTTTGCACAAAGCAGAGTTAAAAATGTATGATACACTGCACAACAGGAATAAAGTTTTCACTTTTTAAAAGACACAATAAACACGTGATTCAAAGGAAAGTTACCAGCATGCCTAGTTGATCTACAAAACACATCATGTTTGAACAGATAGGAATAAACCAGGGGCCTCCGATCCAGAAGCATTAAGTTGTAGAGGCTAAAATATGATAAATATCTTCAAATATGAGAAGAATTATGATGTTGAAGGGAATATCCTTATTCCATATTGCTTTGGTATGCAATACTAGAACCAATGGATAGAAGTTATTGGGAAATGGACTTCAGTGCACTAAGCAAAAGACTATTATAATAAACAGAATGCTAAACCACAGAATGGGTGAAATAGATAAGCATTGACATTGTTAAAGAAGAGCCGATGTAATGCCATTTGCCAGGGAAGTTGCAGAAAAGATTTTTATATTTGCAAGATAGGTTAAAACAGATACCTAAGTTTTCTTTCACAGGTTCTATCATTCTATAGGCCTTTCAAATTTTTATTTATTAACAACAGTATTTTTGCACTTTCCTAGAAAAATAGAACCTTTAGGTTCATCACCAAATTTACACCAATTCTAATCAAAGTCACCTTAGTACTCACATAGAAGTATATAAGTAGTAGCAGTGAACTAGGCTTAAACTAACCAAAAGATCATAGTGGATGTAATTATGTAATCCTTTAGAGGTTCACCTACTAAGTTACCCGACACAACTACTACCTGCTCCTTCTACCTCATTAACTAATAAAGGTTGTTAAAAGACAAAAAGTGAATGTCAAACTGTATTCATTTTGACAGTTTCAATCTACTTCTTAACCTTCAATAACACACTCCTGCATTGTTTCCAAGTAATGCAATTAACAATTCTAAAAAAGAAAAAAGAAAAGAACAAAACCATCCCACCCATCCAAAGCTTATAGCAAAAGGCAAAAGAGGGTTCAAATGCCACCCTAAAAGGATATCAGCTTTCTTCTTCTTTGAAAGTTCTTCTTGCCAAAGCTCATGTCTTTTTAACTCATGATCAATAATATTCATACACAGAGCTCCAATTTTATAATGAGTAATAAGTCCATGAAACTGAGAAAAGCTTTAAAGAAGACATTTTAATATATATTTAAAAGAATACATTTTATGGGTACAGGAAATTTGTTTTTGGTGATCAACGGTACAAACCATGTAGAAAATAAATTTGATATACATATTTTAAAAGATATATCAACAATACACTACTAGGAAGACTTGAGATTATAAAATTATTTTAAATATATCACACTACCCTTACCTAAAATACAGTTATTTTTAAGAAGTTAGAAAGTAGACATTTTTTGTAACTAACCACCATATTAACTACTCAGATATTCACAATAGATTTTTAGATTATTGTCTAACAAAACTAATAATGTATCAATACTAGACATACATTTTATTTATTGTGTAAAACTGACATCAATTAGTAAAGTACTAGTAATTAGGTTTTACATATGTTTTCTAAACAATTCATTCATCCAAGTATTTATTCAATAAACAATTATTTGCTAATACTAGCACATTTTTAGAACAGAAGCAGCAATTCTCTAGGAATTGGCTAGAACTTTTCATAACATTTTAATAAACATCTTTCTTAAGGATATATGTGTATAAATAATAAATATGAATACATAATAAGTATGTATTTGCACATACATCCATATATATAACAATAAAATTTACTGAGCACTTACTGTGGGTCAGGTCTTATTCTAAGCATTTTAATTTTTAATTCATTTAATCCGAAAAACTATCCAAAGAGGGTGCGACTATTACTATCCAAATTTTACTCATAAGGAAACTGAGGCATGAGTGAGTATAGACTAAATGAAAGATAGAATAACAGATAGCAAGACAGAAAATGGGAAACAAGAATAAGAATTTAGCGGTACAGCATAGGCAGACACACAGAGAAACTGAGAGAACGAGTGATCTACAAATTGAATCAATGACACAAACAGCAATAGAGATACAGTAGTCATTTGATTTAATAATTTTTATACTCACCTGGAAAAGCAAAAAAAGATGTAAATTATGTTTGTAGCTAACTCAACACTTTGCTTCCAGTCTTCTCTCAGGACCCTTGCTAATGCACCAAGGGCAGTTTCTAAAGAAAAAGGAGAAGTACCGAAATGATCATTCTCCTTGCTCTGGTATAAAGGGTGATTGGTTTTAAATGTCTAGTTATTAATAAATAACAAAGCTAAGATAGAACTGGGACAAAAAGTAGTATGCTTCTTTCCAATACGGACAGCTACTTTTAAAACTAAAATGTAACTTTACTTAAAGATACGTAACATGCTACTTCAAGTATATACTGTACACAGAAGTAATCAAATATGATTTAGATAAAGTGACATAATATATATTATGGTAACAATAAAATAAAAAGCTTTTCATTTTTTAATTTAATAATCTTAAATTAAGAACTGCAATCTTAATTTGTAAGATTAAGAACTGTACTCTTACTACTGCAGTACTGATTTTTTTCTTTTTAACATCTGATTTAATGTATTTGATAATATGAAAAAAACTTGAATAAGTCTAGAAAAAAATGAGCAGTTTAGTAGACTAACACTAGTTCCATTAAAGTAAATTAAAAACCAAATAAAATCTATACACAGAAAAATAAATTTAATATTTCAGTATCACACTGAATTTATGCTAATAGCTGCAAATAAAACAAAAAGCGTTCACAAAATTAACTTTCAGGTAGGTTAATAAGCATTTCTGCTAAAATTTTCTCTTCAGGAAATGAAAATTATAAATTAATGACATAGTTTCAAATTGGGTTGGTACATGGCATACTAATTCTTAAAATAATTAAAACAAAATAAAATACCTGTATGTTAAAATATAAAAATCATAATTCCACTGTTTTTAATAGATACTCAGGATTTACAATAGTACTTTATGGACTGCATTATAAGTATTTATTATGGCAATGAAAATGTTCCATATTTGAGCTTTCTGGCTATTCGGACTATGAACAAAAATTAATTGTATTAGTTATGAATCCACATAGTGACAAATTTTTTAGCAAATTAAAAATCATCCTATGATAGCATTTCACAGTATTATTCATATTCACAATGCAGAGAACTGGAATAGTATATGCTTTGAAAAAAATTATTTTGGAGTCATGTAAATAGGTTGGCAATGCATATTAACATGCAAAGCCTCCCAAAAGTCCTATTTAATAAAGAATCCAGTATAGCTTTGTTCAATCTAGTAATTCCCAAAGGTATTTGACCATTATAATCCAGAGAAAATAGTATTTCTTAAAATACTAGCCTATACAGAACTGTTCTATAATGTCATAAATTTAGGCATAGGTTTAGTGACCTATTTGCAAAATTTTATTTCATTTTTCTCCTTTAAAACAGAATAGAGAAACATCTCAATAAAAATACAGTTACAGGAGTTGTACACAGTTTACCAAGAAACAGCTAAAAGAAAATATAGTTTACAAGAGGTTAAAAGACAATCCCAAATTAATTTCTACATTGAATGCAATCATAATCAAAATCCCATTATGACTTTTCACAGAATATGATGAAGTAATCTCAAAGTATATAAGACAAATGTGCAAGACCAGTAAAGCCAATTCTTGGGGAAAGAAAGCAATTTGGAACATTTTTTCCCACATATTCTAAAGTTCAAGTCAAAATAAAAAACAACACAACAATAGTGTGGTATCGGTATGTAAATAATCAAATAAACCAATGGAACAGAAGGAGAGGGAACACTAAAACAATTCCATGAAAATATGGAACAGTACCTGCCACAGAATAAGTTTTCAAGAATTATCTATTTCATAAAAGAATAGCAAGCATATAGCAGAAAAGGCATTTGAAATACTTATTTGAAAATACTGATTGAGAAAACTATTGATTTGAATTATTTTATCCAGGTATTTGGCAACAACCAGAAAGGCATTCTCTCTCATGTAATGCAAACCAGATAATAAACACATCTTTCCTATTTTGTTTTTGATAAATGTATAATCAGAAAACTATGGATTTAAAATGATTCTATAGGCAGGGCGTGCGGTGGCTCATGCCTGTAATCCCAGCACTTTGGAAAGCGGAGGCGGGTAGATCACCTGAGGTCGGGAGTTTCAGATCAGCCTGACCAATATGGTGAAACCCTGTCTCTACTAAACACACACACACACAAATTAGCCGGGCATGGTGGCACATGCCTGTAATCCTAGCTACTCAGGAGGCTGAGACGGGAGAATCACATGAACCCGGGAGGCGGAGGTTGCAGTGAGCCGAAGGTCGCAGTGAGCAGAGATCGTGCCACCGCACTCCAGCCTGGGCAACAGAGGGAGACCTTGTCTCAAAAACAAAAACAAAACAAAACAAAACAAAAATGATTCTATAGTGGTATTACTGAGAAAAGGGTGTTAAAAACATTCTATCTCCTTTTCTTGTTACTACCAAGTACTTCCAGTGAAAGGAAAGCAAATACTTGATGTGAAATTCAATCTCAATGGAACTGCAAAGATTAATAGCTTTCCCTGTGCTACTGAGAAAAAACTAATACTGGAACTTTAATAAAACATGATATATATATTTATGCAAATGTCTGTAGTTTGATCTTATATTCTAATTGAAACAATAAAAGAGTTTCCCAGAGTAGAAGAAAGAAAAGGTATAGTACCATTAATGCTTAATTTTCCTTGTTTACATTAAACGGTTTGTGAATTCTCCGGAGAATATTTAAATGCTATGCTCTCAATTTAAAAAATCTGAGTAGAAAGAAATAAAAAGCTGGAAAATATATGCAGTCTTAAGTTTTGTATATATAATTGTAACTTGTTCATCTATTATGATTAAACATGTTTTATGGTAATCACCATTTAATAGTAGTTCTTCCAAGTTATCAGGATTTCGAGCAAGCTGCAGGATCAAAGCAGAACCCCGAACCTTGTCAGGAATATCTTCATATAATAACTCAATATATTCATCCATGTCATTAATGTTAGCAACTTCATCAATCTGAAACAAAGGAAGAAGCAGAAAGTACTCATCAACAATGCTCAACAGATCCACTGTCAAAGAAATAATATTTTGTGATCAATACAGATATAACAATACAGAAATTTCCAAAGAACTCATAGTAACCATCTTTTTGGATAGGGAAATTTTAGATCTTTAGACCTAGGACTCTAATACAAAACCCCATGATAAAATGAGATGTATATAAACTTTAAAAATTGTTTATCAATATAAAGTATCTTAAATGTAATAAAAAATATTTGTATCTACTATATTAGATTAAACAATATTTCAAAACATATTACAATAAGAATATGTAAACATTTTTGCCCATCATTTACCAAAATTAATTGCTTAGAAAGCACAACCAGCCACAGGTACAGCGGCTCACAGCTACAATCCCAGCACTTTGGGAGGCCGAGGCGGGCAGATCACAAGGTCAGGAGTTCGAGACCAGCCTGACCAACACGGTGAAGCCTCGTCTCTACTAAAAATACAAAAATTAGCTGGGTGTGGTGGCACGCACCTGTAATCCCAGCTACTCAGGAGGCTGAGGCAGGAAAATCGCTTGAACCCAGGAAGCAGAGGTTGTGGTGAGCCGAGATCACGCAAAAAAAAAGCAGAACCAATACTTTTTGTCTTTTTCAATTAAATAATGGTTTTCTAGCTTTCTCAGGTACCTGAGTTCAGTCATTTTTAAAAAATACCACATGCTTAATGTGATTGTGTGTATTATTGATGGAAAAAGGCAATATCTTATAATTCAGTCCTCTATTAGATCAGAACGCATGCAGTCTTACCTCCATTCCTTCAAAAGGAGGTGGATCTTTAGGCTTGCTTGATTTTTCTTTTTTCTCTGTAACAAGATTTTTTTTTTAAATAAGGAGAATTAGGTTTTTAGGGTTTCTAGGTAATTTTTATTTTCAGCAGCTGAGTTTAATTCTAGCTAAACTGGGGATATTAAAACCAGTTTATGAAATAATCTCTTTTCAATGTATAAAAATGCTCATATATAATCAATTCGATCAAATGAGGATATCAAGGAGAGTATAAATTAATAAAATCTATATCACCAACTTCCTCCTTGGTTAACTTTTTGGGTATGTAAGGTATACAGTCAGACTTGCCAACAAGCAGCAAAATAGTCTGTTCTAAGTATCCTCTCTTTCCCTTCCTAATTCAAATTTAAGGTAGGAATAGGAAAATCAATAAGGCAAAGAAAAAAGTATGACTTGAGTAATATAAAAACTAAAATGAAAATTAACAAAGCAGAAAGAAATAAAAATTGGTAAATTTAAAACCTAAGATATAGAATAGTTGTTAACTGGTTCTTTTTTAACAAGTAAAATTAATATCATAAATTAAAAGGCAAACATTTATTACTTATATTAATTAAATCCCCACTTATTCCCAAATAAAGAGTTATCCAAAGGTGCTGAACACAAGTTTGAGCCATTCGTTTATACTGAATTATCTAATTAATGGCATAATTTAATTTTTTAACAAAAAAACTATCAAATACTTTATTGATCTGGATTATAAGTCTAAGTAATGTATGTACATTAAAGTAAGTTAGAATGTCATCAAAATTTTTGATTCCATAATTAGCAAATAAATATATGATAGAATTAGTCATTATTTTCAGAGGACAGCACTCATTCTATGTAAGATCATACATTCTCAACAGCTTAATTCTGCTTCAGACAGATAATTTACTAAGACAGTGGTTTTAATTATGCAAAAAAAAATCACTGAATGTAATGAATTACACAACCAAGTAAGTATTATTGTTTCAATTGCTTTTAAGATAAGATTTCTGGCTTTGGAATACCGCTTGCCAAGTAAAAGAATTTTAACAAAGAAAACCAGTAGTGTAAAAAAAAGTGTATATTTAATATACACTTCCTAAAGAATTTCCTATGTCTTCAATTATTAATAATACTCTACCCACATAGAGAAAATATTGATTTGAATTATTTTATCCATGTATGATGACATGAACATTTTTTCATATTCCTCTAATTTCTGGGGAGCAAGGTAAAACCACTGATTTGCCCTGAAAACACAGTGAAAGAGTTTTTACTGGTTCAAAGATACTTTATTCTAAATGCCTTCAGAATTATATTAATTTGGCACTAGGAAAGATCAACTTTAACTATACTGTACAACCTACAATAAGTAGACACAGATCTTAAAAGACTACCAGATTTGCTTTTCTCCTTGGATTTATTGGACTATGTGATCTCTCATCATTTACAGACATCTTAACAAGAATATTCTATTAACAAAATACCTAATACAAATTTTCCTTGATAATATTTTCCTTATCTACATAGTACTTAACAATGCCAGGTATGTGATTAGAAGCAATCACATTCAAAATGTCTATTTTTGCTTTTTTTTTTTTGAGACGGAGTCTTGCTCTGTTGTCAGGATGGAGTGCAGTGGCACGGTCTTGACTCACTGCAACCTCTGCCTCCTGGGTTCAAGCGATTCTCCTGCCTCAGCCTCCTGAGTAGCTGGGGTCACAAGCATGCACCACCACACCCAACTATTTTTTCATTTTTACTACAGATGGGGTTTCACCATGTTGGCCAGGATGGCCTCGATCTCTTGACCTCGTGATCTGCTCGCCTCGGCCTCCCCAAGTGCTGAGATTACAGGCGTGAGTCATCATACCCGGCCCTTTTTGCTTTTAAATAAATTTACAACCATTTAATTCATTCAACAAATATATGTTGACCATCTATGTTAGACACTGTATTCACAGCTAATAAAAGTATATATTAAGTACAAGGCATTTTATTTGCTGTATATGAAGAGAGACTAATTTGAAAAAATTCCAAACAAAATTTTTTTTTTTTTCCTACTTAGTCCAATCAAAACTTCAGCACTGATATATTATTTTAAGAGCACCAGCTGGGCACAGTGCCTCATGCCTGTAATCCCAGCACTTTGGGAAGCCGAGGCAGGAGGATCACTTGAACCCAGGAGTTTGAGACTAGCCTAGGCAACACAGTGAGACTCCCATCTCTACAAAAAATGTAAAAAATTAGCCAGGTATGGTTACAATTTAGTGGTGAACTCATAAAGGGATACCCATCGTGGGCATCTGCCTGTGGCTCGGTGACCTCTTGACATTTCAGAGGCCCAGAGATGAATCCAAGTGGCTGCCTGGCTTCTTTAAGCCAGGGGCTGTCTCTGCTGCCTCCCTTGCCAGCAAGGCATTGCCGACCTTCACATAAGCTTGCTTGGAGTAGAGAAACAGTTTCTGAATCGGAAAGATTTCTCCGGTAAGTATTCCCAAGCGCAATCGACATCCCTTTTGCCTTCTCCTGATCAGTTGGCCTCCTTAAAGGTCCTGTTGCCTCTTCAGAGGTCCTGTTGACACTTCCTAATCTGTAAAAAGGGCCCTGTTTAAGGGGGATTTTCCCAATTGGAAGGAGAACAAAGGGCAATGTTTGGGGGGAGTACTCCTGGATGATTTGGTTTCAGTTATGAAACCTGATTTTACAGTTCTGACTTACTGGGGTCTCATGTCTGTTCTTATCTTGTCCTGTTTGTGTGTGGGGAACCCAGAAGGAAACATTAGCAGAAGTTCAGTGGGCTTAACAAGTGGAAAGGGGGGGGGTCTGTTTTATCTGTTTTGCTAGGTTAAAACTTGGATACTGAGCCAAGTAACTGGTGTTTGTCTTTGTTATGTGTGTATTGTAATCTTCTCTCGGTCGATACAGGAAATGCTAACTTGATCCCTCCTACTTCAAGCAGCCCCTTGGATTCTATCTTGCAAAACTGGGCAGCTTTCACCTATGAACCCATGAAAACAAAGAAAATTGTTTTCTTTCATAATCAGCAAGCAGGGTGATCAAAGCTCTGCTCTTTTGGAAGCCACAGTTTAAGAGAATCCAGGAACCCAACAAGGGGGCAACAGGGTAGTAAGAATCGTTTACCAGTCAGGCTCCTGATCTCTCTGTGTAGAATCTGGCTGAGCAAAAGGTAAAAAAATCAGTTTCCTGCAAGGTTTTGATTAATAGGAGAAAAAGATGTGTATGACTAGTCTTGGGAAATACTGACTCTGGTGTACTTTTTGGTTTATTAATATTCATATTGTTCCCTTTCTTTCCAGAAATAATCTTTTCTTTGTCTTTCTGTGCTCTTCATAAAGAAAAGGTACTAACTGAGGGCTCCTCTCATCTTGTTTTATGTCCTTGAAAACTTGACCTGTGACCGAGTGAGCTCTATAAAATAGAACAATTCCTTTACACTATATACTCTGGTTTCAATAATTACTTTATTTTGCTCTTCCTCCACATTGGCTACCTTCTTGGAGAACACAGGTCACAGAGGCATTTTCTATTGCCCTGACATAATTTTCTGCTTTTGCGGGTAGCTTCGAGGCTAGTGACCTGAGCTCACACAGACCCACATCTAAGCTTTCTCTAGACTTAAGGCCCAACCAGCAATCCGTTTTACTGTCATTTTAGCCAGTATAGATGACAACAAGCAAGGAACTGAATATTATGTTTTTTTCATATTAGTTTGCATTTCCTTATGCATCCAGTGAACCAAGTCCCCAGAAGTTGTATCCATCTCCAAATTCACTGTAACTTTTACCTTTAGTAATTGGGCACAGCCCAGCTGCAGTTCCATGCCATGGATGATCACATGGTCACACAGGAATCAAAGGTTCCTTATCCTCCACCTTTTTATTTTATAGATTAATATCATCAGCTCCCTGAGGAAACTATACTGAAATGGCTTATGAGAGTAACTAATTTGGGAGCAGTGTCTTTGGTTTTAAATGCTGCAGAGTGAAAGAACGTGTTTGGGTTGGTATGGTACCCACTACTCACAATTAAACAATTGCAAATGATTATACATGAACCAGACAAACAGGACATGATTAGTGAGGAAAGAGTTAGCCTAATGAATTGGATAAAAGCCACTGTAAGGTCTCTTTACCCTAAGAAAGGGGACTGTCTGACTCTACCTGTAACTGCCAAGTGGAGTACCCCAGATGAAGCAGCTAATGTGGTTTGTATGCAAGCCATATGGGACTGGCATTATGATGACAGGGATATTCACCCCTTGAATATGCCCATTACCCAGGTCATGGTCAGCTTCTCCTCATGGGTCTTACAGATGCTAACAGAAAATATGAGGTTCGTTAACAAGGGAATGGTGAAGGGTAGAGGGGAGGGTCAAAGGATGCATCCCAGGAAGATGGGAAGTTTTAAACAGTTATTAAGAAATATGACGAATGAAGAAAACATTGATAGGAGTAAAACTAAGAGGAAAAGAAAAGGGGAGAGTCAGGGGACTCATCCCAGCAGAATGAAAATCTTTAGACAGTTATTAAGAAATTGAATGAATAAAATGGAAATTGATGGCGTTCAAACAAAGGCCTTAATTGCTGGTTCCCCCAATATTAAAGGGTACCAAATTAGTTTTCTGTACTTACCCCAATTGGAGACATTTTTTTAAAAATCAGAAGACAAAGATCAGTATGAGAAAACTGACCAACAATTGCCTAGGGTGATGTTGAGGTGACTAATCAACATAAAGATTGACTAAAAAGCCTTGGTCCTTTAGCTAAACCCTCTGCTGGGAACCCAAATCTCTTTTCACAGGAGAGGGTAAAATGGTCTGGGAGTGAAGAGAAATTGCCAGGACCAGAACATAAAATTAAGGGTGGATAGGATTATCAAAGTTGAAATGTTTATATAGGCTTTTTGTAAGTAATTGTGTATTCTTTACCTAAATGTCTTATGAAAATGGATATTGTATCTGACTAGGGGATGTTTTCTCTACCTAGTACTATAAAACTGAAGGCATGCAAATCTGCCCTTCAAGCTATAATTAACTGGACATACTACAATGGGAACCAGTAAGATTGCCCGAGCCCACAGAATATGGAATAGAAGCTGGAGTGCTGGTAGGAACAAATTATCCACTTGATAGCCTTTTGTGGAATGTTTACTGAGGCTTATAGCAAAAGTCTGTGAGCACATCCCAGTGATGACTGCTGTGACTCTGGACTAGAGAATTTCCACTTAAGAGGCATTTACTGCCTTGTTACAGGACATTAACTGAAGACATCCTATGATGGAAGGACATACAATGATCATGACATCTGAAATACCCATGCTATTTGGGGCAATGTCAGAAACAGTCTAACTGGGGACAGCAGTGCCCAGAAGAGCTCCATAATAAAATGGAGATACTTTGTATATGATCATGCTACTTGGGAAATTCGAGGAGGAGACACTCATGAGCAGGGAGCCTCTTTTTCCCCAGGATTGACTCTGAAACTGTGTGAGAAGCTGCAGGATTCTACGGTGTCCGTTAAACAGCTCTTACCTGACTGACAAAGAGCTGCCTGATTTATGAAAGGCAATTCCAAGGTGAACAGACAACATCCTGTTTGGAAGTTGGCTACTCTGACTGAAGACGAGTCAAGAAAACTTTTTTTTTTCTTTTGAGCTATTTATAGCTTACGACAAGTAAAGTACATCTTTATGAGCAAAATTCGCCTTTCTACCTGAGTTCTCACAAATGTGGAAACTTCATTCATAAGTATTATTTTATGGCAATATAGTTATTTGCATAAGTTCAATAAGAATCTGCTTTCTTTTGTAGCAGGACATAATTGCAGATGCTGGTTACTTTACCAAGGCTTTGACTGGATTGGCATATTTTCAGATATGACTAAACTGCTTTGAGGAATTGATGTTGACTTTATAGAGCCAATAAAAGCCCCTCGGAAAGACTAGCCTTCTACCTTGTCTATGTAGTTTCTTTTTAGGGTTCCTCACCTGTGATAAGTAAAAAATGTTACTTTCAACAGATCCAGAAAACTCAAGTTATTTTGGGACCTCCACAAGAAATGAGTTCACCCAATTCATACAGGTGTCTGCAGGCATGGATAAATCCTTGGTTTAGCTAACCTTGAGGCTTTCAAAAAGTCTAAACTAAGATTCCTTATGGAAAAGTTCCTGCAAAGTCAACTTAAAAGAGCCTATATGGCCAATCAATATTCTTGCCATACTTTATGCAAATAGGCCAAGTATAATAAGACTTATTTTGGAAATAAATTGGTCCTACTATAATTTGTCTTTGGTAGAAATGGCATACTAGAGATAAAAATTTTGTTTCAAAAGAAACAATAGTATACCTGTTACTAGATTCTAGCCTTGTCTATTATTTTTGGGTTTTTATTGTTTTCTACAATTTGAACTAAACCTGAATTCTTTCCTGGCTACAAGTCTTCAAACTAACATTTTCAAAATTTTCTTCCATTCTTCTGACTTGAACTCTGTTCCAGACAGAAATATAGTTATAACTAAGCATTAATTAGGCTACACTTTGGCTCATTACCTTGCTGCTAAAGTCACATAGCACTACATACTGACCATTTACATCCCCATTGTTCTTACAGACAGGATCTCTGACGTTAAGAATCATAAGGATTTTGCTTAAGGATCATTTAAAATGTTTTTCAGACCCTGAGTTGCAGTGAAACAGCTGACACCTCGGAAGACCCTCATAGAGGAAAGAAATCAGCATGAGAATACAGCTTCTTCATCATCCTGTCCCATTACTTCACCTTACACTCTTTGACCAATCAACAATCTCCACACTTCAGCCCAATCCAAAATCCTTAAAAACTCTAGCCCCAAACTTCTCAGGGAGATGGATTTGAGGTTTTCTCTCATCTCCTAGTTTGGTGACCCCCAAATTAAACTTTTTTCTTGCTGCTGCTGCCAAAAAAAAAGGAAACAAAGAAAAATAATTCATGAAAGTTATATCCGTTGGATAGTCTAAGGCATATGATATATATTTTAACACTTACATAATCCATCCAAATGAGAAACAAATATAAAAAAGAAGCTTATAAAGTATCAGTCTAGTTGGTGCAGTGAAAATAGGTTTTCTGCCCCAAATTCTTTCCTTTTATTATTCTAGAATCAATATGACAGACATTTCCTTTTTTATTCTTACTTCAGTATATGTGTACATACACAAAACATGAAAAAAGAATTAGACCATTTTATGTGGAAGCATCTAATATAAAGCCTACCATGAAAGCAATTAATGTTTATTCTTTGTTGTTTACTCATTCATAGCACTGGTGAAAAAAACCTACCCAAAATCAAATATCAATAGTTTGATAAACTTTTGTTTATAGTTGTTTGACAAACTATAAACAACTTTGGATCTGCATTAGGAAGCCAGGAATTCTACTACTTACCTTTTCCTGACAATGAATCACGGCGGTTCTGTAGATAGTACAACAGCTGTTCTACCTCATTTAGTTTTGAAGGATGAATGAGTTTACATTCTTCAACCACCTTCCTTGCCAGGGAAGTTATATCTGTGTTGGCATTGAGACTCTTAAGTCGAATGCTGTAGGTATGACAGAATTTTTCAACTCACGTATTATAAAAGTAATAACTGCAATACTACTACTTTAAAATAATTTATAGGTTATAAATTATTATAGAGAATCTGGCCATAGACTCTTAGTAAAATAAAGTATTAGATATAATTGGACTTAGAAAAATACAAGGCAGTGATTTTCTGTGAGCTAGACAAACAAAATAACAAAAGGAACACAAAATCTTCCAACTCTCTAGGCAAGACAGCATATTCGGAGATTCTGTTTTAAAATGGTATTTCTGATATAAAATATATAAAGTCTTTAGCATTATCAAATGTAAGAATTCATACCATCATAAATAAATCATTTTCTTAACCATACCCACAAATGCTAACTTTTTTTCAGCTAGGGACAAGACACAATATTGATACGTTCAGATTCAGTTGCTCTGGTGGTAATTATATAGAAAGTAAAAGCAAAAGAAAGTGAAATCCGGCTGGGCGCAGTGGTTCACATCTGTAATTCCAGCACTTTGGGAGGCTGAGGCAGGGGGTTCACAAGGTCAGGAGCTCGAGACCAGCCTGGCCAATATGGTGAAAACCCGTCTCTACTAAAGATACAAAAAATTTGCCGGGTGTGGTGGTGTGTGCCTGTAATCCCAGCTACTTGGGAGGTTGAGGCAGGAGAATTGTTTGAACTTGGGAGGCAGAGGTTGCAGTGAGCCAAGATCACACCATTATACTCCAGCTTGGGCGACAGGGGAAGACTCTGTCTCAAAAAAAAAAAAAAAAAAAAAAAGTGAGATCCACTTTAAGATCTGTATGAGGAATTTTGAGGAACAAATGAATACATTTTATACTTAGGTTAGTGCATTAACAATAATAAGCCGACACCTCCCTCTTTTTAAAGTTAGCCCAGGAGATTCACTGGGAACCCATTAAGAAACCATTATTAAGAGTCTGGAAACAATTGCCTAGTTAGGGGATTCAGGGTACCAGGAAGAGGTATAAAGACATAAAATTAGATTCAAAGTGAAGAGTCAACCTGGTGGCAAAAGACTGTCAAGCAGATGTTCCCATGCAAGCTTCTTTTCAAAAAGAGAAAAATAAGCAAGCAGCCACTGTGTAGAATTATTTTGTGTTAAAGATGGCTAACTTTTTGTTGGAAGACATCAAGGAATTAGAAGGAGCAGGAGTGGAGATCTCAGACCAATGTCCTGTAAGCTTATTATTCATACACAGATGATTTCTTCTGAAACCATTCCAGCAGAATGACTTAGATATTCCTAGCTATATATTCAACCCCAAATCTGGTTATCCTGGGGTTCTACAAGCTATGTAATCGCTTTTAATAAATTCCTTTTCTGTTTAAATTTGTTAGAGTGGTTTCTAATGTTTACAAGAAGAACTCTAGCAATATTCTGTCCCTTTATTTCTTCTTTACCTTATTTGGTTTTTTTTTTTTTTGGTTTCTACCTTGAAAGTCCTTTAATTTTATTATATTTTTATATAGTCTTAGCTGCATATCAGAAGGCATAGAGAGAAAGGTAGGTCAATACAGAGAAAAACTCTAAAAAGACCTCTAGTTTGCTTCCAATTGCTTGGAATTATGAGTAAAACTGCTATAAACATTCAAGTGCAGCTTTTTGTGTGAACATGTTTTCAACTCATTTGGGTAGATATCTAGGGGCATGAGGAGGGTCCAAGATGGCTGAATAGAAACAGCCCCAGTGTGCAGCTCCAAGTGAGATCAACGCAAAAGGTGGGTGATTTCTACATTTCCAACTGAGGTATCCAGTTCAACACATTGGGACTGGTTAGGCAGTGGGTACAACCCATGGAGAGTGAGCAGAAGTGGGGTGGGAGGACATCACTTCACCCAGGAAGTGCAAAGAGCCGGGGGACATCCCTCCCTCAGCCAAGGGAAGGTGTAAGGGACTGTGCTACCCGGCCCGGGTGCTATGCTTTTCCCACAGTTTTTGCAGTCCACAGATCAGGAGATCCTTTGTGAGCCAATACCACCTGGGCCCTGGATTTCAAGCCCAAAACCAGGCGGCTGTTTGGGTAGGCACTGAGCTAGCTGCAGGAGTTTTTTTCATACCCCAGTGGTGCCTGGAACCCCAGCAAGACAGAACTGTTCACTCCCTTGGAAACGGGGCTGAAGCCAAGGAGTCAAGTGGTCTCACTCAGGGAGTCCTACTCTTATGGAGCCCAGTAAGCTATGAACCACTGGCTTGAAATTCTCACTGCCAGCACAGCAGTCTGAAGTTGACCTGGGATGATCAAGCTTGGTGAGGGGAGGGGGGCCTGCCATCAGTGAGGCTGTAGTAGGCAGTTTTCCCTGGACAGTGCTAAGGAGACTGGGAGGTTTAGACTGGGTAGAATTCACCACAGTGTGGCAAAGTGCTTCTTTAGATGCCTCCTCACTGGACAGGGCACCTATAAAGGAAATGCGGCAGCCTTAGGGGCTTACAGATAAAACTCATCTCTCTGGGACAGAGAACCTGGCAGGAGGGGTGGCTGTGGGCACAGCTTCAGCGGACTTAATCTTTCCTGCCTGCTGGCTCTGATGAGAGCAGCTGATCCTGACAGGGGGAATTCTCCCAGCACAGCACACTAGCTCTGCTAAGGGACAGACTACCTCCTCAGGTGGGTCCCTGACCCCTGTGCCTCCTGACTGGGAGAGACCTCCCAACAGGGGTTGACAGACATCTCATATAGGAGATCTCTGGCTGGCATCAGACAAAGCTTCCAGGGGAAGGAGCAGGCAGCAATATTTGCTGTTCTGCAGCCTCCAGGCGAATGGGGTCTAGAGTGGAATTCCAGCAAACTTCAGCAGACCTGCAGAAGACGGACCTGGCTGTTGGAAGATTAACAAACAGAGAGCAACAACAACAACATCAACAAAAAATATCCCCCAACAAAAACCCCATCCAAGGGTCATCAGCCTCAAAGATCAAAAAGGATAAATCCACAAAGATGAGGAGAAACCAGCACAAAAACGCGGAAAATTCCAAAAACCAGAATGCCTCTTCTCCAAATGATCGCAAGTCCTCTCCAGCAAGGGCACAAAACTGGATGGAGAATGAGATTGATGAAATGACAGAAGCAGGCATCAGAAGGTGGGTAATAACAAACTCCTCTTAGCTAAAGTAGCATGTTCTAACCTAATGCAAGGAAGCTAAGAACCTTGATAAAAGGTTACAGGAAATGCTAACTAGCATAACCAGTTTAGACGAAACATAAATTACTTGATGGAGCTGAAAAACACAGCATGAAAACTTCATGAAGCATACACAAGTATCAATAGCCAAATCAATCAAGCAGAAGAAAGAGTATCAGAGACTGAAGATCACCTTGCTGAAACAAGGCACAAAGACAAGATTAGAGAAAAAAGAATGAAAAGGAACAAACAAAGCCTCCAAGAAATATGGGACTATGTGAAAAGGCCAAACCTACGATTGATTGGTGTAACTGAAAGTTACAGGGAGAATGGAACCAAGTTGGAAAACACACTTCAGGGTATTATCCAGGAGAGCCTCCCCAGCCTAGCAAGACAGGCCAACATTCAAATTCAGGAAATACAGAGAACACCACTAAGATACTCCTCAAGAAGA
>NW_012102110.1:4381692-4404090 GCF_000951045.1 Mandrillus leucophaeus
AGGGACTGTGCTACCCGGCCCGGGTGCTATGCTTTTCCCACAGTTTTTGCAGTCCACAGATCAGGAGATCCTTTGTGAGCCAATACCACCTGGGCCCTGGATTTCAAGCCCAAAACCAGGCGGCTGTTTGGGTAGGCACTGAGCTAGCTGCAGGAGTTTTTTTCATACCCCAGTGGTGCCTGGAACCCCAGCAAGACAGAACTGTTCACTCCCTTGGAAACGGGGCTGAAGCCAAGGAGTCAAGTGGTCTCACTCAGGGAGTCCTACTCTTATGGAGCCCAGTAAGCTATGAACCACTGGCTTGAAATTCTCACTGCCAGCACAGCAGTCTGAAGTTGACCTGGGATGATCAAGCTTGGTGAGGGGAGGGGGGCCTGCCATCAGTGAGGCTGTAGTAGGCAGTTTTCCCTGGACAGTGCTAAGGAGACTGGGAGGTTTAGACTGGGTAGAATTCACCACAGTGTGGCAAAGTGCTTCTTTAGATGCCTCCTCACTGGACAGGGCACCTATAAAGGAAATGCGGCAGCCTTAGGGGCTTACAGATAAAACTCATCTCTCTGGGACAGAGAACCTGGCAGGAGGGGTGGCTGTGGGCACAGCTTCAGCGGACTTAATCTTTCCTGCCTGCTGGCTCTGATGAGAGCAGCTGATCCTGACAGGGGGAATTCTCCCAGCACAGCACACTAGCTCTGCTAAGGGACAGACTACCTCCTCAGGTGGGTCCCTGACCCCTGTGCCTCCTGACTGGGAGAGACCTCCCAACAGGGGTTGACAGACATCTCATATAGGAGATCTCTGGCTGGCATCAGACAAAGCTTCCAGGGGAAGGAGCAGGCAGCAATATTTGCTGTTCTGCAGCCTCCAGGCGAATGGGGTCTAGAGTGGAATTCCAGCAAACTTCAGCAGACCTGCAGAAGACGGACCTGGCTGTTGGAAGATTAACAAACAGAGAGCAACAACAACAACATCAACAAAAAATATCCCCCAACAAAAACCCCATCCAAGGGTCATCAGCCTCAAAGATCAAAAAGGATAAATCCACAAAGATGAGGAGAAACCAGCACAAAAACGCGGAAAATTCCAAAAACCAGAATGCCTCTTCTCCAAATGATCGCAAGTCCTCTCCAGCAAGGGCACAAAACTGGATGGAGAATGAGATTGATGAAATGACAGAAGCAGGCATCAGAAGGTGGGTAATAACAAACTCCTCTTAGCTAAAGTAGCATGTTCTAACCTAATGCAAGGAAGCTAAGAACCTTGATAAAAGGTTACAGGAAATGCTAACTAGCATAACCAGTTTAGACGAAACATAAATTACTTGATGGAGCTGAAAAACACAGCATGAAAACTTCATGAAGCATACACAAGTATCAATAGCCAAATCAATCAAGCAGAAGAAAGAGTATCAGAGACTGAAGATCACCTTGCTGAAACAAGGCACAAAGACAAGATTAGAGAAAAAAGAATGAAAAGGAACAAACAAAGCCTCCAAGAAATATGGGACTATGTGAAAAGGCCAAACCTACGATTGATTGGTGTAACTGAAAGTTACAGGGAGAATGGAACCAAGTTGGAAAACACACTTCAGGGTATTATCCAGGAGAGCCTCCCCAGCCTAGCAAGACAGGCCAACATTCAAATTCAGGAAATACAGAGAACACCACTAAGATACTCCTCAAGAAGATCAGTCCCAAGACACATAATCATCAGATTCTCCAAGGCTGAAACAAAGGAAAAAAATGTTAAGGGCAGCCAGAGAGAAAGGTCAGGTCACCTACAAAGGGAAGCCCATCAGACTAACAGCAGATCTCTCTGCAGAAACTCTACCAGCCAGAAGAGAGTAGGGGTCAATATTCAACATTCTTAGGGAAGATAATTTTCAACACAGAATTTCATATCCAGCCAAACTAAGCTTCATAAGCAAAGGAGAAATAAAAATCTTTCCAGACAAGCAAATGCTGAGGGATTCTGTCACCACCAGGCCTGCTGTACAAGAGCTCCTGAAGGAAGCACTAAAATATAGAAAGGAAAAACCAGTACCAGCCAAATGCAAAAACACACCAAAATATAAAGACCAATGACACTGTGAAGAAACTACATCAACTAATGTGCAAAATAATCAGCTACCAGTATGATGACAGGATCAAATTCACACACAACAATGTTAACCTTAAATGTGAAAGGGCTAAATGCCTCCATTGAAAGACACAGACTGGCAAATTGGATAGAGTCAAGACCCATTGGTGTGCTGTATTGAGGAGACCCATTTCACATGCAAAGACACACTTAGGCTCAAAATAAAGGAATGGAGGACTATTTACCAAGCAAATGGGGGGGATAAAAAAGCAGGGATTGCAATTCTAGTCTCTGATAAAACAGACTTTAAACCAACAAAGATCAAAAAAGACAAAGAAGGGCATTACATATGGTAAAGGGTTCAATGCAACAAAAAGACCTAACTCTCCTAAATATATATGCACCCAATACAGGACCACCCAGATTCACAAAACAAGTTCTTAGAGACGTACAAAGAGACTTAGACTCCCACACGATAATAGTGGGAGACTTTAATACCCCACTGTCAATAATAGACAGATCAACAAGACAGAAAATTAACAAAGATATTCAAGACATGAACTCAGCTCTGGACCAAGTGGACCTAATTGACATCTACAGAACTCTCCACCCCAAATAAACAGAATATACATTTTTCTAAGTGCCTCATGGCACTTATTCTAAAATTGACCACATAATTGGAAGTAAAATAATCCTCAGCAAATGCAAAAGAATGGAAATCATAAGAAAGAGTCTCTCAGGCCACAGTGCAATCAAATTAGAACTAAGGATTAAGAAACTCACTCAAAACCGCATAACTACATGGAAACTGAACAACCTGGTCCTGAGTGACTCCTGGGTAAATAACGAAATTAAGGCAGAAGTAAAGAAGTTCTTTGAAACCAATGAGAACAAAGAGACAACGTACCAGAATCTCTGGGACAGAGCTTAAGGAGCGTGTAGAGGGAAATTTATAGCACTAAATGCCCACATCAGAAAGGTGGAAAGATCTGAAATTGACACCCTAACATCAAAATTAAAAGAACTAGAGAAGCAAGAGCAAACAAAGTCAAAAGCTAGCAGAAGACAAGAAATAACTAAGATCAGAGCAGAAATGAAGGAGATAGAGACAAAAAACTCTTTCAAAAATCAATGAATCCAGGAGCTATTTTTTTAAAAAATTAACAAAATAGACTGCTAGCTAGACTAATAAAGAAGAGAGAAAAATCAAATTGACACAATAAAATACGATAAAGGGGATACCACCACTGATCCCACAGAAATACAAACTACCATCAGAGAAAACTACAAACACCTTGAAGCAAATAAAGCAGAAAATCTATAAGAAACGAATGAATTCCTGGATACATACACCCTCCCAAGACTAAACCAGGAAGAAATCAAATGCCTGAATAGTCCAATAACAACTTCTGAAATTGAGGAAGTAATTAATAGCCTACCAACCAAAAAAAAAAAAAAGGCCAAGAACAGAAGCATTCACAGCAGAATTCTACCAGAGGTACACAGCGGAGTGGGCACCATTCATTCTGAAACTATTCCAAGCAAGAGAAAAAGAGGGACTCCCCCCTAACTCATTTTATGAGGCCAGCATCATCCTGATACCAAAACCTGGCAGAGACACAACAAAAAAAAAGAAAATTTCAGGGCAATTTCCCTGATGAACATCAATGTGAAAATCATCAATAAAATACTGGCAAGCTGAATACAGCAGCATATCAAAAAGCTTAACCACCATGACCAAGTCAGCTTCATCCCTGGGATGCAAGGCTGGTTTAACATATGCAAATCAATAAAAGTAATCCATCGCATAAACAGAACCAAGGACAAAAACTGCATGATTTTCTCAATAGATGCAGAAAAGGCCTTCGAAAAAATTCAACATCTTTTTATGTTAAACACTCTCAATAAACTAGGTATTGATGGAACATATCTCAAAATAATAGAGCTATTTATGACAAACACATAGCCAATACCATATTGAATGGGCAAAAGCTGGAAGGATTCCCTTTGCAAACCATCACAAGACAAGGATGCCACTCCTATTCAACACAGTATTGGAAGTTCTGGCCAAGGCAATCAGGCAAGAGAAAGAAGTAAAGGGTATTCAAATATAAAGCGAGGAAGTCAAATTGTATCTGTTTACAGATGACATGATTGTATATTTAGAAAACCCCATCGTGTCAGCCTATAAACTCCTTAAGCTGATAAGCAACTTCAGCAAATTCTTAGTGTACAAAATCCAAGTGCAAAAATCACAAGCAATCCTATACACCAACAATAGACAAGCAGAGAGCCAAATCATGAGTGAACTTCCATTCACAACTGCTACAGAGAAAATAAAACACCTAGGAATACAACTTACAAGGGAGGTGAAGGACCTCTTCAAGGAGAACTACAAACCGCTGCTCAAGGAAATAAGAGATAACACAGACAAATGTAAAAACATCCTATGCTCATGGATAGGAAGAATCAATATCATAATAATGGCCATACTGTTCAAGGTTTACAGATTCAATGCTATTCCCATCAAGCTAACATTGATTTTTTTCACAGAATTACGAAAAAGTACTTTAAATTTCATACAGAACCAAAAATAAGCCTGTATAGCCAAGACAATTCTAAGCAAAAAATGGAGGCATCATGCTACCTGACTTCAAACTACACTACAAGGCTACAGTAACCAAAACAGCATGGTACTGGTATCATAACAGGGATATAGACCAATAGAACAGAACAGAGACTCAGATATAACACCACACATCTACAACCATCTAACCTTCAACAAACCTGACAAAAACAAGCAATGGGGAAAGGATTTCCCATTTAATAAATGCTGCTGGGAAAACTGGCTAGCCATTTGTAGAAAACAGAAACTGGACCCCTTCCTTACACCTTATACAAATGTTAACTCAAGATGGATGAAAGACTTAAATGTAAAACCCAAAGCCATAAAAACCCTAGAAGAAAACCTAGGCAATACCATTCAGGACATAGGCAAGGACAAGGACTTCACGACTAAAACACCAAAAGCAATTGCAACAAAAGCCGAAATTGACAAATGGGATCTATTTAAACTAAAGAGCCTCTGCACAGCAAAAGAAACTATCATCAGAGTGAACAGGAAACCTACAGAATGGGAGAAAATTTTTCTATCTACCCATCTGACAAAGGACTAATATTCAGAATCTACAAGGAACTTAAACAAATGTACAAGAGAAAAAACAAACAACCCTGTCAAATAGTGGGTAAAGGATATGAACAGACACTTCTCAAAAGAAGACACTTATGCGGTCAAGAAAACATGAAAAAAAGCTCATCATTATTGGTCACTAGAGAAATGCAAATCAAAACCACAATGAGATACCATCTCATGCCAGTTAGAATGGTGATTATTAAAAAGTCAGGAAACAATAGATGCTGCTCAGGCTGTGGCGAAATTGGAATTGGTTTAACCATTGTGGAAGACAGTGTGGTGATTCCTCAAGGATCTAGAACTAGAAATACCATTTGACCCAGCAATCCCATTACTGGGCATATACCCAAAGGATTATAAATCATTCTACTACAAAGACACATTCACACATAGGTTTATTACAGCACTATTTACAATAGCAAAGACTTGGAACCAACCCAAATGTCCATCAATGATAGACTGGATAAAGAAAATGTGGCATATATACATCACGGAATAATATATAGCCATAAGAAGAATGAGTTCATGTCCTTTGCACGGAGATAGATGAAGCTAGAAGTCATCATTCTCAGCAAACTAACACAGGAACAGAAAACCAAACACCACATGTTCTCACTCATAAATGGGGATCGAACAATGAGAACACATGGACACAGGGAAGGTAACATCACCCATCAGGGCCTATCAGGAGGTAGGGGGGTAAGGGGAGGGAGAGCATTAGGACAAATATCTAATGCATGTAGGGCTTAAAATCTAAATAACGGGTTAATAGGTACAGCAAACTACCATGGCACATGTATACCTATGTAACAAACCTCCACATTCTGCACATGAATCCCAGAACTTTACAGTAAAATTAAAAACAAAAAAAAAGAAACATGAAACACATCTTTTATGGTTGATTTCACAAGTTAGTAGTTCATAATCTATTATATTCATTTTCTAAATGGGATAAATTAGAATATATATGTTACAACAGGTTCCTATTAAGCTTACAAAAATCTTACTTTTTCTAGGATTAATATACTCCATATTTATAGTTTAATATAATCTCTCCTTCACTAAGATGAAGTATGCCTGGAAGAATGCCATAATTAATCACCTATGCAGATCAAAATAATATCAGATTTGTATAAAGTTTATATAATGTTCACTAATTTCAAAATGTACACAAATAAAGAACTTACATTTTTTGACATTCTTTTCGTTCTCCCAACATGGGGTCCCCCATTTCTCCAAGAATGGTGGCTTCCACTTCATATTGAACAATGAGTGCTTTTTCTGATGGATGTACATCAATATTCCCTCCTTTAACTTTCCTATAATACAAAATTGAAATGACATACCAGATTAAAACTCTCAAAGTGGCCATGGTTTTTGTCTATGTTTAGGTCTATAACATATGGGTTGGATTAACATGTGAATTTGAATCAGATTACTCTTGACTTGGGATTAGAGATAACTCTTTTTCTCTAACTGTAATATATATATGTGTGTGTGTGTATGTGTGTGTGTGTGTGTATGTGTGTATATATATATCTTTGTCATGCATAAAGTATCTTTATAAATAGCTCTTCCTAGGAAAAAAATACATTTACCAAAGGATCATGCATAAGAGCAAGAGAATGAAACATAAACAATTAAGATGGCTTTGGAGAGAATGACCTCAAAAAAGTCAGTTATTCAAAACCAAAGACAACTGTCTTAAAATTTATGTTAAAAGAAAAAGTCAGGCCAGACATGATGGCTCACACCTGTAATCCCAGTGACTTGGGAGACCAGCATGGGAGAAATCCTTTAGGTCAGAAGTTTGAGACCAGCCCAGGTAATATAGTGAGAGACTGTTTCTACAAAAAATTTAAAAACTAGCGGGGCATGGTGGCAGGTGTCTGTAGTCCTAGATAATCACAGGCTGAGGCAGGAGGATCACTTGAGCCCTCTGATGGTGCCATTGCACTCCAGCCTAGGCAATAGAACAAAACTCTGTCTCTATCAAAAAAAAAAAAAAAAAAAAGTCACCCTGCCCATTAATTACCCCATAAACTGGACCAAAAGACAGGAAGACATTATATATTACAATATATGTCATGTATCATTGTACAAGTTGTAGCATTAGTACCTAAATAAAATCACTGAATCACATCCAAATTACGTAACAAAAAAGCATTTACAGGTTAGGTAGATTGTATAGTCACATATCTCAAATTATAGTGTCAATAGTAGGTTCTACGGAAAGGTTGTATATACTCTTTCTTCAAGTCCATGAAGTTGCAAAATGAATTCTTAATTGCAGTAAACCAGTGATGAATTAATCACTATTTGCCACTTGGCCATTTTAGAAGGCAATAAAGTTGGTTGTGCTGGAAGAGATTAAGCAACAGAAACAAGTAAAATCTCTCATTCTTAGTACTAGCTAGCAGCTAGCTGACTAGTGGGGTCTTTTAGCCTGATAAGAAAAAACAAAAATATGACAACATCTTAAATTTAATTCCAGTAATCAGAAACTCAAAGCTTTTCTTTCAGTTGGAAATAATACTCTGATAAATTATGCATATTTTCAAAGTAATTTTTAACTGATCTGTTCACCAGAATTCCTCATGAAAAGGAGATGCATCTGCAGTGAGTATTAGGGTAATGATTAACAGTCAAGTATAGTGATAGAGTAGGAAATTAAGTACACTAAAGCATAGAGTCTAGGTAGGTCAGCAACTAAAGTGACAGTAAGACATATAGGACAAGTAAAGAATGAAAACAGAAGCCAGGCAGGCCAGCAAAAATCGAGGAATTAGGAAATGAGATATAAACATACATTTAAAAGAATGGTACAGATTCCAAAAGGTAAGATAAATGGATAAATGTACAAAAGCTATGTAAGTCACAGGAATCAAAAGATCTAAGGAAAGCTGAAAAACAGATATAATGTAGCATCACTATCTTAACTACATAAGAAACTATGTTAATTACGTAAGGCAAACTAGTTACTTCCTTCCTGATAACATGAAAAGCAATCCCACTACTGGACTTTTTATAACTGTATCCAGTTAAGGGAAGAAAAGAATAAGAATAAAATATAAATGCAGATCCTTAGACTAGCCTCCTATTACCACTCTAAAATGGGTCTTCCACATATTGGCAGCTGGAGGAATTGCATAATTCTTGTTCTCTGTGGTCTCATATCTTGCCTTTCCTTAAAGAAATCAAATAATTAAAAAGGAAAAAAAATGAAACACCTCACCACTCCTTTTTAGTTTTTGTTTGCCTTTTTTTGCTGTGTATGTGTGTTTTAGAGGAGTAAGTTAATTAAAATTTATCTCAACTTATGTTTATTACAGAAAAACTAAAACAGAAATGAGCAAAGAAAAAATAAATTCAAAAACTTACAAGAAGTAATCACTTGTTATTGGTAAACATATACATTCAGATATTTTTCTATTAGTACTAAATAATATAGAAAGAGAGAATGACCGCTATAGTGGTTTTTTTTGTTTTGTTTTGTTTTTGTTTTTGTTTTTTTAACAGAAGAGGCTTAAGGGTAGTAATCTAGTAGGGGTGAAACTATCATTTTACCTTAAATGCTGAACTTTCAAGTTGAATAGTATTCACAATGATGTCAGATATTTAACTATTGGGAGAATTAATTTCCAAATGTTCTACCTGAATTCCATTAATTAGATGAAAAAAATTTAAGCTATTATTAGAAATTAATGAATTTCTATTTGAAGCATCCTATGATACCGATGCTAAATTGATATCTTTTAGCTGGTTGCAAATTTCTTCTACTAATAGAGCCTTCTCAATAACAGCTCTGTTTCACTTTGTTTTTGTACATGAATAAGAAAACTAGAACCAACAGTGTGCTAAATTTACTTAGAAAAATAATTTTCTTTTAATCTCAATGAGAAGTTATGCTTCACAGAGTAATATAAAATACACCTTCTATAACTGCATGTGATAAACTGTCACCTTTTGGGACAGTGTTCTTAATTATTAACTTCTGAAGTACATCCTTATGTTCCTAGATTTCCTGTGGTTAGAGATATTATTGTGATCCTTAAGAAAGATAATAAATGCTGATGAACTTTGTGTTGCCACCCATTCATTATCAATTTTCTTGAGAAACCAAAAATGCAGTCCTTAACTTTTCATTACATAGGTACTTTAAAAAAATTATTCCTTTCAAAAGGATTTACTGCAAAATAAAATTGTATCAAATAATAAAATTAAAAAACAGTTGTAGATTTATACCATACAGCCAATAACATAGCCATTGTAGGAAGTGTTTGGTCTACTCTCCATATGCTTTCTGGCAGGATTGTTATGCATTTATTTCCTGCATCTACTTGAAAAATACCCAATATATAAGTGTCCACAATTCCAAATGACCCTACCAACTGTCAGAGCATATGTATGCATTTCCACAGTTCACAGCATGGGTATGGCACAATAGGCTGCTTAATGGGGAACTCTATTCAATGCTCGTATGTCTCATATACTACTAGACAAGACACTAACAGAAGCTGGAAGTACAAAGTGGAAATCTACCAAATCCTCCATCCCAGCTTATTTTAATGTAATTACTAATGATACCTCCATAACATTTAAAAAAACTGGGACAAATGCTAAGTCAGATGGGTTGAGGGGGGTGTGGGGGAGGAAAAGCTGAAAACTAGAATTGTCTAGGGCAAAGAGGCAAAAAATAATGACCCTAACCAAATATAATCCTTTCTTGCCTACTCAAAGGCACCCTTCAGTAATTATTTAGTAGTCCATTCCCATCCACAAATAAACATATGAAAATGTCTCAGGTTAAAAGGCAAAAAAAAAGAAACCCAACCCCCCAAACCTTACATTGCTTAATGCACTGTTGCTTAACACCTTGATATTAATCCTATTAACACTGCTTTTCATTGTTACAAATCTCCTTTCGTGTTTCATTTTTTCAAAAACACAGACCCAAGGCTTACAAAACTTCCTTTGTTTTGATAGTTATTCTAATTAGTCTACTCACATGTGAACCCATTCCAATTAGACTTTGGCTCTAAACCCTACTCCTACTCTACCAAAAAAGCTCTGGTCAAGGTCATCAATTTCCTCCATGTTCTAAATATTTAAAGTTTTCACATTTTTGTCTTTGATTTATCTGTATATTATTTTTGTATTTTGTGGGGATAAATTTTAACTTCTTTCCATAGAAACAACCAATTGTATCAGCAGGTTTTGCTGTGTCTTTTAAACTTTTTTGTTTTTTGTTTTTTGTTTGGTACAAGTCATAGTCAAGCACATTTTTCATCTGGAACCAGTATGTACCTACTACACACATAAATCAAACAAAAAATTCAGGAAATGATGCCTATTCTTATCATGTGAAAAGCACTCTATCCTATTCACAACCCACTGATACATTGTGATTTACAGCTTAGAAATAAAAATTTAGTATTTTTTTTTTTTACCATTGGTTGGCAATGTTACCTCTTTGTAAAAATGGCAATGAAACCGCCTTTGCAAAAATTATAACAGTGAGAGAAATCTAACCTTACTCCATCTTGCTTCTGACCTCACAAGCTACCTGCCTCTGTCGGACTCTAAAACAAAAATAACAACCCCTTCCCAAAACTAGCCCTGAAACCACCTTTGTAAGACCAATGAAAGGCCACACGATTAGAATTACGGGAGGGGCTTAAATTCTGCTAAGCCAGTAGGTGCAGTTAAACGATAACCAGCCATTGTTCCCTAGTCTGCCTTTCTTAACAATCTACTGCTCCAAAGGTCACAAGATTTGTATCTTCCCCAATTGCTTTGACAGATAACAACACTATTGTCAAAACCTAAGATTAGTCTTTGAAGGTATTTTTCAGACTTTTGTATTCTGGCCACTGACGGACTCCACCTGGACTTGTGACTCAGCCCACTGAACTAATTCAGCTGGTTCTGTGATCCCCATCCAGGAACTGACGCAGCACAAGAAGATAGCTTAAACCTGCTGCAATATCATCCCCAAGTAAATCAATCAGTATCTCCCGTTTCCTAGCCCCCTGCCCTCCAAACTGTCCTTGAAAAACCCTAACTTTCAAGTTTTACGGGAGGCTTGTATGAGTAATACTCCCACCCTGCTGATTGGCTACCCACGCAATCATTAAACTCTTACTCTACTGCAATACTGCTGTCACAGTGAGTTGGTTTTTTCCCTGTAGTGGGCAAGAATAACCCAGAGTCGATTACATCACACGTGTGTCTATTTCTAGGCTTTTCATTTGATTCAGTTGGTTTACCGAGCTATTTTTACGTTAATACCTGAGGGAAGTGTTCCCAACCTGGCTCTTTCATATTTTTCTCAGTATTGCGGGACTTTGCTCATCCACTTAAAAATTTAAAATTGTGTTTCAAATTCAGTAAAATCCCTCTTGGGATGATTGACATTATGAATTTTCAGATTAAGGCATCTATCCATGAAAATGATATATCTACTTAAGATTTAATTTTCTTTTAATGAAATAATATAAATAGAAAGGTGATGCCCATCATTTATTATTAGGTTTATTCCCAAGTACCTTATATTTTTATTTGTATTTGTAAATAACTTTTTTGCTAACAATATTTAACCAACTATATCAAAATTCAATTTGGGTGTGTGAGGTATAGAGATGTTATATTCTGCAACTGTTAACACCTTGATATTAATGTCAATAGCTTGAACATTATTTTAGGTTTTCTCTACAGATTAATACATAATTTGTGAACAGTATCAGTTTCATTTCTTCTCTTGCTATCTTTATACCTTTCCTATTTCTTATCTTACTACCTGTTTAGGACTCCTGGTGAAATGTTGAGGTAGTTACATAGCTATCCTTGGATGATCCTTAATGTTAAGGGAAATGCTTCTAAAGTTTCCTCATTTATTATTTTATCTTTTGATAAAGGGTCTCACTCTGTCACCCAGGCTGAAGAGCAGTGGTGTGATCACAGCTCACTGCAGCCTTGCCTCCCAGGCTCAGGCAATCCTCCCACCTCAGCCTTCCAAGTAGCTGGGACTACAGGCATGCACCACCATGCCCAGCTAAGTTTTGCATTTTTTATCGAGATGAGGTTTCACCATATTGCCCAGGCTGGTCTTGAACTCCTGGGCTCAAGTGATCCACCAGCCTCAGCCTCCCAAAATGCTGGGATGACAGGCATGAGCCACCACACCTGGCTAGTTTCCTCATTTAGTATGTTTATATCACAATTCCCTTTTATTTATGGCTTTAGTTTTTTCCTTAAATCATGAATGTGTAGTGAATGTCATCAAATGTATTGTTCTTCTTTAATTCATAAATATACTACATTAAATTCATTAAATACATAAAACCATACTCATAGTCTTAGAATAAGCACAACTTGTTAATGCTGTCTTAAAACACTGTTGGATTAAATTTGCATCCTTGCTCATTGAGCCTGCAATTTTCCTTTCTAATGTCCTTTTTCTGACTTTCATATGGAGATTATTCTAAAATCTTAATATAAATTAGTTGAGGAGTATCCTTTCTTTCTAGACTTCTTGGAAGAGTTGTACATAATTGGAAGCATCTGCTTCCCGAAAATTTTATTAGGATTTGACTTTAAAACTGTCTGGATGTAGCAGATTTTATCAGTATGAAATACTCCTCTATAGTTTTTACAGTATACTTTTTCTTAAAGTCTATTTTATCTGACATGAACATGGTCATTCTAGCATTCTTAGGCTTACTGTTTGATTGCATGCATTTACCATTAACTTACCATGTTCATACTTAAAAGTATATTTTTCAGGTATGACAGATAGTTGGGTCTTGCTTTTCTTTTTTCTTTTTAAAAGAAATATTGGTAATCCCTGCCTTTCCATTGGAACGTTAAAACCTACGCTGTCTGATATAATAGTCACTAGCTACATGGGTCTATTTAAAATTAAATTTAAATACATTATATTTTAAAAATAATTAAAAATGCAATTCCTTAGCTGTACCAACCACATTCAAAGTGTTCATTAGCCATATAGCCAGTAGCTATGTATTTGATGATGCAGCTGTAAGACATTTCCATCAGTGAAGAAAGTTCTATTGGACATTACTGTTTTGGATCA
The DNA here is from genome assembly GCF_000951045.1 of Mandrillus leucophaeus. Taxonomy (NCBI): domain Eukaryota; kingdom Metazoa; phylum Chordata; class Mammalia; order Primates; family Cercopithecidae; genus Mandrillus; species Mandrillus leucophaeus. Next base: position 4,395,057 of record NW_012102110.1, read on the forward strand.
TTTAACGCAATTACTGACATACTTAGATTCAGATCTATCATTTCATTTTTATTTCCTGTTTGGGCCCTCTATACTTTGATTATTTTCCTAATAGCCTTGTGAATTATTATTTTTTTAATTCCATTTTGTGTAGATGTTTTCGCTATACTTAAAAAAATTGTTTTTGGTAGTTGCTTTAGGAAGAACAATGTTTTGGTTACCTTTTTTCTCACAAGATATTTAAGAGTCAATGCTGTGCTACTTCACAAATTGTAGGTCTATTGCCTAAACCTCCCCCACCATTCTTTATGTTATAGCTGTCATATGCATTATGTGTACTTACCTTATAAACCCACGCAAAAATTTCGTAATTTTTGCTTTCAAGTCATATGTATTTTTAAAAAATTAAGAGGGGAATAATCTCTTGTGTGTACTCAAATATTTACAATTCCTGATGGTTTTCATATTGGTAAAACCAAAACAAGTTTTATATTTCTATTACTAACATTAGACTTGGTAATGGAGAATTAGAGGATTAAAGGTAATTCAAACCAACACACCTTCTAAGAAAATCTTAAAAGCTGAGGGCAAAAACACATACGTGTGTATCTGTTTGAGGCCATAAGAGAACTAAAAAGGCAGAAAAAACTACAGTGCTAGGATCCAGGAGAAAAAGAAAATGAAGAGAGGTAAATCTTGAATTCAATGCTACTTTTCCCTAGAGGTATATGCTAACTGAAAAGAGAGAGCTGAGAGGTTGGGAATCTTTTAATAATCACATGAGGCTAAAGACACAAAAAGTGGATTCTGGAGTGCTCTGAACAGTGGCTCTGATAAAGTTCCAAGCTTTAAGCTGGAAACAGGAGGATTACCTCCTAGGAGTAACTGTGAAAACAAGACTAAAAAGCCCAGTTTAATGTAGTTGAATCTCTGAGAACTAATTAAGGTGACCCTGAATTTTCAGTAGTTCTTACCATCATAAACAAAATATAATCTTCTCTGGAAAAAGAGATCATCTGAGGCCTCAAATGATGATTTAAACATTTATATTCCTATATATGATACTCAAAGAATAGTCATCTTCAGAAAAAACTAGATATTATTTTATTAATTTCTAGAACTAAAAATGCAATAACCAAAATTAAGAATAATAAATAAATAAATATATTTAATAGCAGATTAGACACAGGTAAGGAGATAATCTGAGGTATAAAATATAAGTCAGAAGAAAACAACCAAAATAAAACATAGAGACAAAAAGACGTAAAATACAAGCAAAAGTATAATTCAGCAATGCATACTGAGTAGGTCTAGTATATGTACTTGAAGTCCCAGAAAAAAGGTGAGAGAGAATGGGGACAGAAGCAATATATGAAAAGATAATGGCTAAGTGACAATAGTGAAATGGCGAGAGTAGGGACCTCTAGAGGCTGGCACTCCCCAGAAGCACTGAAAAGCTTGGCAAAAAAACTATCACAATCAACCTCATCAGAACTCTGAAAGATAGTCAAAGGTTTATAGCTACCAAGTGAATGTTTAATCAGAAGAACGGTTACAGAAACAGGGTAGGCGATCATTATGGTCTTTTCACTTACACTAGACATCCACCCCACTCTCAAGCACAGTGGCAGTCTTAAATATGGCAGCCCACGTTCCCACTGTTAATACTTGGTTCTAGAGGAGTTATGTGGACCTTGCACCCAAGGAATTTTGTCTGACTGTTTTGCAACTGACTGGGGTTTCCTTTGAGGTCTGCTGCAAAGGGCTTTCCTTTGTTTTGACTGATTTTAAACTCTTATCAGGATAGTGTAGCTATGCAGTCACTGAAATCACTGAAAGCCAAGCATACAAGCTGCTGACCCCTGGGATAAATAGTAATAGCGGGGTCAAACAAAACATGCTGAAAGCCTAAGAGGAAAGTCCAGGGAGTCAGACATTTTGGGGGAATAGATGCTTTGAAAAGCTATTGCACATAAAGAGAAATCTAGAAATCCATGAGTATGGTCAGGGCAGAATACATACCCAGAAAAAACCTGGTAAGACCACAAGATTTTACCTCTGGCTGGTCTTTAGGCTCTGTGCAAGCAGCAAATGAAGGCTAAGGTAAAACTGTAAATTGCCTGACTAAGTGTTGAAGGCATATCCAAACACTGAGTTAACCTACAAAGACACAAAGAGTATTTTTTTCTTTTCTTTCTTTGGCCATCATAATATTCAAAATACCCAGTTTTCAACAAAAAAATATGAAACGTGCAAAGAAACAAGAAACTATGGCTCATTCTCAGAATAAAAAAAATTAACAGAAACTGTCCATGCTATAGCACAAACACTGGACTTATCAAAGACTTTAAATCAACTGTCTTAAATATGTTCAAAGAGCAAAAAGAAACCAGTGCAAAGAACTAAGAAAAAGCAGAAACACAATGTCTCAACAAATAAATAGTTTAAAAATACATTATCATAAGGATCCAAATAAAAATACTAGAGCTGAAAAGTACAATAACTGAAATAAAAAAATCACTACAGGGTTTTTAACAGCAGATCTGAACAGAGAGAGAAAAGAATCTGAAGATATGTCAAATGAAACTGTCCATTTTGAAGCGCAGAAAGAAAACAGAATGAAGAAAAATAAACAGAACCTAGAGACTTATGGAACACCATCTAGTATACCAACATATGCATAATGAGGGTATGAAAGGAGAGGAAGAAAGGAGCATAGAGAATACTGGGAAAAAACAGTCAAAAACTTCCCAAATTAGACCAAAGACAAATTTATACATCCAGGAAGCTCAATGAAATTCAAAGATAAACTCAGAAATTCAAAGATATCCACAGTAAGACACTCTATACTGACGCTCTATTTTAAAAAAATAATAAAAGATTTTGAATTAACTTATTTTACACCTTAAGGGGCTAGAAAAAGAAGAGCAAACAAAACCCCAAGCTAGCAGAAGGAAATAGTAGAAAGCAGCAATAAAAGAAATAGAGACTAGAAAAATAACAGAGAAAATGAAAACAAAGGTTAGTTCTTTGAAAAGATCAACAAACATTTTTGGAAAACTTTGTTAGACTGATAAAAAAAAAAGAAGAGACTCAAATTACTAAAATCAGAAATGAAAGTGGGACATTACTGCTGCTCTTTTGATGATTAAAAAATTACAAAAGAATAATATGAACACCAACAAATTGGATAACCTACATGAAAAAGAGTAATTCCTAGAAACACACAAACTACCAAAACTGACTCAAAACACATAGAAAATCTGAACACAACTAGAGGTAAGGTGATTGAATCAGTAATCATAAACCTTTCAGCAAAGAATAGTCCAGTACCAGATGGCCTCACTGGTGAATTCTACTAAGCATTTAAAGACAAATTAACATAAAAAACCCTGGAACTCTTCCAAAATATGTAACAGTAGAGGAAACACTTCCTAATTCATTCCATGAGGCCACCATTACCCCGATACCAAAGCAAGACAAAGACACTACAGGAAAACCTACAGACCAATATCCTTTATGAATATACATGTGAAAATCCTCAAAATACTAGCAAACCGAATCCAGAAGTATATCAAAAGGACCACACAACATGGCCACACGGGCATTTCAATATAATACACCACATTAATGGAATGAAGCAAAAAAGTACATGATTATCTCAATTGATGCAGAAAAAGCATCTGACAAAACCCAACATCCTTTTATGATAAAAGTACTTGATAAATTAGGAATCGAAGAAAAGTCCCTTAACATAATAAAGGGCATATACGAAAAATCTACAGCCAATGTCATATTCAATGGTGAAAGAATGAAAGCTTTCCCCCTAAGATCAGGAACAAGACAAGAATGTTTATCCACTTTCCTGACTTCTATTCAACATAGTACTGGAAATTCTAGCCAGAGCAATGAAGCATGGGGGGAAGAAAAAGGCATCCAGATTGAAAAAGAAGAAGTAGAATTATTTCTATCTGTAGAAGACATAATCTTATGTATAGAAAATTCTAAAAGTGGCACAAAAAACTGGCTAGAGCTAATAAACAAATTCAGCATAGTTAGAGAATAGATCAGAACACACCAAAAAAATCCACTGTTTTTCTATATATTGGAGCTGAAAAATATGCAAAGGAAATTTAGAAAATTTCATTTCCAATACTATCAAAAAGAATAAAATACTCAGTAATAAATGTAACCAAGGAACAACTGTATACTGAAAACAACAAAAAGTTACTGAAAGAAATTAATATGAACTAAATGAAATCACATGTTCATGCACTGAAGGACTTAATATTGTTAAGATGGCAATATTCCCCAAAGTGATCTACAGATTCATTACATTCCAAAAGTCTCAATCGCTTTTTTTTTTTTTTTTGCAGAAATGGAAAAGTCAACCCTAAAATTGAAACAGAAATACAAGGAACCCTAAATAGCTGAAACAGAACAACAAAGTTGGAGGACTCACACTTCTGGATTTCAAAACTCACTACAAAGCTTCAGTAATCAAAACAGTGAGGTACTAGCACATGGACAGACAGATAAATGAAATATAATTGAGAGTGCAGGAATAAACCCCAACATTTTTGGTCATTTAATTTTCAAAAAAATTGCCCAAACCATTCATGGAGGAAAACAACAGTCTACTGTTCTTTTCTGACATTTGTTCTGACAAATGATGTCAGAACAACTAGAGAGTCACATATAAAAGAATGAAGATGGACCCTTACCATACACCATAGTCACATATGAAAGAATGAAGATGGACCCTTACCATACACCATAGACAAAAACTAACTCAAGATGGATCAAAGATATTAAATTTAAGAGCTAAAACTGTAAAACTCTTAGAAGAAAACAGAAGGACAAACCTTCATGACCTTGGATTTAGCAGTGGTTTCTTAAATAATGATGCCAAAAGTCATGAGCAACAAAAGAATAAATTAGACTTCACCAAAATTAAAAATGTTTGCATATGAAAGTTTTACATACCAAGAAAGTGTGAAGAAAACCCACAGAATGCGACAAAGTATCTGTAAATCATGTATCTGACAAGGTTCTATTATAAAGAACTCCTTTTCCCAAAGAAGAAAGACAAATGGCCAAGAAGCACATGAAAAGCTCAATGTCATTAGCAATTAGGGAAAGGCAAATCAATTCCAATTAAGATACCATTTGATATCCACTAGTACAGTAATAATTATAGAACAGAAAATAACAAGTGTTAGTGAGGATATGGAAAAACTGGAATTCTTATACATTGCTGGTGGGAATGTAAAATGGTGCAGTCACTAGGGAAGACATTTTAGTGGTTCCTCAATGAATTAAACATAGAATTACCATATGCTCTAGCAATTCCAGGCCTAGGTATACATTAAAAGATAGAAAACAGGTGTTCAAACAAAAACTTGTACAGTAAAGTTCACAACAGCTTTATTCCCAATAGCCAATAGGTAGAAACAACCCAAACGTCCATCACCAGATGAGTAATAAATAAACAAAATGTGGTATATCCATAAAATGGAATACTGAATTAGTCAATTTTATGTTGCTATAACAGATTACCTGAGACTAGGTAATTTATAAGGAAAAGGGGTTTATTTAGCTTACAGTTCTGCAGGCTGGGAAGTTCAAGGGCACGACCCTGGCTTCTAGTGAGGGCTTTGTGCTTCATTATAACACAGTGGACAAAATCAAAGAGGAAGAGAGAAGAGAGAATACCCGAGAGTCTTCCTGGCTTTATAACAACCAACTCTAGAGGGAACTAATCCACTCCCAAGAGAACTAATCCAGTCTCACTAGAGCAAGAATTCACTCACTCCGGCAAGAACATCACCAAGCCATTCATGAGGGATCCACCCCAAAAACTGAAACACCTCCCAGGCTCCAACTCCCAACACTGCCACACTGGGGGACCAAGTTCTAACATGAGCGTTGGTGGAAACAAACTATATCCAAACCACAGCAAATATTATGCAACTATATAAAGGAATGAAGTACTGATACATGCTACAACACAGATGGACCTTGATATACTATGTGAGAAAAGCTTGACACAAAAGCCCACATACTTTTTTTCATATAGCATGTATAAATACAATAAATATCAGTATGTTTTAAAGTCTGTATTACTTGCTAGAGTGTAAATGCCATGAAGGCAGGGAATATACTTGTTTAATTTGCCAAATATGTTTTATCACTTGGCTCAATGACTTTTACATAGTAGAATCTCAACTATTGAATGAATGAACAAATGTTGTTCACTTTTAATACACTTCAGTAGTTCCCCAATGCACTCATAATAAACTCTCAACTCTTTACTAAAGCTCATAAGCCCCATATGATTTGGCCCACATTTCTTTCTAGTCTTACTCTGACTTTACTTAATAATCTATGTTTCAGGCACCTTGCTGAGTGCTGGGGACACAATGGGAAGTAAGATAGACATAGCACCTTACCTTTATGAAGTTTATAAACCGGAAGGAAATATAAAATAGTAAGATTAGAGAAAAACAAGGTATTAAGTATCATGAGACCCTAACAGGTATACCTGACCTGGATTGTGAGGGGGGAAAGGGAAGTTCAGGAAAGCCTTCTGGAAAAAGTAGTATTTATATCAAAACACGAAAGATGAGGAATTAGCTGGGCAAAGAACAGGACAAGTTCCAGATAAAGGGAAGGGCATGTAAGAATCAAACACCAAAACACATAGGGATCCAAAAAAAATTATTTTTGTAAGACCAGAATATGGAATTATTCAGGTAGGAAGGGACGGAAAATATACTGCTATCTGCTGTCTTGTGAAAAACAAAATATAAAAGTAAAAATATTGTTAAAGAATATATGTAATCATGGTCAAAAAACAATAATTAAAATGGAAGGTTCTATTGGACATCATAAATATTTTCCATCAGGCCTGTATGAATACATGTCTCCTATATATTTCTAGTCTGAAAGCAGACGATTCAAACTTTTTCTTATTTATAGTAAAAATTAGATGAAATTGAGAAATGCATTTTTCAACCATTCCAGATTCTAATCTCATTTTACTTCAAACATTTCATTGACTGGCTCAGTTTTAATTTTGGAACTCTAGATAGTATGTGTTTAAAAGCAAACAATGGGTTAGAATTATAAGTCACAGTATGCCTGAGTGTCCATACCAGTACCATAATGTTAAGAATAACTACCTCTGACACAAATATATTACATGAAAATCAGCTAATGGTATAACAGCGGCTCTTTGTTCCAGAACAATTTTGAATTTAAAGTTAAAAGACAATTTATTTTCTTGTGTCACAAAATTTTTAACAAAGGTATTTTAAAAACCAACGTTGAGTAAAATTCAGTGAGGAAATAAACACTGATGTAAGCTTATATATTCATTTAAAAATTTTTACTTATAAAGTCTGGCTATTTGCCAGTTTCAGATATATTTATATAAAATGATAAAGACAGGCAATACATGCCTGTCTTGCAAGGACAATATAGTTGATTATTTATTAAAAAATTGTTTGAATCCCTTTTATGAGTCTACTGACACTTGGAAGATCTTTCTGTGATGATGAGAGCTCAGCCAAGCCAGAATAAAAATATTCAGTACAAGTGTATTATGACTTCAAATAATACCACCACCTTACATTCATGTTTCATTTTTTAAAAGTATTTTCATCTTTCGTCCTCGTATCTCTCAGAAGTTAACACCTGTTCCATTTTCAGATGAGGAAACTGTGCCCAAAGGAAGGAATACATGTGACTTTTCCAGGGCATTTACTGAATCAGTACTGAATTAAAATTTTTTTCTAGTGGATCACTGCTTACTCTTGGTCCAGTGGGAGGTATCTTTTTTTTTTTCAATCAGGAATGATCTGAGTATTTGCCAGCAGCCAAATAATCCCAACAGACTACAATTTTTTGAGTAATTGATACTATAAATATTTAAAAGAAATGATGGTCTATTTTATTGTCATCAAGCTTCTGAACAAACCTCTTGATAATTACGAAATGTCCTACAAAAATTATGTTGTATATATGGCAGTCAAATGAATGACATGGATGAGGAAAGCAGAAAGAGACTAGAAATCAACATCTCAATCCAGCCTTCCAAAAGGTAGAATCCACGACTTCCTTCTCCTTCATCATTTCAAAACCCCATGGCAGTGAACCCCAAACTGAGGCCCGAGGGCGGATGCACCAGATTTCATTCCCAGGCTCTCATGGGCTTTATCTATTATGGGAAAATGGAGAGTCTGGGAAGAGGGGGAAAAAAAACAAAGACAGACGCGGTTTACCTTGCCCTACCTCCCTCTCCTCCTGGAATAAGGTGATGCAGCGAAGAAGCCATCTTTCAAGGCTGTCAGGGCTCCGCCAAGTCAGGTCAGAAGACCTTGAAACCCCCCAGAACTCTCTTTTTTTCCCCGCTTCACCTTTTCCCTCTCCTTTCGGTGACTTCTCTCCCTGCTTCCCATCCCCTCTTCTAAACTAGCGTTGCCCAGTGACATCTCACAGCCAACCCAAGACCATCTTCAGGGCCCTGGCAAGGAGGGTAGGGCAGAGCCTTGGGGAGTCGTCACCTTTTGAGGTATCTGGCGTCCTCCCCTTGCATGGCGGCAGCGGCAGCGGCGTGGGGAGGATGGGGTGTCTGAGAGGCAGGCGCGGCTATTTCCGGGGACGGTGACCAAAGTACCCTCACACCCAGAGGCGATGACAGTCCTGAGGCCTGCAAGGCGGGGCAGCAGCGGCGCTTTGGTTACCACGGTGAAGCCTCCAGCTCCTCCCACAGCTCCTGGGCCCCAAAACACTGGAGCCGCCCAGACCCGCCCAGAGTCGCCTATGCCGGGCCGTCAGGACGCATGCGCTTGCTCTGCACCATTTATATGCGCAGGCTCAGTCTGAGGCGCTGGCCTCCGAGTTTGACGCACCGGGGAGCGGAGCAGGGAAGCTTTGGTGCACATTTGAGCGTCCGTGAATAAGGAGTGGCTCCGTAGTCACCGCCCCCTTGAGGATGGGAATAGAAAGGGCTGTCAGGTCAGCTTGAAAGGACGGAGGGGAATCCGAGAAC
>NW_012102110.1:4404140-4452384 GCF_000951045.1 Mandrillus leucophaeus
AGAGGCAGGCGCGGCTATTTCCGGGGACGGTGACCAAAGTACCCTCACACCCAGAGGCGATGACAGTCCTGAGGCCTGCAAGGCGGGGCAGCAGCGGCGCTTTGGTTACCACGGTGAAGCCTCCAGCTCCTCCCACAGCTCCTGGGCCCCAAAACACTGGAGCCGCCCAGACCCGCCCAGAGTCGCCTATGCCGGGCCGTCAGGACGCATGCGCTTGCTCTGCACCATTTATATGCGCAGGCTCAGTCTGAGGCGCTGGCCTCCGAGTTTGACGCACCGGGGAGCGGAGCAGGGAAGCTTTGGTGCACATTTGAGCGTCCGTGAATAAGGAGTGGCTCCGTAGTCACCGCCCCCTTGAGGATGGGAATAGAAAGGGCTGTCAGGTCAGCTTGAAAGGACGGAGGGGAATCCGAGAACCTGTTATCCAATGCCACAGAGCAGTCCAGTCCTAGCTAATAAGGGAGGTTTCTATTTGGGGGCCTGGATTGCACTGACGGCACTTACAAGCTCTAATTTGTGGAGATAATCTGACCCGTGTACAAAATGGATATAATTAATATCTACCTTGAAGGTGGCAAGTCTGTCACTTTGATGTCTTAGATCTAGAATACACCTCTCCCCAACCAAAACAAACAAACAACAACAACAACAACAAACAGTTCCTGAAATTCCAACTCCACCAATTATCCCTAACTCAAGGTATGTTTAGAATTGCTTCTTCTGAGGCAGGCAATTGTGAGCAGTGCAGGGCATAGGAAAGAAGGGTTCTTTTATAACTGAATGTTCTCTGGTTTAAGATCTATTCCCATGAGTTCAGCTATTACGTCTATGCAAATGATTTAGGTTCATTTATTTGATAAATGTGAATTGAGGGCTGGCTGTGTGCCAAACACCAAACCAAGTTCTAGGGATGCAAAGAAAGCATCTCCACTCCTCCTCCTCACCTATAATCTTGTCACTTATTCACTGTCTTCTAGTCCTGTTTTCTCAATTGCCTTGAGACGTGCATGTAGTTGCTCTGCTGCTTTTTTCAAATGCAGTACGTTGATGCAATTATTGATTATCCGTTATGTGTAAAACACCATGTTAAGGCACTGCATGGTATATTAAATATAGAAATTCAGTCCTTACCCAACAAAATATATTTTTATCTTCCCACCCATTCACACCAGCTACAACACTATTTCTGTAGATGTTATAGTCATTCTTTATTCTGCCAGGGAAGAAAATTTGAAGCTAATTTTAACTCCTTCCTCTGTATCATGGCCTCTCACTAAAGTGTTACAAAATTCTATCTTTTCTTCCTTCAAGATATTCAGGTAGTTCAGTTTTTTTCTCCATTCTTACTTCTACCAATAGTCTAACCACTTTATACCTAGAGTACTGCAAGTCCTTCCTCACTGGACTTCCTATTGTTTGTTTTTCTAAATATTAATTCTGCAAAATGATGTAAAATTTTACAAATTGTCATTTATGACAACTTTAACGGTAATATAGCAGGCTAGATTACTTTAAAACCTTCACAATACCTAAAATTGAAAGACAAAAATATACATTAAAATGCATAGATAATATAACAAGGATTTTTGGAATGTAAGTTGTCTCCTTGAGCTCAGAGAATTTATTTTGTTCACTTTTGTATTCAGCCTATAGTTGTCACTGAATAAATATTTGATGTTGAAAAAATGCAAACCTGAGCTTGAAAAAATGCAAATCTGAGCTTGAAAAAAACAACAGCAACAACAAAAGCCTAGAGAAAATGCCCAGAGGCCAGAAGGAAAAGAGATGGCTGGAAATGGAAACCAGAGCAATAAATAGATAACTGAAACTGGGACTGAACTAGATAAGCTGTCTGTCTATGGCAGGAAAAGTACAAGATGAGCCTGGAACATTTTATGCTTGACAGTAAGGACATAGAAAAAGACTAATAAGATTATGTAAAAAGGACACTGGTGAATTTGAGGCAATTTGGGTATCAAATGGAATTACTGGGATTGATTTAACACATTAAATAAATAAAAAAATGAAATCCATAATGATACTCAACAACACAGAAAAACAGGGAAAAAAGAACCCCACTTCCATTGGAGGCAACTACTACATCAGATCTTCACTCTGAAAACTGGTAATTAAAAGAAAGAAACACTTAATCTAATTCTTTTGGAAATAAACCAGATTTCACCTCCTTTTGACAAGGGAAAGCTCTTCTTAACAGAAAAATTCCTGGTAGGAATGGAGAAAAATAATGATAGTTACTGTTTTGCAAGCCCCAATAAACAATGGATTCAAATAAGCCCTATTAATTTACTTTAAAATAATTTAAAGTGAGGCAAAGTTTTACCCCACATATTTCTTGATAATTCTAAAGGGAAAGAAATGTTACTTTACAATGAGGAGATCTGGCTGTCAGCATTTTAAACAGACAAGCAAACAGCATCATCAGTGACAGGCAAAGCCAGCTGGACATCTGGGTTGGATGGGGACTTGGAGAACTTTTCTGTCTAGCTAGAGGATTGTAAATGCACCAATCAGCACTCTGTGTCTAGCTAAAGGATTGTAAATGCACCAATCAGCACTCTGTGTCTAGCTAAAGGATTGTAAATGCACCAATCAGCACTCTGTGTCTAGCTAAAGGATTGTAAATGTACCAATCAGTACTCTGTAAAAATACACCAATCAGCGCTCTGTGTCTAGCTAAAGGATTGTAAATGCACCAATCAGGACTCTGTAAAATTGCACCAATCAGCACTCTGTGTCTAGCTAAAGGATTGTAAATGCACCAATCAGCACTCTGTAAAATGGACCAATCAGCAGGACGTGGGTGGGGCCAAATAAGCAACTAAAACCTGGCCACCAGAGCCAGCAGCGGCAACCTGCTTGGGTCTGCTTCCATGTTGTGGAAGCTTTGTTCTTTCGCTCTTCACAATAAATCTTGCTGCTGCTCACTCTTTGGGTCTGCACCACCTTTAAAGAGCTGTAACACTTGCCGCGAAGGTCCACGGCTTCACTCCTGAAGTCAGCAGGACCACAAACCCACTGGAAGGCAGAAACTCTGGACACATCTGAACATCTGAAGGAACAAACTCTGGACACACCATCTTTAAGAGCTGTAACACTGACCGCGAAGGTCCAGAGCAATTCTACTCCTAGTTCTATACTTCAATATTTCTTCCAATATCATTGGAGAAATATTGAACTAGTAGAAAATGAAAAATGGAAAAACAATAACGAAATACTTTTGCAGGAGAATGAATGAATACATCTGAAATATTCACACAACACAATAATATGCAGCAGAGAAAGCTGATGAACTTGAACTTTACATATGTCATTGTTGAATATTAGAAACATGATACTGAGTGAAAAATTGTAGAATATTAAATACAGCATGATGCTTTATTTACATTGTACCATAATTTATATACACTAAAATGCATTCTTCTTGGCCTACAGTTCTCTAAGTTTTGACAAACTCATATGTCACATAATTACCCACATAATCAAAATATAGAGCAGTTCTGTCATCCTCCAAAATTCCCTTGTATTCCTCTGGAGTTGTCTTATCCCCACAACCCCAGGCTCTGGTAAATACTGATCTGTTTTCTGTTCCTATAATTTTACCTTTTCCAGAATGTCATCTAAATGTAATCATAGGAGCTGTAACCTTTTGAATCTAGTTTCTTCCATTTAGCGCAATGCATTTGAAGACAATCTATGTTGTTTTTCAGTACTTTTTTTTATTGTTAGGTACTATTCCATGGTATGACTGTACCACAGTTTATTCATTCACTAGTAGAAAGGCATTTGAGTTGCTTCTAGCTTTTGGCAACTATGAGTAAAGCTACTAAAAAAATTTACATACAGATTTTTGTGTTAATTAGTTTTCTTTACCCCTGTTCAATTATCTAAGAATACGCTTACTTAGTTGTATGGTAAATATATGAATGACTCTGTACAAAACCGCCAAACTGTTTTCCAGAGTGACTGCCGTTCTGCATTTCTACCAACAATGTATAAGTTCAGATTTAGCCAAATCCTTTCCAGCACTTGGTATTTTGGGGTTTTTAAATTTGTCTGTTTACTCTCATCATTCTAATAAGCGTGCAGGGCTATCTCACTTGATTTTAATTGCATTTCCCTGATTATTAATGGTATGAACATATTTTCACATGTTTAATTACCGTTTCTATACAATTTTTGAATTCTCTTCAAATTTTTTATCATTTTTAATTTATATGTTTGCCAGACTGATAAACTGAGCACAGAGATATCAACAGGTAAGTAGATAAAGATAGGAAAAATTACTAATATCTGAAATGAAAGAAGGGACATCATTCAGATTCTACTGGTATAAAAATGATAATTTGAAAATTATGAACTTTATGCTAATAAATTTAATGACTTAAATGAAATAAGCCAATATCTTGAATTATATTTATTGAGATGGTGACAAGACAATAGCAAAGACTTGGAACGAACCCAAATGTCCATCAATGACAGACTGGATTAAGAAAATGTGGCCCGTATACACCATGGAATACTATGCAGCCATAAAAAAGAATGAGTTTGTGTCCTTTGTAAGGACATGGATGCAACTGGAAACCACCATTCTCAGCAACCTATCGCAAGAACAGAAAACCAAACACTGCATGTTCTCACTCATAGGTGGGAACTGAAGAAATCTACATTTCACTGGATTGAATGAAGTGTAGAAACTGCATCTCCCTTTAAGTCAGTTTACTCTCTTCCATTTTTAATAAAATTATCTTTAAAATTTCCTTTACATACATTTAGAACTATATCAGTGCTATCATTTTGCATTAATCATAAAATAATTTAGAAAACTTAAGAGAAGGAAGGTCTATCACCCAAATTTAAAACTTCCCTTGGAAAGACACCATTAAGAAATGAAATGGTAAGTCACAGACTGAAAGTATTTGCTGTAAATCTATATGACAAAGTAATTGTATTCATGATATAAAGAGAACTATTACAAGCCAACAAAATATCTAAACAACCTAGCTAAAAATGAGCAATTGATTCACAAAAATGTCATAAAAGGAGATAGCATGGCTAGCTAATAAGCACATGGTGACTCAATGTCATTAGTCATCATGGAAACAGAAATTTAACCACAGTGAAATACACTATTATACACCTGTATTAGTTTTCTGTTGCTGCAACAACAAATGGCAACAAACTTAGTGGCTTAAAACACAAATTTATTATAGTACAGTTCTGTAGATCAGAAGTCTGCAATGAATCTCACTGAGTTAAAATCAAGATACCAAGAAGGATTTATTTTTTTCTGGATGCTCTAGAAGAGAATCAGTTCCTTGCCATTTTCAGCTGTTACAGGCCATCCACATTCCTTCACCGATGACCTCTTTCCTCCATCTTCAAAGCCAGCAGCAGTGGCCCAAGTCCTTTTCATTATTGCCATCTCACAGGTCCTTCTTCTCTTATCACATCTCTCTGTGACCACAGTCAGGAAAGGTTTTCCACTTTTAGGGATGCATGTGGACCCCACTGGAGAATTCAGGATAATCTCCCCATGTTAAAGTAGGTCCTTAACTTTAATCACATCTATCAAGTTCCTTTTGCCATGTAGATAATGTATTTACAGGTTCCAGAGATGGGATGTGAGCACTTTTTTGGGTGGAGAGAGGGGAAGGGGACGGTGAGAGGGGTGGGAGCATTATTTTACCTGCCACAATACCTACTACCATAATGATGAATATTAAATTGTCGGACAATACCAAGTGGTGGTAAGAATGTGGAGCTACTGGAGTTCTAATACTTGTGAGAATGCAAAATGGTACAACCTTTTGGAAGACAGTTTTATAGTTTCTTCAACAGTTAAGTGCGTATTTACAATACAACCAGCAATTCCACTCCTATGTATCTACCCAAGAAAAGTGAAAACATATGTCCACAACAATTGCTTGCAAATGTTCATGGTAGCTTTATTAATAATGACAGAAAACTTGAAACAACCCAAATGTCTATTAGCATTCAATTGATACAAATTGTGGGATATTCACACAATGGATACTACTTAGCATTAAGAAAAACCAAAACTATTGATATATGCAACATGAGTAAATCTTAAAACTCATTATGATGAGAGGACCATATGGTTTGATTCCATTTATAAGAAATTCTTGAATAGAAAAAAAAAAACCCTGATCTACTATGACAGAAAGCAGATAACTGGTTGCCTTGTGCTAGTGATAGAGGGTGGATAGACTGCAGCTAGGCTGGAGGAAACTTTAGGGTAATGGTTACTCATGTGAATACAATTATTAAAACTCATCAAGACTTATACTTGCATTCATTTTATTGCATGTAAATTTTTTAAATTGTGTATCAAAATAAATTATACATCCACTTTGTTGTATATAAATTATTTCTCAGTGTGATTGTTTTAAAAAATACAATGAGCAAGGAAAAAAGTAGTAAGCCAAATGGGTGGATTAAACAGCATATTAAACAGTTGGCTGGGCACGGTGGTTTACACCTGTAATCCCAGCACTTTGGGGGCCAAGGTGGGAGGATCACTTGAGGTCAGGAGTTTGAAACTAGCCTAGCCAACATAGTGAAACCCCCATCTCTACTAAAAATACAAAAATTAGCCAGGCGTGGTGGCGCATGCCTGTAATCCCAGCTACTTGGGAGGCTGAAGCACGAGAATCGCCTGAACCCAGGAGGCAGAGGTTGCAGTGAGCCGAGATCATGCCTCTGCACTCCAGCCTGGGCAACAGAGTGAGACTCTGTCTCAATAATAATAATAATAATAATAAATAACTAAAATAAAATAAACACAGTTGAAGAGAAAATTTGTAAATAATAAGAGGAAATAATACAACACAGTGTGATAGAGAAAACCACTTCTTAAAAAAGAGGTTAAGAAATGGGAAGGATAACATGTAAGGATCCATATACTTTTAATGTGACTGCTGGAAAAAAAGAATAGAGAGACTAGAGACAAGCCAATATTTCAGACTGGAAAACATCCTGAGTTAATCAAAGACACGAACCCCAACCAGGATAAATAAAAGAAATTCATTACCAAAATTAGAGAATTCTAGAGATAGAGATCCCAGAAACCATCATCAGTTAGTAATTTTGTGTGTGTTAATTTTGCATTTCTATTTCGTTCTCACCTCCCAAATGGATTATAAATTGCCGAGTGAAGAAACCAATCTCATTCAGCACTTGGAATCCCATTCTTGTATGGTGTAGTGTCTAAGAACCTGAATTCTTCTGAGGTAAGAACTTGATTACTGTGCCTGTTCTACCACTTACTTACTTTTGACCTTGGGCAAGTTAAACTCTGTAAGGTTCAATTTTCTCAACTATAAAATAAGGGTAATAGTCTTTATATCCTAGAGTTATTGTAATGTTAAATGAGATAGCATACCTAAATTTATACCAGTGTATTTATCACATTAAGGGGAGTAATTGATATTAGCTGAATCAGGTGTTTGCAAACTTAATTTATTACCTACTTACCATTTATTAATTACCACCTACCATTTATTAATCATATGACTACCCACCCACTTATCCCTTATTAATTATATGACTCTGGATAAGTCACTTAAGCACTCTGTGTGTACTTCATTTAGAAAAATTGGAATAAATACCCATATTGCCAAAGATTATTGCAAGGATACAAAGAGTTGATATTTTGTTAGAATCTTATAAATTTTAAAGTTACATGAAAACGATGATGTTATTATTATTTCAACTTTATTCTTAAATTTGTTAACTGTATTTTGAATACTAACCACAGTGGGGTGTTTAGAAGTACTGAGAAAAGTGCTGCCTCACAATTTTATAATTTGCCAGGAGAGAAAGAGTACAAAGATGCCTAACACCAATGACAGACTCATTTAAATACAAATAATCCCATTGATACACCAACATGCTAAAGATGGTTTCAGAGGGCTTTAGAGATACAGGAGTCAGTCTGGGTTGCATTGGGAAGCCTTTTGTTAATACCACAGTTTGTTCCATCAAGCAAAAGTCTTTTTCCTAGAAGCCTTTTCGTAAGCTTCAGATGTAGTAGAGTGCCTTCTCTGTTCTACTGCATATACTCTACTTTATGAGCATTATTTGTTTATACCTCTATGCTCTCCAATAAGAGGAATTAAAAAGGCATAAAATCATGGATTTCCAATCACAGTGCATAACACATGGTACTAAATAAATGGCAACTGCTGCTATATCAAATACAGTTACTGCCTTCAAGGAGCACATGAACTAGTCACTAGGTATATATACAATTATTGACTATATTAATGCTTTCATAATAGCAGCATGACATGAGTAGGATGTTGGCACAAAAGGGAGTAATCCACTTATCTTGGAGGATAGAGACTCAGAGTAGGACTCACAAAGGCTGAATAAAATTTTGCTTAGCAGAGAGCATAACATAGATATTATAGGGAAAGGCAATAGTACCTACAAGGACACAAAATCATGAAATATCATGGTACAGTTAGGTACCTGTATGTAGTTTGAGACAGAATTAGGTTTGGGTGGAACGGCATGAAAAATAAGTTGGGAAAAGACAGCAGGGGCAAGATCATGGAGAACCTGGTATACAAGAACATGGTATTTGAATATTTCCTGCAGACATGAGGACCCATTGAAGAATTTTAATATTAAAAAAGTCATATGCTGAGATTTATTACTTTCAGCAACATTCATTGCTCTATATTTTATCCACACAGCAACAAAAAACAGAGGGGTAAGAATTACATTTTAAAAATACTCCAAATATGTTGTTTATAAATTTCAATCCTGATTTGCTCCAACAGTACATAGAAAATCTTTCTTACCTTGTGATTGCCTTTGGGATGCCATCAAATGGCCAGTGGGGCCCAAGGAGCCCATATCCACTGGCTATTAATGCCATTTTCTGCCACCTTTCTAATTAGTTTGAACTCATGTAGCACATCTTAATTCAAAGGAGATTTCAGTTAAAAGGACCCTTTAAAATAATTCTCTTCCTGGTGGTGGTAACCACTGTTTCAACTAGTATGACATAAGACAATAACTATGACATCATTGGGTTGCTCCTACGATCAGGAGTGGGGCGTGGCCCGCTAGGATAATGAATAATGAATTCCTGTGCTTTTTTTCTTTCACCAGATTCTCTTATAGTCTGAATAACACTTTGAGAAAATAGTCATGCAAACTGATGAACCTTAAAGACATACAGTCAAATGAATGTGTTATTCAGTATGAATAATAGAGGTGTATTTAGTCACTTACACCCATATGTGCACACGCACACATCTATATTTGTGAATTTGTATATGTGGATTTATACATAAATGTTCAAGTGGAAGTTCCTTGCAGGAGAGCATAGCTACTGTTATGCTTTCATGTGTATTCCTGTGCAGAGATGTACACAGCATGGTGAGGAAGGACTATCATCTGAGTGCATCCAGCCATATCAGCTGTATTTATTAATTCAAACAAAATTTATGAGCAGGTATTGCTTTAGATTTGGGTATGGAAAAATGAATAGACACAATTTTTGACTTGAATACTTGTACCCAAATTCAGTGGGGATACACACAAAGTGAACAGATAAGTGAAATTTAAAGTCATATATTCTGTGGTAGAGCTATGATGTATCTCTATAGAAATCAAGGAGATGAGATGACTGTGGAATTGTTAGATACTTAATGCCGATTAGCAACAAGGCAGTCTCCTAATTACTGACGCTATAAGAAGCATAAGATACAGATCTTATCCTACAGGAGTTACAAATCTAAGAATAGGCAATCAGGGAGCATGTAATTGACATCTCAGCCATATTTCCCACACACAGCTAATCCCTAGTCAAGTTTATTTTGTTCCCAATTTTCAACTGTTCTTATCTGTTAATTTTGTTCTTATAAAGAAGATGGCATTTCATCTCTTTTCAATTTATAAACTCACAACTCATAAACTCACAGTCATAGACATTTCATTTGAGTTACAGATATGAAGGGGATCAGATCTCTCATTCAATACACATGTTTGGTGCATATTATGCATTTCAGGCACAATTTAGGGCTAAAGTAGTACCCCCAAAGATCATTTGACAGGATGGAATAAATTCAGGCAATGGCTTTATATAAGCATCCAGGGTTTCCTGCACAATCTTAGGAGCTCCTTCTTCACCTCTTTAAGAAAAGGTATTACCATAACAAAAGTGTTTGTGACATATCCTCAGAACCAGAGCTGCCAGTTCATTCCAGATTAGTTCCTGGTAACCACCAACTGGCAATAATAACTTTGAAGCTGGATACAAAATATGAATCTATGCTTCCAGGGTTGAAATATATTTTGTTTCAATGGGTGACATAATTTCAGCTTTTTAAGTATGGGGCCAAAATTAAATCACATCGTTTTAAAAATTTGACTTTAAAAGTTTTACCTTTTGTGTTCTTTTTCTTCCCTCCCTCCCTCCCTCCTTCCCTTTTCTCCTTCCTTCCTTCCTTCCTTCCTTCCTTCCTTCCTTCCTTCCTTCTTTCCTTTCCTTCCAATAGCACATGTGTTATAGAAATAACTGCATATTGGAAATAGAATTGTCGGCAACTTTGGAAATTTTCTCCCAAACCCATGTCTCTTAAATATTGTCATCACTATATCAGGAAAGGAAGTAGATATATATCAAGGATCATGAGAAATGATGGAAATAAATCAGAATCTTTCCTTGTTTGTTAGAAACATTTAAAAGTCATTTTTAGTTCACACCTCATTACCTTGTTCAAACTGCCTATTTTATTTTAGTTTTAAAAGGGAGAGGTAGAAAATAAAATGCTGGTACTTGCAACTCAGTCCTCTTCCTGCCTATCCTTCTCATTGGTGTATGAATTTTTCTTTCCAAATGAGTCAGACATTTGAGAGGATGTCAACATTGCTCTGAATAAAATATGCTAGTATACTATCAAAAAAACAAAACAAAGTAAACAAAATGCTGCTTGTCCTCCTCACATTTGAAGACATTTATTGACATTAGTTCTCCTCAGGGTATGGTGATGTGTGTTTCTCTTTAAATGGTCTCTTGACTGAAACTTATCAAAGAATTTCCACCGTAACCAAGTGGATATGCTGATGAAAATTATTTCGTATGAACTAAGGAAGCATTCACAGCATAAACATTTTTGACAAAGTTGGTTTTATTTTACCTTATTAAAATATTCTCATAGATTCCAGAATACTTTTTGTTTTCAGACCTTGAGATATTGGGTTAGGATTGATTCCAAGGTGATTTTGCTGCCAGTTCATTTGCATTTATAATACCATAAAATTGAACAAATAAGAAAGGTCTGAACTAGGAAGTCAATTACAAACCAAAGGAACACATTCTATTCTATTTTGCTGGTCAATGTATTCAAAGCAAAGAAAAACAAAACAAAGCAGACTACAGAAAGTGCTCACTAAATAAGTTTTGAATGAACATTTATAGAGAAGAGAAATAATCAAATAAATGGAAATTTTCTGGTATTTTGTAATATAGCAGTAGGTCTGCATTTAAGTTGTTGCATGCAGGCCAATAGAGTGAAGATTATACAGAAATTGGGGCTTTTGCATTTTTTCTCTTAAATGATAGTATTCCTCATGGATATAGTAGTTAACAAGAGGAAAGATTGCATGGTGGCTTTCTATTTACTTCTACAATACTGTAGTATACATTTACTTTGTTTCTATTCTATTGGTTTCTGCTGGCTCAAGAATAATATGCTTTATTGCATTAACAAATTCTATATACTTGTGTGGAGGAAAAGGGGAGAAATATTTTTTAATGGCATAGTATGGGATAGGCACTAACAGAAACAAAATTGTAAGAGGGAAAATTATCCATATTTTACTGATGAGAAAGCAGAGATAGTTTGTACAAGTTATCAGTGCTTAGTTTATTTTTTATAAAATTGTATTTTACTTTTACCTTTTTATTATAAAGTAAAACACTAATACAAAAAACCACACAAGTCAGATGCAAAGTTAGTGAATTTTTATAAGGCAAACACCCTAGTAACCAGATCAAGACATAGAACTGTATCAGCCACCCCAGAAGCACCTCCATGTGCCCCTCCCAATGTTAACCCCTTTCATCTCTTCAAAAGTAATCACTATCCTGACTTTGATACCAGTCACATCTCTGTTTTACTTTAGGTTAAAACCCATGTGTGTAGCTCTAGAAATTATAGTTTAATTTTGCTCCTTTAAAAAATCTTGATATGTCTGTTAAGTCTCTTTTAATTTAAATATTTCTCCTCTAGTCCTTTGTTTTCCTTAGAATAGATCTGTTTAAGAACCAACTCTATTTGACCCATAATGTTCCCAAATTCTGGATGTGCTGATTGCATGCTTATGATGGAGTTTATTATATTTTTCTTGCAAATATGTGTTTTATGCTAATCATCAGCTGAATCCAACAGCTCAATTAGACTCATGTATGATGATTTGAGTAATATAAGAAGTGGTGTATTATTTTCTCAGGCAACACGGAGTAACTGATGTTTACTTCTTTTTGGTGTCAGCAACCACTAATGGTCAAGGCCACCAGTATTTTTGCAATGTCTCTGTGATCATTTTGGTTGTCTGAAGCTCATTCTCTAGTTTATTCCTTAGGATGTACTCAGAGGAATAATATTTCTTGAGGTCTTTCATGTGGATAATAGTTGTCTGTGCTTTTTATATTTGAAGATCGCATTAACTGGTTATAAAATCCACAGCTCACATTTTCTTTACCTAAGTACCTTAAATATGCTACTCTATTTTTTTTCTGGCATAAAGTGTTGCTGTTTAAGAGTCTTGACAATTTAGTTTCCTTTCCCTTATAATCATATGTTTTTGTTTTTGTTTTTGCCTAGAAGACCAAAGATTTTTTTCACTCCTTAAAAAAGTTCAGTAATTTTACTAGAATATGTTTTAATGTCAGTTATTCTGCATGGATGATTCAGTTACATGGTGCATTCTTTCAATATATAGATTCACATCCTTTTTCTTATTTCAGGAAAATTTTCTTGAAATATAGCTTTTAGTATTCTGTTTTCTTGCTTGAGTTTTCATCACAGACAGAATTACTGATATGTTGGATTTTCTTTGCTTATCTTTAATATTTGTCATTTTCTCTTAAATTATTTTTAATTCTTCATTTCTTTATGATTTAATTTTTTTCTTCTTTAGACTTTCTGTTTTTAATAGTTTTTTGACATTTATTCATTCATGTTGTAATATAGGTTACATTTGTAAATGATTTTAAATTTCTAATTCTTTCTTGAGTTGTATCAGCTTATTTCTGAGTTTTCAATACCATTTCATATTGTGTATCATTTTATATAGTTTGGCTTCTTTTGAGATAATATTTTGCAGTTTTGATCTTTCTTTCTCTCTCTTTATGTCCTTCTGGTGTGATTTCATTGTGATTGTATGAGATTTGACCTTGATATACTTAACTGTTTATTTTTTATCAAATTACTTTTCCTGAATGTTTAGAAAATAGCAGCTTTTCTAACTTCACAGACCCTCCTCTTCTGCTGTTTGTGTTTAGTCTTAAAAAACATAGCATCTTGCTTTCTGAAATTCCCTAGCTTTGTTCCCCTTTGCCACTTTTATCTGTATTTTTTTTTCCTTTGAAAGAAGGAAAGAAAATATTGTCTATTACCTCTTTCCTGCTGAATTATGCTTCTAGTCTGAGGAGTTTCTCTTCAATATGGAGCCCTGTCCTGGAAAGAAACTCTGGTGGATCAGGTTTGAGAGCTCCTAGAGAATAAACTGCTGCAGAGCTGCTGCAAATTAGCAGATAATTAACACTCAGTGCAAATTTGTTGAGTGAACAAACTCTGCTCAGTTTTAGCCATTCTTCTCAGATTCACCTGTTGTACTGTCCAAGGATTATCTGTTGGATGTTTTTGGTTCTTTTGTTCTCAGGACCATCAAATGCCTTGTTACTTCCCCCTGATTTTTCCCACACAGATGCCAGTGATACACAAGTCTTGTGGTTGTTAGTAGTTTGTTTCTATCCATTTGTATTTTGAGGTTTGCATTGTATCCTGTTACACAGATTTGTTGGAATTTTGGTTTTGCTGTCTAGTTGCTTGCTCTTTTTAATGTGGTGATCTGGGAAGAAACAAGAAACTATGCTGCCACTGTCATCTTCCCAGGATACTACAACAGTTAATCTTTTTATAGATGAGAAACCTGAAGCCCAGGGAAT
Source organism: Mandrillus leucophaeus (assembly GCF_000951045.1). Classification (NCBI taxonomy): domain Eukaryota; kingdom Metazoa; phylum Chordata; class Mammalia; order Primates; family Cercopithecidae; genus Mandrillus; species Mandrillus leucophaeus. Next base: position 4,418,371 of record NW_012102110.1, read on the forward strand.
TAAAGTTATTTGCCCAATATTCCACAGCAAGCAGCAGGCGATAATTGTAAGTAAAGCACCTTAATTAGTGTCTGTTGCAGAAAACTGATTAATGCATGCTCTTTCCTTTCTCCTTCCTTCCCTCACTTTTCCCAGTCCTTCTTCCCTTCCTTCCTTGCTTTCAATTCTCCTGCCCTTTCTCCAGAGCCCATATTTAAACCCAGTTATTTCTGACTTCAAAGCCTCTGCAAATTCATTAAATGTGCTATACTTCTACCCCATACTGTGAAATCACTGGGGTTTTTAATTCAACAGAACTATTGAAACAAAATTAGTTTCACTAAGACCTACACCCGTCTTACTCTAAGAACATTTTCTTCTTTGCTGTTAAGCTCATATACTTTTCTAATAAAATCCACAAATGTCAAATTCTTTGACACATGCCTCATCAAAACATGACATGTTAGAAATAAATTGATGCTCCTAGTTCAATGAATCCACTTATAGGCATTATATATAATCCTTTAATTGCCTTCTCTCTTTTTAAAAAACCTTCTATCGCCACCCAGGAAACAATATTTGACAAAAAGTAAATGAAATCTGAACCTGAAAAAGCTTGACTTCACTTCTGAATTTAAAATCCACAGAATTTAAAGATATTTTAAAGTTTGGGCAAAGTCAAATGCCCTGCTTTTGAAAAATCTTATAAAACTACTAGTTAACTGTTCAGCTTTGAGACACAAGTCCACAAAATCCGAAGCTCCATTAGTTAGGAAGCTTGGCTCCTGATAATACTTGATTGAAACTGATTCATTCAAAAGTTGAATGCACTTTGAAGGCTCCCAAATAATTTATACTGTATACCCTGTAACGTAGAAACTACAATTTACTAATTCTCCATAATCTTCTACAAAAGATTAATTAGAAATTAGATCTTAGGGAGCAGAGTTTTGCTTAAGGTATGAAATCGCCACACAAAACCTAAGGGATTCTATTTCCAGCCAATCCCTTTATAAAATCCTGTTCCAGCTTTTGACTCTGTAATGGATTGCCCAGGTTGGTGATATACCACACAGAAAATGCCATTTCCTTATTTCTTTCCCCCTTGAACTTTCTGCTCTAACTGTGCAGGCTTAGTTTATACTGTTTGAATTTACTTATTGTGGTTTGCATAAAATTATCCTTCACTCATCTACACGTAGTAGATAATGGTTATTTGCCTATAAATCTAACAGGTACTAAGTTTTATTTACCCTCCTGCACTGTGGGCATTCTCTGAACAAACGGGCAGTTGTTCTTGAAACATTTTCCATTTTTATGAGATTTGGAACTGTTAGAACTGTTTGGAACTGCTTGTTGCTTTGTGTGCTTTTTAGCAGCTTGGGGCTCCTTCTTTCACGGTGTTTACTCTGGAGCTGGTGTGAACAGAGGATCTTGGAAATGAAAGAGTGTTAATATCCTGGAGTGTGTCTTGGTACATGTAAAAGATTGCTTCTCTAGGCTGCTGAGAGCTGCAGCAGAAGACACACAGACAAACACACAGGAGACACACAGACAAACACACTTAGTCATGAACGGTTGCACACCTACTCTCACTCTCTGATTTTGCATGTGCACGAGCAGGCCAGGAAACCTGACCCCATGTTGATTGGAACACTGCTTTGCATTTATTTCCAGAATATTTGGAATGGCACATATGTTTCTCATTAACGCTCATGTTTGATTGTTCTAAGAATGTTTTAAAAATTAAATAAACCTGTATCAAAAACTGTCACTTTGTGTTAAAGAAGCACAATTAGGTCCCTTTGGGGGAGCAAACTGAAAAGAAAGAATGAGATGAAATATTTTGGCTTCTTTACATGTATTTCCGTAAATGAGAGTGGCATTAAGACCTAGTCATACATTTGAGGTTCAAGGGATTTTAAATAGCTTTTGAACAAATCAAGCACAAAGTAGCATTACTTACACAAAGAAACTCATTTAAAATAGCCCATTAATGAAATGTGATTTAAAACCATGTCTGTTTTAAATATATGTTCAAAATTAAAAGTTACTGGGCCAGAAATGGAAAGTTAAGTAAGCTGATACCTGAATATAATAACTGTAATTGTTTCAACCCATAAGGGCATGATTTGGTAAATTATCAGACCTGGTATAATATACTTAGACCAAGAAGACTTCATAAATTTCTAAAAGTGCAGTTATTTGAATCTATCTTTATTTTACCTAACAACCTAAGGGCTGTCTCCAAACTCAACCTGGTAATGCTGTGGCCTTCTTAAGACAAAAAGGAGAAAAGCTTATGTATGTATATATGTATGTATGTATGTATCTGTCTCTATCTATCTATCTATCTATCTATCTATCTATCTATCTATCTATCTGTCTATCATCTAGCTATATTCTATCATCATTTAGCTATCTAGCTATCATCTATATAGCTATCTATCATTATCTAGCTCTATATCTGAATCTAAGTGGCTAAGTCAAATATTTTGAGATCCAGGTATCAGATTGATATTGCCTCCTGGCTCCTTACCTATCCTTTTATTTCACTTTTATTCTATACATTTTGGATAGTGCTTTGTGTATTAATTGTGTTTTTTATTTCCTATGTTTTACAATGGTTTGACATCTTGGGAGGTCATGGGGACTTAGGGAGGAACTGCCCCTCCCAGGTTTGCTGATTCCTAGACATTGCAAGCAACTTGCCTGTGAGCATGCTTTTGATATGCAAGTCAATCAACCAGAGCTCAGACTCTCACTAACCTCCTTTCTCAAATTCTCATACACCAAACCAATACTTCCCTGCCTTAAATTACCTGAGGACCAGGTACCAGACAACTGAATACCACCCTAGATGCCAGAGCCCTTTGAAATTATTCAAATCGTCCAATCCTAAGCTTGCTCAGCGTACCTACCCTACCTCACCCATTCCTTCCCACAGAAACCTAATACAGGCCCTGGTCCATATTTTCCCCTTCTTTCCTTCTGCCTCCCAACTGAGTGGGTACTTCCCCATGTGGCCCTATGTCACATGGCATGTTCCTTCCTCTTGGAAACTGTAATAAACTATCTTTTCAATGGAATAATTTCCTGATCTATTGGCCTCATCATGCCTGATTAAAACAAATCCTAGGTATATTTTAGCACACTTTGGCACTCTTCTCTATCATAGACTCCTGGCCTCTCTCTACCCATCTTTGTTTCAATTCTTAAAGACCTTTGAGACTCTATTAACAGACATGCTTACACAGCCCTTTTTTGTGAGGTGTACTCCTGTAAAACTCCAATCCCAGAGGAGTTCTTTGGTCTAGAGGTAGTTAAGTACCATCTTAGCTCCTGGACTTTATGGTGAAGATATTCCATCCTGACAGACCCAACCCAGTCTCCACTGCTGCCTCAGGAGTGGAGATGAGTTCAACTGTGAGATACTTTTCCTGCTGGAGCTGCTCCAGGCTCTGCTACCATTTCAAGCCCATGACTAGACTTACTTTACTAATCATTCTTCAGATCCCAATTCCCCCACAAAATGTAAGACCCCTTTGCCCAATCTTCCAAGCTCATTTCTGTCCTTTCTTGTATATTTTCTCCACTATCTCCACCCAACCATCTCCTTACCATCCATCCAAAGTCCTACCAATCCTTAAGTCCTCTATAAAATCTTCTTAAATAATAACTCCTCTCTCTGAATTTGATTATATTTAATTGAATATTTTCTCATTTGTTGTAATTTTCTCTTCATTTCACATACATTTTTCTTTTATAACTGGATCCCTAGATTTTAAAATACTTGGCGCTGTAAGGAAAGCTTGAAATTTGAAGTCAGAAGACTTGAACACATGTCCTGATTCAATTACTTAAAAGTTGTATTAGTCTCCTCAGGCTGCTCTACAAAATACCACACTGTGATAGGTTTAAAGGATGGAGATTTATTTTCTCATAGTATTGGAGGTAAAAAGTCCCAGATCAAGGTCTGGCAGTGAGGGCTCTCCTCATTTGTAGATGGCTGCCTTTTCACTGTGTCCTAACATGTCTTTTTCTTGGTGTATGAGCATGAGGAGAAAGAAGAGGGAGCTCGCTGATGTTTCTGGTAAGTACACTAATCTCATAGGATCAGGGCTCCATCTAACTTTAATCACTTCCCTAGAGGCCCCATCTCTAAAAACACCCACTTGGGGGGTGAGGGCTTTAACATACAAATTTTTGGAGGGCATAAACATTCCAAATGACTACAACAATATTTTTACATTTGAAAATGAGGAAAATACTACCCCGCATTTCTTCCCAAACTCTACCAAAGGGCTGAATCATGTTAACTGCTCGAAAATAATTATTGCATTGAATTTTAAGTAAACAATTTTATTATTTGTATTTATGAAATTGATATTGCAGGAGGAGAAGTAAATTTATGTCACTTGAGACCCTGATGTTAACTTTTCAGGTTTCAAGAGTTGAATCTCAGCTTTTAGAAAGGCTTTTGCAGCTGATTCTTTCCATTGCACATTAGGGCAAAAGGGCCTCTGGTGTCAAATTTTCTTTCTTTCTAAAAATAAATCTTTTAAATCTTTCCAGAGAAATTATCTTATTCCTCACACTGTCAGCCTAGCTTCACACTCTAGTATGAAAATCTCAGAATTCTAGCTGAAATATGGAGAGGCATTTTACAAATACACATATTTTTTAGAGGCCAGTTTTGTTCCACTTGGCATTTTTTTTTTTTTACAGTAAATTATATTCTGGCCATCTACATCTGTTAGACTGTCTCTTAGATTCTTTTCTCAGATGGCTTGCCAGAGGTTGGGAAGGGTAGTGGGGGCCTGGGGGAGGTGTGGGGGTGGTTAATGGGGACAAAAAGATAGAATGAATAAGACCTACTATTTGACAACACAATAGAGTGACTATAGTCAATAATAACTTAAATGTATATACTAAAATAACTTGAGTGTAACTGGATTGTTTGTAACTCAAAGCATAAATGCTTGAGGGGACGGATCCCCCATTCTCTATGATGTGCTTATTTCACATTGCATGCCTGTATCAAAACATCTCATGTTCCCCATAAATACATACACCTACTGGGTACCCACAAAAAATTAAAAAATAATTTTAAAAATTTTATAAAACCCAAACTGAAACAAAACAAACTCCTTTTTGGTGAGCATTAGGTAAAAAAAAATTCAATTTCAACTTAAAATTGCCTTCCTATGCTAATCACTAGAACTTCAAGCCAGTCATCCAGTCCTTCTAGATTCTTACACCACGGATCTTTTGAAATAATATTTCCTAGATGCTGCCACCAGTTACTAGCAGCTCCTCCTTTGACTTACTCTCAAATTTCTCTTTGTTTTCACTTTCTTTCTGCTCCACTCATAACACCTCTAATCTCATTTATTCATCCAAAAAGCATTAATTGAGAACTTTTTATATGCCAGGCACTAGGAATTTGATGGCGAATAAGATTGGCCCGGACCCTACTCTCATTAGTTTTATAGTCTAATGGACAATAAATTTTCTTTGACTGGGAAAGCACTAGGTACTCTGAGCTCATGGTCTTGAGGGGAATGTCAGGGCAAAGGGAGTAAAGGGAGAACCATAGGTGCAGTCACAGGAAAAAAAGAAACAATGCCTGTTAGTGAGCTGTAACCAACCTCAGTAATTTCAATTACCTTCTGCATGATTCCTCCACCTCTCTCTCCTGAAACTCTATCTTCTGCTGTTGACAAGCATTTCTTTCTATAACACAAACTTGGCTATTACACTCCTGTTTCAGAACTCTTAATGGATTCCTGTTACCTACAGAATGAAGTCCAAACTCAGTATGTCAGATCACCTCATCAACCAAAACCCTGTGTGGGATAGCTTTAGTCACTCCACATTACTTGCCATTTCCCAAATAAAATGCACTTTAAACTTCTGTGAATTTGCTTCTTCCTCCTAAATTTGTTTACTTGGTGGACTCATTTTAAACTCAGCTTTTAATGTCATTACTATGAAAATGTTCTTAACCTTTCAGTTTCTCAAATAAAATTAATTGCTTTTTTTGTCTTTGTTTTTGTAGCTTGTCACAACTCATGTTGTTTATAACTGCCTCCCTAGATAGACTATGTATTTCTCAAGCCCTTTGATGTTTTATCCTGGCATTCAGTAGATACACACTAAATTAAGTTGAATTTGGCCTTTCACAAGTATCTTTTCTCGCTGAGATCAATGTACTTGACCCCATTTATTTGATTATTCTTCTGCCAATGTTTGGATGCCATTTATTCATTAAACTTAGGCCTTGCATTAAACCAAGAAAGCTCTTTAATAAAGATACAACTACTTATGGAGTGCATTTATCACAGTGATTCGCAATTTACAGAATCACTTCTCACATATTTAATTAATAAAAGAATGATCAATCTTTAATAAAGCTGGGCTTAAAATGACATACATTTTTCTTTTTATTTTTATTATACATTAAGTTCTGGGGTACATGTGCAGAACGTGCAGTTTTGTTACATAGGTATACATGTGACATGCTGGTTTGCTGCACCCATCCACCTGTCACCTACATTAGGTATTTCTTCTAATGTTATCCTTCCCCTAGCCCCCCACCTTCTGACAGGCCCCAGTGCATGATGGTCCCCTCCCTATGTCTATGTGTTCTCATTGTTCAACTCCACTTATGAGTAACAGCACGTGGTGTTTAGTTTTCTGTTCTTGTGATAGTTTGCTGAGAATGATGGTTTCCAGCTTCATCCATGTCCCTGCAAAGGACATGAACTCATCCTTTTTTATGGCTACATACTATTCCATGGTGTGTATGTGCCACATTTTCTTTATCCAGTCTATTATTGTTGGACATTTGGGTTGGTTCCAAGTCTTTGCTATTGTGAATAGTGCCACAATAAACATATGTGTGTATGTATCTTCATAGTAGAATGATTTATAATCCTTTGGGTATATACCCAGTAATGGGATTGCTCAGTCAAATGGTATTTCTAGTTCTAGATCCTTGAGGAATCGCCACACTGTCTTCCACAATGGTTGAACTAGTTTACACTCCCACCAACAGTGTAAAAGCATTCCTATTTCTCCACATCCTTTCCAGCAACTGTTGTTTCCTGACTTTTTAATGATTGCCATTCTAACTGACTTGAGATGGTATCCCATTGCGGTTTTGATTTGTATTTCTCTAATGACCAGTGATGATGAGCATTTTTTCATATGTCTGTTGGCTGCATAAATGTCCTCTTTTGTGAAGTTTCTGCTCATACCCTTTGGCCATACCCTTTTTGATGATGTTGTTTGTTTTTTTTCTTATAAATTTGTTGACATTCCTTGTAGATTCTGGATATTAGTCATTTGTCAGATGCATAGATTGCAAACTTTTTCTCCCATTCTGTAGGTTACCTGTTCACTTTGATGATAGTTTCTTGTGCTGTGCAGCTCTTTACTTTAATTAGATCCCATTTGTCAATTTTAGGTTTTGTTGCCATTGCTATTGGTGCTTTAGACATGAAGTCTTTGCCCATATCTATGTCCTGAATGGTATTGCCCAGGTTTTCTTCTAGGACTTTTATGGTCTTAGGTCTTACGTTTAAGCCTTTGATCCATTGAGTTGATTTTTGTATAAGGTATAAGGAAGTGTTCCAGTTTCAGTTTTCTGCATATGACTAGCCAGTTTTCCCAACATTTATTAAATAGGGAATCTTTTCCCCATTGCTTGTTTGTGTCAGGTTTGTCAAAGATCAGATGGTTGTAGATGTGTGGTGTTATTTCTGAGGCCTCTGTTGTGTTCCATTGATCTACGTATCTATTTTGTTACCAGTACCATGCTGTTTTGGTTACTGTAGACTTGTAGCATAGCTTGAAGTCCGGTAGCATGACCCCTCCAGCTTTGTTCTTCTTGCCCAGGATTGTCTTGGTTATGAGGGCTCTTTTTTTTTTTTTGTTCCATATGAAGTTTAAAGTATTTTTTCCAATTCTGGGAAGAAAGTCAGTGGTAGTTTGATGGGGATAGCTTTGAATCTATAAATTACTTTGGGCAGTATGGACAGTTTCACTATATTGATTCTTCGTATCCATGAGTGTGGCATGTTTTTCCACTTGTTTGTGCCCTCTCTTAAATCCTTGTGCAGTGGTTTGTAGTTCTCATTGAAGAGGTCCTTCACATCCCTTGTAAGTTGGATTCCTAGCTATTTTATTCTCTTAGTAGCAATTTTGAGTGGGAGTTCACTCATGATTTGGCTCTCTGTCTGTTATTGGTGTATAGGAATGCTTGTGATTTTTGCACATTGATCTTGTATCCTGAGACTTTGCTGAAGTTGCTTATCAGCTTAAGGATATTTTTGGCTGAGACGATGGGGTTTTCTAAATATATGATCACGTCATCTGCAAACAGAGACAATTTGACTTCCTGTCTTCATATTTGAATACCTTTATTTCTTTCTCTTGCCTGATTGCCCTGGCCAGAACTTCCAACACTATGTTGAATAGGAGTGGTGAGAGAGGCCATCCTTGTCTTGTGCCAGTTTTCAAAGGGAATGCATCCAGTTTTTGCCCATTCAGTATGATACTGGCTGTATGTTTTTCATAAATAGCTCTTATTATTTTGAGATACGTTCCATCAATACCCAGTTTATTGAGAGTTTTTAGCATGAGGGGTGTTGAATTTTGTCAAAGGCCTTTTCTGCATCTATGTGGTTTTTGTGATTGGTTCTGTTTTTGTGATAGATTACATTTATTGATGTTGAACCAGCCTTGCATCCCAGATATGAAGCCAACTTGATCGTGGTGGATAAGCTTTTTGATGTTCTGCTGGATTCAGTTTGCCAGTATTTTATTGAGGATTTTTGCATCAATGTTCATTAAGGGTATTGACCTGAAATTTTATTTTTTTGTTTTGTGTCTACCAGATTTTGGTATCAGGATGGTGCCGGCCTCATAAAATGAGTTAGGGAGGATTCTCTCTTTTTCTATTATTTGGAATAGTTTCAGAAAGAATGGTACCAGTTCTCTTTGTATCTCTGTGAGAATTCACCTGTGAATCCGTCTGGTCCTGGGCTTTCTTTGGTTGGTAGGCTATTAAATACTGCCTCAATTTCAGAACTTGTTATTGGTTTATTCAGGGATTCAACTTCTTCCTGGTTTAGTCTTGGGAAGGTGTATGTGTCCAGGAATGTATCCATTTCTTCTAGATTTTCTAGTTTATGTGTGTACAGCTGTTTATAGTATTCTCTGATGGTAGTTAGTATTTCTGTGGGATCAGGGGTGATATCCCCTATATCATTTTTTATTGCATCTATTTGATTCTTTTCTCATTTGATTCTTTTCTCTCTTTTCTTCTTTGTTAGTCTGGCTAGCGGTCTATTTTGTTGATCTTTTCTGAAAACCAGCTCCTGGATTCATTGATTTTTTTGAAGGATTTTTTTATGTCTCTCCTTCAGTTCTGCTCTGATCTTAGTTATTTTTTGTCTTCTGCTAGATTTTGAATTTGTTTGATGTTGCTTCTCTAGTTCTTTAAATTTCGATGTTAGGTGTCAATTTTAGATCTTTCCTGCTTTCTCTTGTGGGCATTTAATGCTATAAATTTCCCTCTACAAACTGCTTTAAATGTGTCCCAGAGATTCTGGTACTTTGTGTCTTTATTCTCATTGGTTTCAAAGAACATCTTTATTTCTGCCTTAATTTCATTATTTACCCAGTAGTCATTTAGGAGCAAGTTGTTCAGTTTCCATGTAGTTGTGCAGTTTTGAGTGAGTTTCTTATTCCTGAATTCTAATTTGATTGCACTGTGGTCTGAGAGACTGTTTGTTATGATTTCCATTCTTTTACATTTGCTGAAGAGTGTTTTATTTCCAATTATGTAGTCAATTTTAGAATAAGTGCCATGTGGCACTTAGAAAAATGTATATTCTGTTAATTTGGGGTGAAGAGTTCTATAGATGTCTATTAGGTCTGCTTGGTCCAGAGCTGAGTTCAAGTCCTGAATATCCTTGTTAATTTTCTGTCTCGTTGATCTGTCTAATATTGACAGTGGGGTGTTAAAATCTCCTATTATTGTGTGGTAGTCTAAGTCTCTTTGAAGGTCTCTAAGAACTTTATGAATCTGGGTGCTCCTTTATTGGGTGCATATATGTTTAGGATAGTTAGCTTTTCTTGCTGCATTGATTCCTTTACCACTATGCAATGCCCTTCTTTGTCTCTTTTGATCTTTGCTGGTTTTATCTGAGTCTGTTTTATCAGCGATTGGGATTGCAACTCCTGCCTTTTTTTGTTTTCCATTTGCTTGGTAAATTTTCCTCCATCCCTTTATTTTGAGCCTATGTGTGTCTTTGCATGTGAGATGGGTCTCCTGAATACAGCACGCTGATGGGTCTTGATTCTTTATCCAATTTGCCAGTCTGTGTCTTTTAATTGGGGAATTTAGTCCATTTACATTTAAAGTTAATATTGTTATATGTGAATTTGATCCTGTCATTATGATGCTATGTGTTTTTTTGCCTGTTAGTTGAATAACATACATTTTTCTATACAGATACTGTCATTCTGCCATTCTTGAAATCTAAAATAATTTTGTAATTTGATATTTCCAATTCCTGTTTTCTCTGGATTTTTCCTAGTAGCTAGCTTAATAAATACTTATTGAAATAATTAAATCAATAAATGTGGTATTAAGTTTGATTTAGAAATGCTTCCCAGCAAATTTTCAAGCTAAAATTTCTAGATCACTGTACCAAAGCAATTATTATTGGCAATAAAACAGTATCCTGAATTTCTTCATGTTTCAGGATGCCCCACATTTAAACTGTGTATCTAGATATATTTTTATGCGTATGTTCCCGCATATTGTTCTCCATATGAAAGATGCTATTTTAAAACTCTGTGCATTTGCTTATGCTATTTTCTTTGCCTAGAATATACTGTCCTCTTTATTTTCCTTTAAACACTACTCAAAAAATTAGCTTTACTATTTTCTCCTCCATGAAGCATTCCTCAAGCCTCTTGACAGTTAAAGTATCCACCGAATTCTTTTTAAAATCTTTGTCAGAGCACATGCCACACCATACTGAAATTACCCTTTTACCATCTATCCTTCCCAGTTGAGTGTAGCTCTTCAAGGAAAGAATGTGTGTTTTATTCATTTATTGGAGAATTTCTGACACAGTGTGTACCCAATAAATGTTTATTGACTACTGGATTTTGATGCTTAATGTATTTTATATGCCAGATGTATATTTAGGGTTTGCAACTAGGCAGAAATATGAAGTGTGTCTCTTGTACTCTTTTGCTACAACCTCCTTTCCTAACTTGCAGTACCTATTCCATGGTTGTCATGCTTTTACAGCAGTCCTCTCTCGTGGTTAAGAATATGTCTGGTTCAGTCACTAACACTAAGATGTTATTAAGGATATACTAAAGGAATGAATTTTATAATTTTAGACACAAAAACTCCTGCATAGAAAAGACATATTTTGAAGGGTATAGGACTTTGCAGTTCTGGTTAAATCATGTTAAGTACGCCACTACCTTCTATTACTTTTTGCTGCTGCTATTAAGCATCTTGGGAACTCCAAAGATCTATTCATTGCGAGTTATTTGACAATCCCATATGAGAAAATTCAAAACACTATGTATTTTTGCTATTCTGTGACTTAGTCCATATAGTTTACTCTCTCTGGTTTTCTTCTGTTGCTTATCTCCCTTTAAAATGTTGACTTATTTTTCAATGTCACCTCTCCTAGTAATTGCCACTCAAAATATAATTAATTGCTTCTTCTATGCTGTCCCAGCACATATGTTTAGACTGTAGACTTTATTGTGATATTATAAGTTGTTATATTCTTGTCTCTATCTCCTACTTAAGTATGAATTCTTTGAGATAAAGGATTTTGTCTTCCTTATATTTCATTTTCATCCCATTTCAATTCCTAGAAAAAGTTTGCATTACACTCAATGAAGGGTTGTTGTAGTAAATAAAGTCAGTAAGCCAAATGTACCAGTATATATCGGACGCTAAAATAAAATTTTATGTCTAGAATAAACATTTTATCTGGAATAAACAATTTATCTATAATAAACATTTCTTTCTGAGCTGTAGGGCTGCTTTAGCCTCCGTGTTTCATTCATGTAAATGGCATTAATCAAATGAACTATACCTGTTACTGTAACCATAAGATGATGCTGACCACCTAAGGCAGAGTCTGGATGACAGTAGAGAAAAATGCAGGAATTCAATGGGTGGTAGATTGGTTGACTTAAAGGGTCCTTAACCTCTGAAATCCAATGAAACCTGATATTCATGACCGGCCTCTTCTGAAACTTATGGGCAAAGTAGATGCTGACCATGGTGCTGAAGGTTTGAATTGCACGTAATAAGCTCCTAGACACATGGTCTTTCACATCACAAAAATCAACCAGTGCAAGACTAGCACAAGTGTAATTTATTTGATAGGTTATATTTTGATGTGTGCCTATACATACTTTTGTCAAAGTCCACAACTTTTATGATCAGTTCTGACTGGTATATCTCAATGTGGAGTACATTGAAAAACAAGATACAATTACCTATAAACATTCATGAAAGCCAGGTCCATTCATTGAGGAAAAACCAGATTTACTGCATAGACATTTATCCTCAAGTTTTCTTATTGAATAAATTTTTGCTTCCTGTGCCAGACAGGGCTCTGGAAGGACCAGGTCACAGGCTGGGTCCCAGGAGAGCTGGGAGGACTAGTGGGCAAGGCCCCAGGACTCAGCTCCCACCTTCGACTTCCACTTCTGCCTCCAGCTTCCTGAGTCACTCACAGCACAGCCAGGGAATAGCCCTGTCTCAGGCAGGTCGCTGTGCCTCCTTTGCTGCTGCTGCTGTCTTTGCTGCTGAGCAGGTCTCAGGCTCTGGATGGGAGATTCTGGCTGCAAGTGCAGGAGTCAGAGATGGTGCAGGAGGGACTGTGTGTCTCTGTGACTTGCTCCTTCTCCTATCCACTGAGGGGCTGGACAAGTCTACCCCAGCCCGTGGCCACTGGTTCAAAGGAGGGACCGACACAAACATGAGTGCTCTAGTGGCAAAAAACAACTCAAAATAAGTAGTGCAAATAAGTACCTAGGGCCAATTCCAGCTCACTGGGGATCCCCACTACCACAGTTGCTCCTTGGTGATCAGAGATGTGCAGATGGAGGATACGGCAGTGTACTCCTTTCAAGTGAAGAGAGGAAGCTTTGTGAGATATAATTTCATGAATACATTCTTTCTGGAACTGACAGCCCTGACTCAGAAGCCTGATGTCTACATCCCCAAGGCCCTAGAGCATGGGAAGCCAGTGACAGTCATCTGTGTGTTTAACTGGGTTTTTGAGGAATGCCTAACCCCTTCTTTCTCCTGGATGGGGGAGGCCCTGTCCTCCCAAGGAACTGGAACAACAACCTCCCATTTCTCAGTGCTCAACCTCACACTCAGACCTCAGGACCACGACACCTACCACAATTGCTGCATAGACTTCTCCAGAACAGGCGTGAGTGCATGGTGGACCATCCAACTCTGCGTGGTTTATGCCTCTAGGTACCTTGTTATCAGCATTTCCCATGACAATGCAGCAACTGAATTGGCCTCATCCCATATTTCCTCCAAAAAATCAGGGCCCATGAAGGATGTGGTTCTGGCAGCCACCAGGGAGGGAGCTGTGAAGACCCTGCTTCTCTGTATCTGCTTCATCTTCCTCAGTGTCAGTTTCTACAGTAGGAAGGTGGTGAGGGCAGCAGTGGGTGTGGAGGCTTCAAACACTGTCACAGGCTAATCCCTCAGGCCTCCAGACTGTGCTTCCAGATGCCTGCTTGTCCAGTTCCTCCACAATCTGAATGGCCATGTTTCCTCTCCATTGCTGGAGGATGAAGGGCAAATGCCACAGCCTGGACTGAAGGCCTTGCAGGGTCGGTCCCCTGCTAGACTCTGCTCCTGATCCCTCTTCTCCCTGCATCATCCAATGTCTTCCCACATCCACTGGACCAAGCCTCTGTGACTCTGAGACTTTGCATGTGTAGTTCCTTCTCCTGAAATGCCCTTCTCTCCCCATCCCTGCCTATCCAGGTCTTGAAAATTCTTCAGGCTCAGTCTTAAATGTCACCCTGGGCTGTGTGTATTCATTGTATGGTCTTGATGGAAGAAGGACATTGAATTATGCATTCATAGACTCACTCAGCAAGTATAACTGAACATCTGCTGTGTGCCAGGATTATCATAAACACCAGAGCAGTATGCGTGGAAACAACCTCAAAAATCTCTGTCATCCAAAGGTCTTGAGTAGATATTTCCCACAATATCTAAAAGTGCATTTAGGTTGATATACTGGGTAAAGAAAATGTGGTACATACACACCATGGAATACTATGCAGCTATAAAAAAAGAATGAGATCATGTCCTTTGCAGGGACATGGATGGAGATGGAGGCCATTATCTTCAGCAAACTAACGCAGAAACAGAAAACCAAATACTGCATGTTCTCACTCATAAGTGGGAGCTAAATTATGAGAACACATGGACACATAGAGGGGAACAACCCACACTAGGGCATTTCAGAGGGTGAGAGGAGGGAGAGGATCAGGAAAAATAACTAATGCGTACTAGGCTTAATACACGGGTGAGGAAATAGTCTGTACAACAAACTCCCATGACACCAGTTTACCTAGGTAGCTAACTTGCATATCGTGCACATGTACCCCTGAACCTAAAATAAATGTTAATTTTTTTTTTTGCTTCCAGACATAGTTGTAATACTTATAGTAAGAGGTGAAGAAAGATGTTTGGAACAGGGAAGTTCTAAATTAGACAGGCATGATGGCATTAATCTGGAGATAGATTAAGCATACATTTTCCCCATTATGTTAGCATTAATTTTAGATGAAATTTTTATGTGTACGTAGCTTAGGACTAAATGGAACCTCAATACGGAAGTAGTGAAATGTCACTATGCAAATTTCTTTCAAAGTCTGTTTGGGTGAAGATTAGTGGATAATAGAGTCTGAATACAGAGGAGAAGAAAGGAAAGAATAAATTTTTTAAACATTGTTGCTAAAACATTTTTAAAGACAACATTTTTCTACATTGAAGAACTCTTTTTCTTGTCCTGTAAGTCTGCCTTAATCATCCCACGTGATTGTTGAGGGAGAGAATTGAGGTAGTGAATATAAACACAGTTTGTAAACTACAACTTCTTATGCAAATGTAAGATTTTGCTATTGCTGTGTCGAGCTGGGTCTTGTTTCTAAGCCTTTCCAAATTTTATTCTACTATTCAAACTAAGATACACATACTCTGAATGGCATGTGAAGAGCTTCTCAGGGATACTATGCCTGAATTAGACTAAAGGAATAAACCTCCAGATCTTTGACTTTGACATATACTTGGTCCTCAGACTGATCTGTCTGACAAAGCACCTGTTTTGGAGGGGAGAGTATTACTTTCCCACCACCCTTTTCACAGTTTTCCTTTCCTTACTTTTCAAAAGAAGGACATACCTCTTTTTTACCTATTCAGGGTATTGTGATATATTTTTCTGGGAGACAAAAATATTTATGGCTTCAAACAAAGGGATAATTTTAAATATTAATGTGATATTCAGGAAAGGACTGCTTTTGGATAATAAATATATTTGCAAATTAAATTTCACTTCTCTGTTTTCAACAAAATTGAGGGAAACAATCAAGTTGTTAGCTCATATAGCACTAAAAATAATTTTTGATGATGAATGATATAGAACTTTGGCATGTACATTAATAAATATAAGTACATGTATAGGTATACTATCATATAATTTCCATTTCCCATAGTATAAGAAATGTCTATCAGTATCTACATAATAAAACAAATTATAATAGAATTTATGGTGAACCCTGTCTCATTAAAGTAGTAAGTTGTTTATCCAGAAACACATTACTAATCAAAAATATTAAGCCCCATCTATCTTATTAAAAATGCATTTCCAAGAACATACCTCAAAATAATAAGCACTATCTATGGGAAACCTACAGGCAACATCATACTGAATGGGCAGAAGCTGGAAGTATTCCCCTTGAAAACTGGCATAAGACAAGGATGCCCTCTCTCACAACTCCTATTGAACATAGTACTGGAAGTCCCAGCCAGAGCAATCAGGCAAAAGAAACAAATAAAGTCATCCAAATAGGAAGAAAGCAAGTCAAATTATCCCTGTTTGTAGATGACATGTTTCTGTATCAGAAAACCCTATAGTCTATGGCCAAAAGCCCATTCAGCTGATAAACAACACCTGCAAGATTTCAGATACAAAATCAATGCACAAAAATCACTAGCATTCCTATACAACAACAACAGTCAAGTCAAGAGTCAAACCAGGAAGGCAATCCCATTCACAGTTGCCACAAATATAATAAAATACCAAAGAATAGAGCTAACCAATGAAGTGAAAGATCTGTACAATGAGAACTACGAAACGTTGCTCAAAGAAATCACAGATAATATAAACAAATGGAAAAACATCCCATACTCATGCATAGGAAGAATCAATATTATCAAAATGGCCATACTGCCCAAAGCAACTTATAGATTCAATGTTAATCCTACCAAACTACCAATGACATTCTTCACAGAACTAGAACAAGTTATTTTAAAATTCATATGGAACCAAAAAAGAGCCCAAATAACCAAGGCAATCCAAGCAAAAAGAGCAAAGCTGGAGACATCATGCCACTTGACTTCAAACTACACTGCAGGGCCATAGTAACCAAAACAGTATGGTACTGGTACAAAAACAGGCACACAGACCAATGGAACAGAATAGAGAGCCCAGAAATGAGGCCACACCCCTATGACCATCTAATCTTCAACAAAGCTGACAAAAACAAGCAATGAAGAAAAGACTCCCTATTCAGTAAATGGTGCTGGGAAAACTGGCTAGTCATATGCAGAAGATTGAAACTGGATGTCTCCCTTACACCATAGACAAAAATCAACTCAAGATCGATAAAGTCTTAAATGTAAAACCCAAAACTATAAAAACCCTGGAAGACAACCTAGGCAATACCAGTCTGGACATAGGAATGAACACAGATTTCATGATGAATACACCAAAAGCAATTGCAAACAAACCAAAAATTGACAAGTCAAATCAAATTTAAAGAGTTTCTGTGCAGAAAAAGAAACTATCATCAGAGTAAACAAACAACCTACAGAATGGGAGAAAATTTTTGCAAACTATGTATCCAACAAAGGTCTAATATCCAACATTTATAGATAACTTAAACAAATAAACAAATTTACAGGAAAAAAAAATCCATTAAGAAAACCCCATGGCAAAGGACATGAATAGATACTTTTCAAAAGAAGACATACATGTGGTCAACAAGGATATGAAGAAAAGCTCAACATCACTAATCATTAGATAAATGCAAATCAAACCACAATGAGATACCATCTCACATTAGTCAGAATGGCTATTAATAAACAGTCAAAAAATAACAGATACTGGTGAGTTTGCAGAGAAAAGGAAATGATTATACACTGCTGGTGGGAGCGTAAATCAGTTCAAACATTGTGGAAAGCAGTGTTGAGATTCCTCAAAGAGCTAAAAACAGCACTGCCATTCAACCCAGCAATCCCATTGCTAGGTGTATACCCAAAGGAATATAAATCATTCTGCCATAAAGACACATGTATGTGTATGTTCATTGCAGCACTATTCACAAGAGCAAAAGCATGGAATCCACCTAAATCACCTAAATGCCCATTAATGATAGCCTGGATAAAGAAAATGTGGCACACATACACCATGGAGCCATAAAAAAGAATGAAATCCTGTTCTTTGCAAGTATATGGATGAAGCTGGTGGCCATTATTCTTAACAAACTAACTCAGGAACAGAAAACCAAATACTGCATGTTCTCACTTATAAGTAGGAACTAAATGCTGAGAACACATGGACAAAAAAAAGGCATCAACAGACAGTGGGACCTAACTGAGAATGGAGGGTGTGAGGGAGAAGAGGATCAGAGAAAATAACCAGTGGGTACTAGGTTTAATATCTGAGTGATGAAATCATTTGTCCAACAAACTCCCATGACCTGAGTTCACCCATATAAAACACATGCACATGTACCCCTGAACTTAAAAAGAAAAAAGATGCATTTTCAATAAAAATTTAATTTTGTTAAAATTTATCAAATCTGAAAAAATTGATATTTTGACTTCTTAATTTTGGAGTGATTAGGGTCCTTGGTTATTTGGTTATTTTCTCTGTCTAAATTCAGTTCTTTAAATTTCAAATAGTGTTGGGGATTTAAATTCCATTAGTATGCTACTAACTCCCAAATTTATATCTCTAAGCTTCCTCTAAACTCCAGAATTATGAAGCCAATTGCTTCCTCAACATCTCTTGTTTTTCAAAAAATTTCAAATTCTTAATTGTTGTGAGCACATAGTAGGTGTATATATATGTATACACACACATATATATACACCATATATATGGGTTACATGAGATATTTTGATATAGGCATGCAATGAGTAATAATAAAAAAATCACAATCATACCAGGATACATAGGGTATCCATCACTTTAAGCATTTATCCTTTTGGTTGACAACAATCCAATTATACTCTTTTATTTTTAATTGAACAGTTAAATTAATTTGTACTACTGTCACCCTGTTATGCTAGCAAGTACTCGGTCTTATTTATTCTTTCTGGCTGTTTTTTGCACCCATTAACCATCCCCTCTTCCCCAGCAACCTTCCACCCTGACTCCATCTACCCTTCCCAGCCTCTGGAAACCATCCTTCTCCTCTCTATCTCCATGAGTTCAATTATTTTAATTCTTAGCTCCCACAGATAAGTGAGAATATGTGACGTTTGTCTTTCTGTGCCTGGCTTATTTCACTTAATATCTCCATTTGTATGTCTGACGTCTTAAACTCCTGAGGTTTCCTCCAAACCTGCTCTACCAACAGCTTTTTATGTTAGTTGAGGGAAACTCAATTTTCCCAGTAGTTTGATCCCTGAGCCTTGACACTGTTCTTAATTCCTTTCTTTTCTTTCTTCTTCTTCTTCTCTTTTTAATATCCCACATTCACTCTGTTAAGAAATCCCATGAGTTTTACCTTCAAACTATATCTGGAATCTAATGACCTCTCACTACGCCACTGCTAAAGACGCTAAAAATGGCTCAAGCCTCCATTATCTTTTATATGAATTATGCAGCAGTTTCTTCTCTGGTGTCCCTGAGTCTACAATTCTCACCATATAGTCTATTTTTAATCAATAGCCAGAATCATCTTGATAAAATACATTATATAATGTCACTCCTCTCATAATCCTGCAAAGTTAACTGTGATGCTTAATTTTATGTGTCAATTTGGCTGCGCCATGAGATAGTTTGTCCAACATTATTCTGGAGGTTTCTGTCAGAGTGTTTTTGGATGAGATTAACATTTAAATTGGTGGACTTGAGTAAAGCAGATTATCTCTGTAACGTGAGTGAGCCTTTTCCAAACAGTGAAAGGCCTGAATAGAATGAAATACCTACCTGACCAAGAGGGAGTTCTGCCGACAACCTGCAGAATTGAACTGTAGCATTGACTCTTCGTTGGGTCTAGCCTACCTTGCAGATTTTGGACTTGCCAGCCTCCATAATCATGTGAGTCAATGCACTAAAATTACCTCCTTTAACTTACACACACGCACAAACACACACACATGCACATCTATTCATTCTGTTTTTCTGGGGAATCCTAACAGTACCATTTAAAAAGCTTTCCCTTTTAAAATACCAGGATATCTCTTATCAAAACATCTATTTATTTATGCAATAAGACAAGAAAAAAGATCAGTTAAAATGAATATTTAGGTTTTCTGTTTTTTATTTTTTGTGTTTATTTTTCTAATAAATATGTCCCTTTGTCTAAGTTTTCAAAATTATTGACACAAAATACAAATTTTAGATTCTCTATTACCTCTGTGGTTTTGCCCCATTTTTTATTCTTGATATACTATTTGCAACTTCTGTTTTTTCTTTATCAGTATTTCCAGAAATTTGACAGTTTTATTAATCTTTTAAAAGTATCAGTTGTTAGCAGATTCTGAGCTCTCAATTGGAACGCCTCCACATCACTCAGCCACACTCAGGGACTGGACGCCTCACTCCCATTTCTGAGCCATTAAAGGTCTAAGGCTGCTTCCCCCAAGCCAGCAGAACATCCAGTCATGGATAAAAATGGGCTGGTTCAGAAGGCCAAACTGGCCGAGGAGGCTGAGCGATATGATGACATGGCAGCCTGCATGAAATCTGTAATTGAGCCAGGAGCTGAATTATCCAATGAGGAGAGGAATCTTCTCTCAGTTGCTTATAAAAATGTTGTAGGAGCCCATAGGTCATCTTGGAGGGTCCTCTCAAGTATTGAACAAAAGACGGAAGGTGCTGAGAAAAAACAGCAGATGGCTCGAGAACACAGAGAGAAAATTGAGACGGAGCTAAGAGATGTCTGCAATGATGTACTGTCTCTTTTGGAAAAGTTCTTAATCCCCAATGCTTCACAAGCAGAGAGCAAAGTCTTCTATTTGAAAATGAAAGATTACTATCGTACTTGGCTGAGGTTGCTGCTGGTGATGACAGGAAAGGGACTGTGGATCAGTCACAACAAGCATACCAAGAAGTTTTTGAAATCAGCAAAAAGGAAATGCAACCAACGCATCCTATCAGACTGGGACTGGCCCTTAACTTCTCTGTGTTCTATTATGAGATTCTGAACTGCCCAGAGAAAGTCTGCTCTCTTGCAAAGACAGCTTTTGATGAAGCCATTGCTGAACTTGATACATTAAGTGAAGAGTCATACAAAGACAGCAGGCTAATAATGTAATTACTGAGAGACAACTTGACATTGTGGACATCGGATACCCAAGGAGATGAAGCTGAAGCAGGAGAAGGAGGGGAAAATTAACCAGCCTTCCAACTTTTGTCTGCCTCATTCTAAAATTTACACAGTAGACCATTTGTCTGTCATCCATGCTGTCCCACAAATAGTTTTTTGTTTACGATTTATGACAGGTTTATGTTACTTCTATTTGAATTTCTATATTTCCCATGTGGTTTTTATGTTTAATATTAGGGGAGTAGAGCCAGTTAACATTTAGGGAGTTATCTGTTTTCATCTTGAGGCGGCCAATATGGGGATGTGGAATTTTTCTACAAGTTATAAATGTTTGGCATAGTACTTTTGGTACATTGTGGCTTCACAAGGGCCAGTGTAAAACTGCTTCCATGTCTAAGCAAAGAAAATTGCCTACATATTGGTTTGTCCTGGTGCGGAATAAAAGGGATCATTGGTTCCAGTCACAGGGGTAGTAATTGTGGGTACTTTAAGGTTTGGAACACTTAGAAGGCTGTTGTAGAAACATACCCCATGGATACCACAGGTTAAACCATGTGTATCTGTGGAACACTCAATCTCAACGTGCACACCTTTGACTACAGCTGCAGAAGTGTTCCTTTAGACAAAGTTGTGACCCATTGTACTCTGGATAAGGGCAGAAATGGTTCACATTCCATTATTTGTAAAGTTACCTGCTGTTAGCTTTCATTATTTTTGCTACACTCATTTTATATGTATTTAAGTGTTTCAGGTAACCTAAGAACAAATGTAAAAGTAAAGATGCAGTAAAAATGAATTGCTTGGTATTCATTACTTCATGTATATCAAGCACAGCAGTAAAACAAAAACCCATGTATTTAACTGTTTTTTAGGTTTTTTGCTTTTGTGATTTTTTTTTTTTTTGATACTTGCCTAACATGCATGTGCTGTAAAAATAGTTAACAGGGAAATAACTTGAGATGATGGCTAGCTTTGTTTAATGCCTTATGAAATTTTCATGAACAATCTAAGCATAATTGTTAAGAACACGTGTATTAAATTCATGTAAGTGGAATAAAAGTTTTATGAATGCACTTTTCAACTACTTTCTCTACAGTTTTTCATATAAATTAGTCTTTTGGTTTTGAAACTTCTCTAAAGGAAATTGTACATTTTTTAAAATTTATTCCTTATTCCCTCTTGGCAGCTAATGGGCTTTTACCAAGTTTAAACACAAAATGTATCATAACAACAAAAATACTACTAATATAACTGCTGTTTCCATGTCCCATTATCCCCTCTCTTCCTCTCCACCCTGAAAAAAATGAGTTCCTATTTTTTCTGGGAGAGGGGGAGATTGATTGGAAAACAATGTAATGTGTTCAATTTAAAATTTTGGTATATGGCATTTTCTAACTTAGGAAGCCACAATGTTCTTGGCCCATCATGACAGCATTAACTATAAGTTTTGTGCTTCCAAATCACTTTCTGGTTTTTAAGAATTTCTTGATACTCTTACAGCCTGCCTTCGATTTTGATCCTTTATTTTATTTGTCAGGTGCACAAGATTACCTTCCTCTTTTAGCCTTCTGTCTTGTCACCAACCATTCTTACTTGGTGGCCATGTACTTGGGAAAAGGCCGCATGATCTTTCTGGCTCCACTCAATGTCTAAGGCACCCTGCTTCCTTTGCTTGCACCCCACAGATTATTTTCCTCATCCTATTTACTGCAGTAAATCTCTCCTTAGTTGATGAGATTGTGTTTATCTCCCTTTAAAACCCTACCTATCCTGAATGGTCTGTCATTGTCTGCCTTTAAAATCCTTCCTCTTTCTTCTTCCTCTCTTCTCTAAATAATGATGGGGCTAAGTTATACCCAAAGCTCACTTTAACAAAATGTTTCCTCAGTACTTTGCAGAAAACACCAAACAAAAATGCCATTTTAAAAGACGTGTATTTTTTCTTTTAGAATGTAAGCTCCTCAAGAGCAGGGACAATGTTTTCTATATGTTCTGTTGTGCCTAGTACACTGTAAATGCTCAATAAATATTGATGATGGGGGAAAAAATGTATCAGTTGTTAATTTTTAGGTTCTTTCTATTGTTTCTTTGTTTTTGATTATATTAATTTCTGTTTTTATCTTTATATTTTCCTCTGTTATATGTGGAATGTTTAGTTCATTATTTTTCGACCATTTTTTAGCAACGTATTTAATTAAGATTATTCATTATCACAATTCATGGATCGCAATCCATTATCCAAAACCCTTGGTGTCAAATGTGTTTCAGAATTCACTGATTTTAGATTTTAGAGTGGCAATATGGTTTATAAACTCCATATTATAAAAATCTCCCATGGTATTTGTGCCAATACTCTGGTCATATATTGGGTTGGTGCAAAAGTTATTGTGGTTTTTGCCATTACAAGGTAATTACAAAGTAATGGCAAAAACCGCAATAACTTTTGCACCAATCCATACATCAAGATAATAAAGACTATAGTTTGTCTCATATCAGATTGAGTTAGAGTTTCATGTCAAATTTTCTAAAAATTGTTTTTCAGAGCTTTCGGTAATTCAGAATTACAAATGAGGGATTGCACGCAGTATTGCTTTAGGTTTGTCTCAAAGTGACTCTGTTGTTGCCAAATCCTAAAATGTTATAATTTTCAAAATGACTTATTGGTGAAACCATAATGTGGTTGGAAATAAGCTATTTAGTTTCCAAATGTATGGAGATTTGGGGGTGACCTTTTAATTTTTTGAGGTATAATACAGAGATATGCTCCAATCTTAAGTGTACCATTCAATCAGTTTTGATTAAGGGTTTCAGTTGTATAAGCCAAACCTGCATCAAGACAGAACAGTTTCATCAAACCTCAGAAAGTTCCTTTGTGCTCCTTCCCAATCAGTTACCTCCCTTATAATCTGATCTGATTTCTACCACCATAAATTAATTTTGTCTATCCTAGACTTTCTTATAAGTAGGATCGAACAGTATGTAGTTTTTGTATGGGGGATTCTTTCACACAGAAAAATGTGAAAATTATCCATGTTGTTGCATGTATCATTACTTTGTCCCTTTTTATTGCTGAATAACATTCCTTTCAATATACCATATCCATTTTGTGGCTATTAGGAATTGAATGTCTATAAACAAGGGTTTTTTAGACATATGCTTTCATTTTTCTTAGTTAAATACCCATGAATTGAATTGATGTGTTACATGGTAGACACATATTTAACCTTTTAAGAAATAACAGTTTTCTGAAGAAATTGTATCATTTTGCATTCTCAACTGTAATGTATTAGATTCCGGTTGCTACTAATCTTCTCTAACATTTGATGTTGTAAATTGTTTTTATTTTTGCCATTCTTGTATAAGAACCACAATCTTATTGTGGTTGTAATTTGCATTTCTCTAATCACTGATGATGTTGAAGACTTTCTTATATGCTGTATACCACTTGTATATCTTCAGTTAAGTGTTTGCTCAAGTCTTTTAATCATTTTTTGTTGTTTTTATTTTGTTATAGAGTTGTCTTTTCATATATTTTAGATGTAATTCTTTTGCAGATACATATGAATATTTTCTTCAGCCTACGGCTTGCCTTTTCATTTAATTACTCATTTTTCAATGATTACTGCTCATTTTTCAATGAGCGGAAGATTTTAAAAGTTTGATGAATCCCAATTTATTATTTCTTCTCTTTGTAATTCATGCTTTCTTTGTCCAGTCTAAGCAACTTTTGCCTACAAAGGTCATAAAGATACTTTCTTCTGCTGTTTTTTCTAGAAACTTGATGGTTTTAGCTTTTCCATTTAGTTCTATGATGAATCTCATTAATTTTTGTGCATTGTAGGAAATGGGGGAGTCAAGGTTTTTTGCTCATATGATTATCCGGTTAGTCTAGCTCCATTTGTTGAAGAGATTTTTCACTCCCAGTTGAATTATTTCAGCGTGTTTGTAAAAATAACTTGACTGTACATGTGTGGATCCATTTCATGACTCTCTCTTCTGTTCTATTTTCTATCTATCCTTTCACCAATGGCACACTCTTTTGATTACTGTAGCTTAAAAAAAGTTTTCAAATCAGGTAGTATGAGTTCTCCAATATTATTCTTTGTTTTGAAGATTGCTTTGGCTATTTTAGGTCCTTTGTGATTTTCATATGTATGTTATAATCACCTTGTCAATGTATATTTAAAAGTTTGCTGGGATTTTGATTGAGATTGTGTTGTATCTGAATCAACACGGTAGGGGAGGAGGGAATTGATTGATAACTTTGTTTTATTTAGTATTGTTTCATTTATTTAGGTCTATTTTAAATTTTTTCAGCAATGTTTTATACTTTTTAGTTAAGAGGTATTACAATATCTTTTAATAAATTGTTAAATTTATCCCCAAGAATTTATGTTTCTTGATGCTGTTGTAAATGGTATTTTAAACTTTTTTTCTAATTGCTACTATATGTAATAGAAATGCTATTGGTTTTTGTATACTGATTTTATAGCATACATTGTTAAAATCATATATTAAGTCAGGTAGTTTTCTTATAGACACCTTGGGAGGTTTTACATAAAGAATCATGTCTTTACTTTTCCCAATTTCTATGATTTTTTCTCTTTTGTACAAGCTAGGATCTCCAGTATAAATTTCAATGAAAATGATTGGAGTGGACTTTTTTGTTTTTTCTTAGAAAGCATTCACTATTAAATGCACAATTAACTGTAAATATTTTGTAGCTGCATTACAAATATTTTGCAGAAGTTTCCTTCTAGTATTTGTTTGCTATAAATTTCTACCATAAATATGTGGAATATGTTTTCTGTATCTATTGAAATGATTATAAGATTTTTCTTCTTTAATTATATAATGTGGTGAGTTATTTTGAGTAACTTTCAAATGTTAAGTAAACTTTGTATTTTGGTGCCAAATCCAATTAGTTATGGTTTGGTATGCTTTTTATGTATTACTGGATTTAATTTGCTAACATTTTGTTAAGGATTTTTGCACCTATAGTCACAGAGTATATTGGTCTGCAGTTTTCTTTTTTTTTTTTCTTTGTCCAGCTTTAGTATTAGGAGAATGCTAGCCTCATAAAAAATAGCTGTTAAGTATTTGTTTATTACTTATCATAACAGTATTCTTCATACTGTTAAATATTTCCTCTATTTTTGAAATATTTAGAAAATCTTACTATTATTTCTTCTTTAAATATTTGGTAGAATTCACCAGTACATCCTTCTGGGTTTGTTCAATGATTCTTTTCTCTGCTGTGTCCAATTTACTGATAAACTTATTGAACATATTATCTATTATCCAATACCATGGTTTTTTTTATTTTTATGTTTTCCATTTTACTTTTATACAATATTCATCTCTGTTAAAATTCCCCATCTTTTCATGTAGATTGTCCATTTTTTCATTATATTTAAAATTTTTTTTTAAAATTATAATTATTTTAAAGTCCCTGTCTGATAATTCTAACATTTAGGCCATCTCTGAATTTATTCCTTTTTTTCATTTCATGATGGGTCATATTTTCTTATTTTTTGAGTGAATCTCATAATTATTGATTGAATGCAGGATACTTTGAGTAAGTATAGTAAGTAAGGAGGTAAATAATATTTACATTATGAAAAATATACTTCTGTGAAGTCATTAGTTACGTGATTAAATTAAACTGGTTTGTGATTGAACTGGGTTTGGGTTTTGTGATGGCTTAAATGATGTCCCTGCTCCCATAGACTGGCTTCATGTATTTCCAGGGGTGCATTGTTGCTGTATTGTACTTCTCGTAAGGCCTGGAGTGCCAGACATATATCTCAGTTCGCTTGCTCTGGACCCAGAATTAGTAAGGTAGTCCTCTGTCTCTCTCTCAGTGCTCCTTCACTTTCCTCAGCATCAGGCTGCTGTTGCCTCATGCTTGATGGAATGTATGTGGGATAAAGAATAGGGAGGGGAATTCCACTGTGTTTCCTGTCTTTGCCCTCAGACTTAAGAAACCCTTGCTTTCATAAACCTCAGAAGGAACTGCTCTTAGCAATCCTCTTCCTCCCCCAGTGGCAGACAGCTGCTGTCTTAGTCACTGCAGGAGTTTCTCTGTTCTCCTTGCTCTGTCCTAAGGCTTAGGCATGCCCCATATACCTGTGATTTAGTAGGTGTCTCTCTCAGTGGTTTTGCCCTGCTTTCAGTCTTTTTCATGAGCTCTCATTTAAGGACCATTAAAGAGCTGATGAATGCCACAGACTCCCCCGTGTCCAAGGCTCTCAGGATTCTGATACTATCATGCCATTCTATATGTAGCCTTTAGAAATTTATTAAAACTTCAGCTGTTTTTCTCCTTTCCCATGACTGGGGTAGCTGCCTTTCTCTCTGGCTATCCTGTCAAAGATAAAACAGTCATGTGTACTGTTTCTTGAGAGAAGCTTGTCACTCTTCAATATTAGCTCATTAAGTTACCTTGTGACATCAGCATTAAGCCCTTACCTTGTTAACTCATACTTACCATTTAAATTTTATCTCAACTTTTATTTCCTAGGTAAGGGCTCCCCTGAGTTTTAGATCATAAGATGCTTTTGCTTTTGCCTTCCACGGCGTTTTGCTTCCCTTTCCTGTTTATAAGTTATCACACTTTTACTTTTAAAATGTCTGCAGCTTTCTCCAAGGCAAACATTATGCCTGTCTCCACTCACTGTTATATATCCTAAATCTAATGCAGAGCCTGGTATTAATAGGCACTCAAGAAAATATTTGTTGAATTGAATTGAAATTCACACTTTATATTCCTGGGAGGCATTTTGAGGTCACAGCTGAAGGATAAAGGGAGGGAGATAATTTCTTTTATTGATGTGAATGATACAATTAAAATCCTGTGTCCACTAACAGTGTAAAACAATTATCTCCTTCCATTTCCAGTATTGCTGGGAAGGCTACATGTCTTCGAAGTTAGGACCTTGTTCTCCGCCATTGCATAGTCTTTGTTTTGTGTCCCATCTTCTCAACTAGTAGCTGATGACCTTGGACAAATTGCTTAATCCCTCAGAATCCTACTTTCCTCACTCATCAAATGGAGATAATACCATCCATCTCATTGGGTTGGTATATGAATGAATTGAATTTATATGTACAAAGACCTACTGGATATTTAATAAGTAGTTACTATTGTGTTTACTTCTTTTTGGTCCCTTCCTTGTTGTTTTCTCAAGAAGGAAGGGGAAGGGCTGTCTAAAGAGGAACAGGCAATTATGCATGTCTCCTTCCCCTGCATCCAGTGTATTATTAAATTCTTCTTTTCACACTTCTTTTTTTTTCTTGATCTTTCTTAACTCATTTGTTTAAAGATTATTGAACAAAATGGGGCAGAGAGAGCCAACAAAGGATCCTTTTTATTTTTGAGATGGAGTCTCGCTCTGTTGCCCAGGCTGGAGTGCAGTGGCGCGATCTCGGCTCACTGCAAGCTCCGCCTCCCAGGTTCACGTCATTCTCCTGCCTCAGCCTCCCAAGTAGCTGGGATTATAGGCGCCCGCCACCATGCCTGGCTAATTTTTTTGTGTTTTTAGTAGAGAGAGGGTTTCACCATGTTAGCCAGGATGGTCTCGATCTCCGGACCTTGTGATCTGCCCCACTCGGCCTCCCAAAGTGCTGGGATTATAGGCGTGAGCCACTGTGCCTGGCCAAAGTTTCCTTAAAGTAAAATATGAGTATGTCAATATTAATCTATTGAAATTTGATCAGACAAGAACGATTTCATCCACTTTGTGATGGCGCTGATATATAAAGAGGCTGTGAAACTATCCGGAGGCCTGAATATTCTTTGTTTCTAAAATTCCAACATGAAGTTAGGTTTACAGGCACAGAGGGAGTTCTGAGAGTTATGCTTTCTAACTCTAAGGCAAACTCAGGAAACTCCTCTGCAAGTTGAAGTCTCTATATGACCTTTCCAACCCTTCCTTTGGGCTCCTTTTCTTCTCTGAAAATCTCTTTATTGACTGTGGAGTAGGGGTGTAAGGAATCGAGGAGGGGCTCTATTTGGGTCTAAGGGTATCCAATTGTGATTTTCTTATGCCAAGAGCGTATGTTAATTGCTTTATCACCAGTGCCTGATCTAATTTGTCCAGTCTCATAGTTTAGCTGCATAAACACAATTTGGCTACTACCACTTTTAAGCAGTAACTCGCCAATACTGGCAAAGTAACACTACCATCAGGAGAAAAGATTGGACCATATGGCAGCATCAATCAGAAGTAGTATCATGAGTGCTAAACCAAACCTTCAATCAAATGGGGCAACCAAAGATCAAGGTTAGGTTACCAGGCTGGCCTGCAATATAGGTAACAGATGCAGCAAACTGGAAGAAAATCAAGAATGCAGAGAATCAGATCAAGTTTCCAGGCCAAAGTTAGGAACATTAAAGATAAGAGTCAAGTTGTTAAGGCAAGGAGAGGACCACAGAAAATCAGAACACAGGACAACTGAGGTGAATTATTTAGCTGAGATCAGGAACTCCATAGGTCAACATCAAGGAGAGTGAAAAAGTCTATTGATTCAGGTTTCAGCCAAGGACTGTGTAGAGTCAAAGACGTAGGTCACCAGTAAGACTAAGAATGCCTTGGAGCCCAAAATAGCTGGCTACACCTGGAAGTAGCATTGACTGCTCCTTACCTGCCTATTTCCATGAAGCTTCATGGAAAAGGAATAGAAGTAAGGCCTTTAAGTACCTGCTTGTACGACTCTACTAATTTCCTTTCCAGTCCTATTTTTGTTACAATGGCAAAGTGTATAGTTGCCTCTGTACAGCCCTTATTTTGCTTCTACTGTCTTACAC
The DNA here is from genome assembly GCF_000951045.1 of Mandrillus leucophaeus. Taxonomy (NCBI): domain Eukaryota; kingdom Metazoa; phylum Chordata; class Mammalia; order Primates; family Cercopithecidae; genus Mandrillus; species Mandrillus leucophaeus. The sequence continues at coordinate 4,448,042 of NW_012102110.1, forward strand.
CCTGAGATCAGACAGATTCCAATGGTAGAGAAAATGGTGATTAAAGGTTCATTGGTTCTCTGTTCTATCCCACCCATCCCATTTCTGATTCCTGCTCTCCACAGGCAACTCTTTTACCTGTTTTATTTTTCTGCATTTACCTGCTTATTTCTAAACAATAGGCTTCTATGGCTATTTCTGGATATTTTTTGGTTTTAAGTTCTACTGACATTCTTGTCAGCAGATGTTGACAAGATGTAGTTTTAGGTTCTATTGACATCTTGGTAGGAATAATGAAGATTTAGGTTTCTTACACCCCTGCCTGCTATCCCCAAATCACTTCTCCCATTTTTTCAAGATGTTATATCTTGAATTTTTGTTAAATTCATATTGATATTTGTAATATTATGATTATATGAACTATTTATAGCTGTGCCATGTAGTTATAAAAATTACATTTTTTATTCTTTATAACTTTTGGTTTTTCCAAGGATCAATGAATCCCTCCTTTTTGGTTCCTTAATTTTCTACTTATCTATCACAGATATATTTCTCCACTCTGCTAATCTCTCCCTACTATATTCAAAATATCAGGTTATCTACATGGCCCTTCTTAGAAACCACCATCCTTTTGCTGGATTGGTGATTTTCTAGAAATGCTGCATGCTGCCATTATGGAGATTTATTTTCACTAACATCCTGGGGATTTAAATATTTTTAAGATGCATTCCCTATTTTCCTGGATCCTGTAGATTCAAAATATACATGTGCCATAGTCCATTTTAAAATAATCACATTCCATCCTTGAATTTTCACAGTATAAGCTTTGGGATTCAAGGGTCTACTGTTTTTTTTTTTTTTTTTTTTTTCTTTCTCAGTGCTTACTAATGGAATTCCAATACTCAGCCTTGAACATTTCAGGCCTTCCTAAGAGCTGGTGAAAGAAATCTGAGAAAAATCAAGAGGGAAAATATTTTCTCATTCTTACAGTTGCATAAAGCAGATAGTCTTCTGCATCATAAAACTTTCTGAAAAGTGATTTGAAAAAGTTTAGAAGAGTATCAGTTTTATTCTCCCGTCCAGGCTTAAGATTTGTGTAAAGATATATTTACCTAATATGTTCTTTGCTTAAAAGTGTTCTTAGAAGCATTATTCGTACAAGAAAATCTTTTGGACACCTAAGCATTAGAATTTGTTGCTATGACCTACAAAATATAATAGGTTACTTCAAAAATTTGCAAATCAGACTGGTTGTCTTAATAATTTGTTGCACTGACAATAAAATTCAAATGGACGTATTTTTCTGAGGTTGGTTTGTTGACCTAGAAAAGGATTATGAATGAAAAATAATCTATGACCCTGTTGTGTACTTTACTGAAACAAAATTGTAGGTATTTTGTCTTATTTGGAATTTACACTCTCATTAATCTTCCTCTTGGTTTACACTCTCTTTTTTGTGTAGCATATTCTTCAGAATTTTCCTCTGAAATGGTGCACAAGAGGTAATTTTTTGGGCCTTCCTCAAGTTGAAAAATGCCATTATTTTTCTCATACTCTACAATCGATCGTTTGGCTGAGTGTTAGCATTTTAGTATTGAAATCATTTTTTTTTTCTCAGCATTTTGAAAAATTTTCTCTATTGTCTTCTAGCTGCCACTGCTGTCATTTAAGTGCTAATGATCTGAATTGTCATTCTCACATGCATTACTGCAGAAACCTCCTAATTCCCTGCTGCCACTCGTGCCTTACTATCGGTCATTCTTAACACAGCAGCAGGGTGAACTTTTTGAAAAAGAAATCAGATCATGTCAAACCTCGCAATGACTCCCCACCTCAATTATGGTTCCTCTCATGCCCTTACAATGGCCTTAAAGGCCTCACATGCTGTGAGCCCTGTTACTTCTCTGGTATCATCTCTAGTTTCCTCCCCCATGTTTACTCTGCTCTAGGCACACTGGCCTCCCAGCTGTTCCATGAACACGTGCGATATGCCAACGCCTTTGACACTTGGCACTGACTGCTCCTTGGTCAGAAGGCTCCTCACCCAGACATCTCGAAGATGAACACCTTCACTTCTTTCAAGTCTTTGCTTAAAACATACCTTCTCAGGTACACCAATCAGATGTAGATTTGGTCTTTTCACATAGTCCCATATTTCCTAGAGGGTTTGTTCATTTTTTTTTTTTTTACTCTTTTTTCTCTAAACTTCTCTTCTTGCTTCATTTCATTCATTTGATCTTCAATCACTGATACCCTTTCTTCCAGTTGATCGAGTCAGTTATTGAAGCTTGTGCATTTGTCATGTAGTTCTCGTGTCATGGTTTTCATCTCTATCAGGTCATTTAAGGACTTGTCTACATTGGTTATTCTAGTTAGCCATTCATCAAATCTTTTTTCAAGGTTTTTAGTTTCTTTGCACTGGGTTCGTAGTTCCTCCTTGAGCTCGGAGAAGTTTGATGGTCTGAAGCCTTCTTCTCTCAACTCGTCAAAGTCATTCTCTGTCCAGCTTTGTTCTGTTGCTGGTGAGGAGCTGTGTTCCTTTGGAGGGGGAGAGGCACTCTGATTTTTAGAATTTTCAGCTTTTCTGCACTGCTTTTTCCCCATCTTTGTGGTTTTATCTACCTTTGGTCCTTTATGATGGTGACATACAGATGGGGTTTTGGTGTAGATGTCCTTTCTGCTTGTTAGTTTTTCTTCTAACAGTCAGGACCCTCAGCTGCAGGTCTGTTGGAGTTTGCTGGAGGTCCACTCCAGACCCTGTTTGCCTGGGTATCAGCAGTGGAGGCTGCAGAAGAGTGAATATTGCTGAACAGCAAATGTTGCTGTCTGATCGTTTCTCTGAAAGCTTCATCTCAGAGGTGTACCCTGCCACATGAGGTGTGAGGTGTCGATCTGCTACTAGTGGGGGATGTCTCCCAGTTAGGCTACTCGAGGGTTAGGGACCCACTTGAGCAGGCAGTCTATCCATTCTCAGATCTCAAACTCTGTGCTAGGAGAACCACTACTCTCTTCAAAGCTGTCAGACAGGGACATTTACATCTGCAGAGGTTTCTGCTGCCTTTTGTTTGGCTATGCCCTGTCCCCAGAGGTGGAGTCTACAAAGGCAGGCAGGCCTCCTTGAGCTGTGGTGGGCTCCATCCAGTTCCAGCTTCCCTGCAGCTTTGTTTACCTACTCAAGCCTCAGCAATGGCAGGCACCCCTCCCCCAGCCTCGCTGCCGCCTTACAGTTAGATCTCAGACTGCTGTACTCACAATGAGGGAGGCTCTGTGGGTGTGGGACCCTCCAAACCAGGTGTGGGATATAATCTCCTGGTGTGCCATTTGCTAAGACCCTTGGTAAAGTGCAGTATTAGGGTGGGAGTGACCCGATTTTCCAGGTGTTGTGTATCACGGTTTCCCTTGGCTAGGAAAGGAAATTCTCTACCCCCTTGTGCTTCCCAGGTGAGGGATGCCTCGCCCTGCTTCGGCTGTCACTCACTGGGCTGCATCCACCATCCTGCACCCACTGTCCTGCATGCACTGTCTGACATGCCCCAGTGAGATGAACCTGGTACCTCAGGTGGAAATGCAGAAATCACCCGTCTTCTGTATCACTCACGCTGGGAGCTGGAGGCTAGAGCTGTTCCTATTCGGCCATCTTAGCACCAGCTGCCAGTATTTTATTGAGGATTTTTGCATTGATGTTCATTACGGATATTGGTCTAAAATTCTCTTTTTCCATTGTGTCTCTGCCAGGTTTTGGTATCAAGATGATGCTGGCCTCATAAAATGAGTTAGGGAGGATTCCCTCTTTTTCTATTGATTGGAATAGTTTCAGAAGGAATGGTACGAGCTCCTCTTTTTACCTCTGGTAGAATTTGACTGTGAATCTTTCTGGTCCTGGACTTTTTTTGGTTGGTCGGCTATTAATTATTGCCTCAATTTCAGAGCTTGTTACTGGTCTATTCAGGGATTCAACTTCTTCCTGGTTTAGTCTTGGGAGGGTGTATGTGTCCAGGAATTTACCCATTTCTTCTAGATTGTCTAGTTTATTTGCATAGAGGTGTTTACAGTATTCCCTGATGGTAGTTTGTATTTCTATGGGATCAGTGGTGATATCCCTTTTATCATTTTTTATTGTGTCTATTTGATTCTTTTCTCTTTTCTTCTTTATTAGTCTTGCTAGTGGTCTATCAGTTTTGTTGAACTTTTCAAAAAACCAGCTGCTGAATGCATTGTGTTTTTTTTAAATGATTTTTTTTGTGTCTCTATCTCCTTCAGTTCTGCCAAAAGAGAGCCCACATTGCCAAGACAATCCTAAGCCAAAAGAACAAAGCTGGAGGCATCATGCTACCTGACTTCAAACTATACTACAAGGCTACAGT
>NW_012102110.1:4453480-4460270 GCF_000951045.1 Mandrillus leucophaeus
CAAGAACAGAAAACCAAACACCGCATGTTCTCACTTATAGGTGGGAATTGAACAAAGAGATCACCTGGACACAGGAAGGGGAACATCACACACCAGGGCCTGTCATGGGGTGGGGGGATGGAGGAGGGATAGCCTTAGGAGATACACCTAATGAAAATGACGAATTAATGGATGCAGCACACCAACATGGCATATGTATACATATGTAACAAACCTGCATGTTGTGCACATGTACCTGAGAACATAAAGTATAATAATTAAAAAAAAAAAAAAACCTTTTTAAATAAAGACTAGTCATGCCAAAAAAAAAAAAAAAAAAAAAAACCTTCTCAAGAGGACTATTTTGATTATCCTGTTTGGAATGAAAGGCCATCTTCTCTTCTCATTCCAATTTCCCCTTATCCTGATTTGTTTTTTCTTTTTATGTAGCACTAAGCTTTTAACTAACTGTATTGTTTATGTATATACCTTGTCTATTATGTAAACTCTAAAAGGGCAGAGATCTTTGTCTATTTTGTCATGAATATTGCCCCGTGCCAAAAGCAGAACACAGTGCACAATATATGTTTGAATGAATAAACTGAAAAGTGATTATTATATTCTTCTTCCATGCAATATGACAGAGAAACTTTATTTTAGTAATATTTCTAGTGCAAAGGTTACTTGTACAATCAAACTTTTCATCATTTTACTGCCTCCATCTGTTTTCCACAACGTAGATAGAGCAATACTTCCAAGATGTTAACCTGGTGATGTCAGCCCCATCTCCACCCCTCCTCCACTCTGCTTAAGATACCCCAAGTGGCTTTCTATGATTTTAGGATTAAGACAGAATTCTTTGATATGGCCTATAAAGCCCTGCATGGATTGCTTCTTGCCTGAGCCATAGAGTTTTCACATAAACTATTCTCTCTTCTTGGAATGCTCTCTCTCTCTCTCTCTCTCTCTCTCTCTCTCTCTCCATTAACTACAGGAGCAAAGCCACATTCTAAAAGGGGAGGGCATGCAAGTGGGGGAGAACCTGGAAATAGAGTCCAGCAAGAGGCTTGAGCCACGCCCTTTGATTTCTTGCGGAGCAAAGATGAAAAGAAAAAGGCATTGTCCATTCTTACTGCTTTCTCTAGCATCTTCTCATCCTAGTATTAACTGCCATTAAGTCAATGAATTACCTCTTTAAAAAACAGCAACACTGTCATATGTAATGAAGGAATAGCCTTTTTCACTTCAGTTATGCTTCTCGTTAATTCCTGCATATTTCTCAGATCTCCGCTCAAGGGTCAATTTCTCAGGGCAGTTTTCTCCAACTAAATTCCATCCACCTTTGATGAGCTCTCTCAGCATTATGCACCTCCACTCCTTAGTACTTACTGTAGAGACACATACTTATACATACATGTGTTATCTGGCTAATTTCTAATGCTCCCACTAGACTGTAAGCTTCATGAGGATAAGGGAATGAGACTAGATTTTTTCTTGATATGGTCTCTGTTGTCTAGTGCAATGTCTGGATCATGGGTGATAACAGAAAAACTATTTTAAAATAAATTCACAGGTGTAAAGTAGTCTGTTTAGGCATCAACTTTCATTATATATTAGATCTAATTCAAGCATAATTGCATAATTCCCCTCGTTAGTGTACTAAGCTTTAGGGCTGACCCTCTCTCCCTCAGATGCTATGCACTAAATTCTATAAAGTCATAGCTGATTTACATACCCACTCTTCTATTGGTCTTCTTCTTGTTCTTAACAACTGCCTTATGTGGTTCTTCAAATATGGAATTTTTATTTTAATCATCAAAGCAGAATGTTAATTTTATATTATTCTGGTGTCACATTGGTTAACGCTGACTTGAAATGTAGTTTCAGAGTTTTACAACTCTAAGAACCAGCCATTTTCACTGATTTCTAAAAATGTGTCTGTCCTTTTACATTCCATATACATTCTAAAAATGTACATAAACTTTTGTAAAATTTCATAAAACTGCTCCGAGTGTGCAGAACTTTCATACAACTCAAGAACTGACTATGACTTTCAGGCCTCAATAAAAACTTACAAGGTCTAGGTAAAAGAAGTGTAGGAGATGAGGATGGGAATAAGAAATGAGTGATGACAAAATGAAAAGCAGGATGAGGCCACAGTGGATGAGCAAAATGAAGCCAGGAATTTTTTTTCACACTAGATTTCTTGTCTTTATTCCAGAGAATATGTAGAGGTGTAAAAAAATTTATTGTCTTCTGATATTTGGCTTATGACACTTGGTTTCAAGATTCATTTTAGTTTTGAGAGGAATGAATTCTCTGTATAATGATCATTCTGCTGGCCTAGTCAGTAAATCTAGTTGCTTTTCTATCAGAGGTGATGGATTTGCTGTGATCCAGCCACAATCTGTTACCCAGTCCAGCTACTGGCAGGTTTCATGGATTTGTAAAAGAGATGAGTAAATTAGGAATCCAGCCTATAGTTATGAAGTGGAACAAAGTTAGTAGGCTTCATTTTGCTTCAAATGTAAGTCTGTCATGCTTATTCTCCAGACACCCTGAATAGATGTGTATAAATGCAAATATAGAGATGAGCTATTTTAAATTATGTCCCCTAAACCAGCCAACATTCACAACTGCACAAAACACACATGCCTGCCAAAGTACTATTAAAATCAGCCTGAAAAAAATGACCCAAGGGAGTCAAGTAGTTTATGAGTTTGGCTGTCACTAGATATTTAATTCATTTGAAGCACCCTTTATAACTGGAATGATAGGAGATGCCATAAAGATCCAGAGATCTTGATAGATGCACCAAGAGTAAACGAGGGACAGCTTTTCAGCCTCACTTCATTATTGTCTGGCTTTCATCAGTGAGCCAGAGCCTGAGAGCCAGAGCTCGAGTGGCCCATTGAGTCTCTGCAGAGAAGGACGAGTCAGTGAAGTTTCAGAGGTTACCCTTGCCTAAGGTGGGCATTTCCTAGTAATGTTTCTGTGCTATGTGTGCAACTTAGTTGCTGATGTCACTAGTGACAAAAGTTTACATAATCATTCATTTGGACATGGTTGAACAGGAAAAATAAAAACACACTAAAACAAATATACTCAACCCTGATATCAATCAAAAGACAACTGTAGTTAAGAACAAAAGGAAACACAAAACATACTTGGCCTGATAAGTTGTTCTGTGTGAAAAAAGAAGATTGTCCAAGACATAAATCATGGCAACTTCCCTCTGCAGTAAGCACTTTTTTCCCCTCAGAATTATCATTTTATAATCGGAAAAGCCCTAGAGTTTAAAGTATGCCTCGTACAAATGTCACTTCCAAGCTTCAGTGCTAATCCAGAGGAAATATTATCCTAGTGGTCTCCAAGGCCCAATGTCTAGGTGTTGGATACATGATAAACTTACGTGGAGCTTTCTTAGTGAGATATAGTCCTCCAGAGGATTGAATTTTTCAAGGCCTAGTACAACCCAACCCTTTAAAATAAGATTTAAGCTTCCCTTGTCAGGTTCTTTTAAGAGCTTTTTAAATTTTTTTTATTTGCTGCTTTGACCAGGTTCTAATCCCTAGTCCCCAGTGACAACCTTTGGCCATCTCCACCATTTCATGTCTGGTTTCCCATGCCTGGGGCAGCTTGCACAATTAAAGCTATTTTTTCCCCACTCCCACAGAAGAGCCTCATGGAAATAATTTAAGATATAAAATCTAACTTTTTTTTTTGTAGCTATAATAAGACTTTCTTGCTACTTTATGGGTAGTATTACAGATTTTTAATCATTTTTTACATTCTATAGGCAGCTTTCTAGAATACAATAGATAATGACAGAATAACAGGTATTGGAAATAAAAAGTGGATCTACCAATTTGAACTCTCCAAAGCACAGCTAAAATGTAAGTTTACTGCACAAAGACAAATGGCTTCCAAAGGTTTCCAAGAGGTCTAGGAGGGGGTTACAGTATATCACTTGATTGAGTGTCTGCTTTTTTTTAAAAAAAAAAAAAAAAAAAGGATAAAGAAATAGGCAAACACTGTCTGTGTAGTTGGACCCATGTAGGGTGAAGTGAGGCCTGGTGGTCTGTGTGACCCTGTTGGTAAATCCTGTTTGCACTATTTTTCATACTGCTCTTTCATTTTAAGCTGAAAGTCTACTTAAATGCCCACTTTGTCACAAATGCACATTAAGTTTATTAAGCAAGTATTACCCATTTGTATTCTTGACAATGATTTTTTTACCAAAACCTACACATGGGAATTTACTTTGTTTTTTATTTTTATTTTATTTTTTCTTTTTGAGATGAAGTCTCTCTCTGTGACCCAAGCTGGAGTACAGTGGCACGATCTTGGCTCACTGCAACCTCTGCCTACCGGGTTCAAGCGATTCTCCTGACTCAGCCACCCGAGTACTGGGACTGCAGGTGCCTGCCACCATGCCCAGTTAATTTTTGTATTTTTAGTAGAGATGGGATTTCACTATGTTGGCCAGGCTGGTCTTGAGTTCCTGACCTTGTGATCCACGCACTTCGGCTTCCCAAAGTGCTGGGATTGTAAGTATAAGCCACCTTGCTCGGTCCAGGAATGTATTTTGATGATTTTATCATAAATTTAATTTTGCTAAGTTTGGCCTATTATTTTAGCCTTCTAAATCTATCATTCTGGGTAGTAGGTTGGGGTCATCCTGTTTCAGCTATCAGCATATTACTTTTGTTTCAGCCTTGTTTTAGCTACCAATTATAGAAACCTTTGGTCTATATCTTCTTAAGGTCATTAATAAAAATGTCAGTAGGTTTTAGCCAAGGCAGAAGTTCATCCCTGGAAATCCTGGAGATAAACTACTGTCAAAGAGAAATCAGAGCCTACAGTAGTTAAATTGGTAAAACCAGATTTTGGTTCAAGACTATTGCAATAGTGAAAAAGAGACTGGAGTATAGAACTTGGCTCAGTTCCAAATACAGCTGGGCAAGTGGGAATTTATAGCTAAGAAGCAGGGTGTGAGGCAGTGGATGGAAAATTACTTTGAAGGAAGCATCAAGGGTAAGAGGAGATTCTGGCTCAACTGACTTGATAGGATTCTTGCTGGAGACAGGCCACTGTGATAAGATCCTGAAGGTGGAGAATGCAAAATTTGGTCAGATATCAAAGGCAACCAGATACTGAGGGTAAGGATTCTCTCTACACTAACGTAACAACATTTTTGCTGAAACTGGACTCTACAGAGACAGAGAGAGAAGCCAAAATTTGGACATCATTGAGTAGAAGATTCAGAGGTGCCTATTAAAGTTTGGTCAAGTGGGATGGTGTCTTGTCACTCCCTCCTCTTGTTCAAGTAAAGAAAAGGCATTCTTTTATCCTCTCAAAAATCTACATTTGCTTCTGGAGGCTCTCAGTAGAACCTCAGTTTGTGGTCTCCAGTTGGAAAACTTTTCTAGTCTAAATAGCTTTTTTATTTCTTTAGTTGTGAAACATGAGCCCAATGTTAACACCCTGTAATTTGATAGCAGTGTTAGCAATGAGTAAAACAGTATAAGGTCACTTCTCTCTGGGCTCAAGATTAGTTTTCTGATGGTAGTGTTTTTAGAAAACCAGATTGCTTACTTATAAAGGGACAATCAGGAAGTTATAAAGGGACGGAAGCCTTGAATTTTTGGTTATAGGATTGAATATGTATTTTTTATTGACCCTTGATGTATCTAAAGATGCCAGGTTAGGTCAAGTTAGAGCCCCACACTAGCTGAGATGCACATGACATCTTCATGGGTCTTCCCATGAGAATTTCAAAAGTGAGTACCTTATGTGGAGGTGAAGACGTAAGAGTCATAAGAGCAATGGGAATCACTTATGGCCATGGCAAGTCCAATTTTTCAGATGGTTTAGCCAGTTTGGTCTTAAGAATGCTGTTGGCTTTTTCTATGGTTCCTAATGACTGAGGGTGGTAAGAGCAGTATAGTCTTTGACTAATGTGTGTTACTTTTCCATTTTTTTGTATAATTTTACCAATAAAATGTGATCTCTATCTCTAGAGATGGGAGAGGGGATACTCCAGGTGGGGAAAATTTATCCGGAAAACTCCACTGACAGCACTAGACAGATCATCAAGACAGAAAGTCAACAAAGAAACAATGGATTTAAACTATACCCAACAACTGCAGAATATACATTCTATTTATCAGCTCATGGAACATTCTCCAAGATAGACCATATAATAGAACCAAAAAAGAGTCCACATAGCCAAAGCAAAACTAGGTAAAACTAACAAATCTGAAGGCATCACACAAGGCCATAATCACCAAAACAGCATGGTACTGGTATAAAAATAGGCACATGGACCAAGGGAACAGAATAAAGAACCCAGAAATAAACCCAAATACTTATAGCCAACTGATCTTTGACATAGCAAATGAAAACATAAAATGGGGAAAGGACACCCTTTTCAACAAATGATGCTGGGATAATTGGCAAGTTAGTGTCACTGTCTCAGCAAGAAAATAACATTTTATTTTTCATTGAGTCTAACAGGACTTTACCATGTATGAGAGTGGCTCAATCATTTGCCGAGTTAAAAAGCAGGCACACCACAATTCCTTAAAAGAAAAGTGTTCTCCAGGAAAGAAAAAAAATGCTTGGATAATGCAAGTTATAGATAAATATAGCCTTGCCTGGAAATCTTTATCTCACCCTCCAGTCTCGAATGACTCCTGCCACAATTTTTATCTGAGCCTAATCTTTAATAAGTGAATTGGAGAAGTGGAAGACTTCAACCTCCACTGCTTCCTTCTTTCCTTCCTTCCTCTCTCCCTCTTTTCTTTTC
>NW_012102110.1:4460380-4495224 GCF_000951045.1 Mandrillus leucophaeus
TTCCTTCCTTCCTTCCTCTTTCTCTCTCTTTCTTTTCTTTCTTTTCTTTCTTCTTCTTTCTTTTTTGCCTTTTCCAAGATCTTTGCAAATACAAGCTCTCTATACTAGGGTAATAATTATTACCCTAGTATATAGGTTGTGATGGTGGAAGGACAGAAAAGGATGAGAAAACTGTTGTGTCACATATTTGATATGCAATGTGGAATCATTGAAGGGTTTTAAAAAGGGGAGTAAAAATTTTCTGATTTGTAGGTATTAAAACAAGATGATAGTTTGCAGATTACAGAATATTAATTTTTATATTATTGTGAGTTATTTCTAGATGTAAAGGTTAGCTTTCTTAAGGTGTCTTCTGAAGGCTGACCCCCAGAAAAGGAATTGAATTCTTTAAAAGTTCCGTGTACACTACTATGGTCCAGTTTTTAAGGCAGTCAATTCTAGCCAACCACAAGCTTGAACTCCGGGCCTTAGGCATGCACAGGATGAGGCTGTGGCTTCGCAATTATGAACAATGATCAGGCAAATCCTGCAGCAAGCTTACTACATCACACAGCTGCAACTACCTAAGACCACAGCTTTCAGATTATGACAGAGGAAGAGCTGGCGTTACCCCCAAGTCAAAAAATTAAGCTGAAGTCAAGGTTTTGCAATGTCACATAGTCATTTTGTCCTGGTCCTTCATCAAGCCAGAACATGAGCAGCTGCTTCCCTAAACATGCAGCTTAAGATATCCCCAACCCAAGGGGCAGGGTGTCTCTCCCAGCATATAACATCCAGCTCTGACAGGTGGCTGTGCCCTGCTCTAGGATGAATGGATAATGGGAAATTTTATGCCTGCTACTGACTCACTTTCTGTGCATTTTATTTAATGAGCACTGCTCTAGGAGGTCTCGTATAAATGACATTTGGCCATTTGCCTTTGCTTGCATGACTGTTTCATACAAACAACTACCTTAATGTACAAAAAGCTAATAAGGTGAATATATTTGCACCCACAACTTAGCTGAAGATTTAAACATTGCCAATACTACCAAAGTTCCCTGGCATTCCATTCCAGATGTATCCTCTCCTTATCTCTCAGGATTGTTCCCTGTACTGATCATTGTATTTACTCTTCTCCTAAAATCATGCTGCTTAGTTTAGTATGTGTTTGAACTTTATATGCCTAGAAATATACAGTATATATACAGAAATATATTTTTGCAATTTGCTTTTCACACAACATTGTGTTTCTGAGATTCATTCATATTTATGGAGAAGAGTAGTAGCAGATGTTTTCAAGAGCACAAGGTAAGGACAAGGCTAAAGTCTGATTCAGCCAGTTAAGATACAATGAGTTATTTTTAGGCTCAGGCAGTTTGTTATTTTCATAAAAAGTGAAATAAAGAGTAGCCAAAGATGCCAGGTAGATGCATCCCTGTCTTATGCATCCAAAATTATGATACTAAAACAAAAAGGGCTGAATGACTGCCTATAGGAGTTGCAAGATACTCCATTACTAAGACGCAATTCCAGACTGGAGCTAAGTGGTTTTGTAGCCTGATGCCATAACTTACAGAAAGCCTCATATCTCATCAGTATCTGGGAAGTGATAAGAAACTGTCCTATGCAAGACAAATGCACACTTATGTTTATTGCAGCACTGTTCACAATATCAAAGACTTGGAACCAACCCAAATGCCCATCAGTGATAGACTGGATAAAGAAAATGTGGCACATATACACCATGGAATACTATGCAGCCATAAATAGGGGTGAGTTCATGTCCTTTGCAGGGACATGGATGAAGCTGGAAACCATCATTTTCAGCAAACTAACACAGGAACAGAAAACCAAACACCGCATGTTCTCACTCACAAGTGGGAGTTGAATCAATGAGAACACATGGACACAGGGAGGGGAACATCATATACTGAGGTCTGTCAGCGGGTATGGGTGCAGCAAACCATAATGGCATGTGCATACCTATGTAACAAACCTGCACATTCTGCACATGTATCCCAGAACTTAAAGTAAAAAAAAAAAAAAAAAAAAGAAAGAGAGAGAGAGAAAAAACAAAAAGAAAAAGAAACTGTGCCATGCAAGTCTCTTAGGAAATACAGGAAAGTGAGTGGGAGATGGTTTCACAAACCACTCATCATCTTGTGTTTCAGGAGGATCACAAGGCATTCTGCCAAGACTCAGATTAGTTGTGGTTCAATCCTGTGTGGCACATGTGGATACCTGCAAGGATGCCAGTGCATAATAGCAGAACATTCCCCAATAGTCATTGCTGTGTTTGGTTTCTTACTGTATAAATATATGTTATTTGTCAATTTTGATGTTTTTGAACATCTGGGTTGCTATAGTGTTTTTGTTTGTTTATTTGGTATTGTAAAGAAAACTACTAAAAAAATTCTTAAACATATCTCCTGGTGCAGATGTGTAACAGTTACTTTAGAGTATGTGGCTAAGAATGGAATTGTTTGATCAAGGATACGCACATCATTACCCCTACAAGATAATGTCAAATTGTTTTGCAAAATGTCTGTGTCCATTTTCACTAAAACATAGTTTATAATGATTTCTTCTGTTCCACATCCTCACCAAGCCTTAATTTTTGCAAATCTCACTCTGCATCTTGTTTTGATTAAAATTTGTATATTCTAGGTGATTAATGGGTTAACCTTTTTTAAAATGCTTCATTTGTATTTTTATTTTTATTTATTTTTGTTTTTTTTGTATATTTATTTACTTTTCTGTGAACTACCTGTTAATGTCTTTTCTCAAATTTTCTATAGAATTGTTTGTATTATTCTTACTGATTCATAGAAACTGTTCATATATTTGGTATACTAATTTCTGATTAATTATTGATGCTACAAGTATTTCTTACCATTTGTTCAATGGTTTCTTTTGATGAACAAAAATTCACCATTCTAATTTCAAAGTAGTCAAATTATTTATACTTTTCCTTTATGGTTTTTGCTTTTTACATCTTAAAAAAGTTATCCTTCTTTTACTCTGTTATCATAAAGATGTTTTCCCACAACATGTTCAAAGAATTTTAGAGTTTTGCTTTTCACATTTAAGTCTTCAATCTGCCTGGGTTAAGTTTATGCATGACGTGAGGTGGGGACCCAATTATGCCAACACCAGCGCCATTGTTGAAAATATCCTTTCTCTACTGCAATACTATCTCTGTCTTATGTCAACTTACCATATATGAATAGATTTGCTTTGGGGCTCTATGTTTTATTAATCTTTTTACTTATTCCTGTGCTAATAACACCCTGTATTAATTCCTTCTTCCTGAAGTAGATTTTTTTTTTTAGTTGTGCTTCCAGTTAGCACCTATGAGTGGCAAATTCTATCTTTGTCTGAAAATATCCTTATTTCATCCTCTATGCTGAATTTCCCTTTAAAGTATTATGATATTTTAATTTGATAGGCATTTTAATTTGAGTGATGTTCCCAAACATTTAGCTCATCGTACTACTGAATGAGTATCTTTTTACATGGCTTTTCTTCTTTCTTTGTTTTCCTTATATCTGACTCTCTCTTCATGATAATTTACTTTTTAACACTAGTTACCCCCTCCGTCCCCCACCAAGGGATCCCCTGTGAGAAGGAAAACCAAAATGGATGAATTCAGAGTTTCTACCTTCCCTTGCCGAAGTCATATTTCTTTCTTCTGCATTCATTGTTTTTCTTTCCCGCCTGGAAATTGATGACTGGTAGACTTGAGATCTATATCATAACCTCATTTACTCAGTATGAACATAGCCAAGAATGGTGTGAGGTGGTAGCAAATAGAGCATTGCAGCTGTGAGAGAAAAATTATTGGCATAAGGAAACAAATGCAGTGAGCCAGAAACTGGTTCAAGCTAAACCAGTATGAGAAACAGTCACAAAATCCAATGTGACCCACAGAGATAAACAAAATTTGACAAAGGCATTTTGTAGAAACCAATCAGTCTTTCACCCCACTGAAGAATTATGGGTATGAAATACAGAATCTTAGAACACTTAATAATCCTCATTCAAACATAAATAATTAATGTTCATTTTATAGTGGAAGAAAATCAGTTCTGTAAAAACTGAGAAACTTGCTAATATCAATTGCCAAATAAGCAATGCTGAGTGCCTTGAGCCAGTGATTGCCAGTCTCTCTCCCAGCCCCAAACACCCTGATCTTTTCAGCATAGGAGGGGTCATCAAAAGATCACTGAGATGGGGTTAAGAACCCACCTTCCGTTAAACACACTGACAATATAAGTAACAAAAGAGAATCCCTTCATGTTTTTCTTCTTTTACTTAATTTCTTTTACTACAGCAACAGAAAATTCCAAAGGACAGATGAATGAACTCTAACAGCACATTTCATTTGGATTTCTTTTCAATTCTTAAATGCATTAAGTACAAATAATCTGGACATGTGTTAGAAGTGCTTGAATATAACACAAGAAGAATCAGATAGACATCATGTATTTTGAGGACCTATAACTTACATTAGCTTACTCCAAAGGATTAAGATGATAATAGCTAACTGATGATAATAACTGAACATGTACTGTGTATTAGGCACTGTGGTATTTTACATGGATTATTTCATCTCATCCTCACAATAACCAAGGAAGGCATATACTATTATCATTTTTATATTAAAGGGGATGAAAGTGAGGCTCAGAGAGACTAAGAAATCAGTTAGTTGAGGTAACCCCATATACAAGTGGTGGCAATGAATTCCTAACTCATTCATATCTGCTTAATTCCAGGCAAGACCCTTCCTTCTTAATACCATGAAATAATTTCACTAGAAGTTTCTTTGGTCTCTTTGATGTCATCTACTCTATCTTCATGAAAAGTCATTGAGTAAAAATGATTTAGGATGGTATTTGTATTAGACAAAACTCCATGTTGCTAGTACAGAAAACCCAACTCAAGCTGGCATTAACAATAACAGACTTAGATAATGTGCCCACTCCCAAAGGAAAACTGGAACCAGGGTAACATTATGCACTGACTGGCTCAGGCATGGATGATGTACCCATCTGTGTACCACAAACTGTGACGGGGCAAAATGGATAACTTGAACTGCAATTTGGGCAATTACTGAAGCCAGGGATGGAGACAATTCCACTAAAATTGAATGGCTGTCCCTTTACCTGGGGAGGAAGAAAATGGCAAAACAGAAGCACAAGAAGATGAGGGAAAATAATCAGAGTCAAATAAATGGAATCCTTACTTCCTCTCTCAGTAAAAGATTGACACACAAATAAGACTTAAAAAAAGATTATGACTACATTCTGTATCTTCAAAAAATTCTGGCCGGGTTTAGTGGCTCATGCCTGTAATCCCAGCACTTTGGAAGACTGAGACGGGAAGATTGCTTGAGGCTAGGGGTTTGAGACAAGCCTGGACAACATGAGAAGACCCTGTCTCTACAAAAAAAAAAAAAAAAAAGAATAAAAGAAAAAAATCCAGATGTGCTAATGCATGCCCATTGTCCTAGCTACTCTGGAGAATGAGATGGGAGGATTGCTTGAGCCTTGGGAGACTGAGGCTGCAGTGAGCCATGATCACACCCCTGCACTCCAGCCTGGGTGACAGAGCGAGACCCTGTCTCAAAAAAAAAAAAAAAAAAATTCATGGACAATGTATGAATTCATTATATCTCATGGCATTGTAACAAATAATCCCCAAATTCAGTTGCTTAAAATAATAAACACATTTCTGTGAATTAGTAACCTGGGTATGACATAACTGACTTAGGGTCTTTCATCAAGTTGCAGCCAAACCGTTAACTGAGGAAGGATTTGCTTCCAAGCTCACTCACACGGTTGTTAGTGGATTTCAGTGTCTTCTGGGTTGTTTGACCTAGGACTTCAGCTCCTTGACATGCGGGCCTCTCCACATGACCACTCACAACAGGCAGTAGTCTTCCCGCATGGCAAACAAGCAAGCGAGAGAAAGAAGACACCTAAGAAAATCTTTTAACACCCCCTTCTTAGAATTGACATCTCATCACTTTCACCATATTTTATTCTTTAGTGGTGAGTCCTTAAGTCCAGCCTATACTCAAAGAAAGAGGATTACAGGAAGAGGTGAATACCAGGCAGAAAGAAGGTGGGTATTCTTATGGACTGCTGCGGACTGAATGTTTGTGTTCCCTCACAATTTTTATGTTGAAATTCTGAGCCCTAATGTGTTGAGATTTGGAGATGGGGGCCTTTGGGAGATAATTAGGTCATGAGGGTGGAATCCTTATGAAGGGGATTAGTGCCCTTATGAGAAAAGACACAAGAGCTTGATTTCACTCTCTGCCATGTGAGCACACAATGAGAAGAGGGCAATCTGCAAACCAGACAGAAGGCCCTCACTAGAGAGGGGATCTGCCAGCACCTTGATCTTTGACTTCACAGTTTCCAGAACTGTGAGAAATAAATGTTTGTTGTTTAAGCCACATAGTCTGTGGTAGTATGTTACAGCAGTCTGAACTAAGACAGGGGTCACATTAGAAGCTGCCTACCATAATGTGTGCCTTTGTGTATATTAGCATGGGTATATGTATGGGCAGGGGGTCTGTGGGTGCACATGGCATAGGGCCAATAGTGTATTGAGATCTTACACATTTTCCTGTTAGGAACATAAGGGGAGGAAAACAGTAGTCATGGTCCCTGTAGGGAACAGATGGAATTCACAAATTGAGAATTTGAACTGGTTTAATAAAGGGACTATTTACAAATAGGTGGGCAAGTATAGGAAAATTATAAGGAATCGGGCTTGTCACCTGGTGCATCACTCCCCCTGGGCCTCGAGCAGTCAGGTGAAGGAGAAATAAACAGAACTAGGAGAGGATATTTGTATGAGAAGACCCCTGTCAGATGTATGACCTTTTGTTAAAGGATATGGTCAGCTCATGGCATTTCCATAGAGAAGGTGCCAAGGGAATAAATACCTTGACCTCACTTTCCTCCAGTCTCCTCCTGGCACTATCCATTGGCTAAAGCCAACTAGAAGCCAGAAGTCAAAGGAGTTCACTGATATAGGTCAGCCTCCTGGGGAACACATAGTAATGTGTGAAGAGTGGAGAGTGGATTTGGAGGGACAATCGAAAGATACCCAGGACAGAAAACAAATGTACTTAAGAGGAAAATCATATTCATAGTAGGCAGAGAGGAAGAAACAGGCTTACATGAATAGCTGTTGTTTACAGCAAGCTAGATGGAAGAGTTTGCTGACAGAGAAAGATATTCAACATCAAAACAAGCTTTCAAATAATTGCATCTCTTGAAGATCCTTCAAAATAGGAAACACATACACATTTCTATGAACTTTTGTGGGAGAAATTGTACAGATGAAAGAAGCATGGGTGGCTAAGATGACTTTGAAGGGTCCTTGTAATTTGAGGATTCAATTTTCTAGGAGGAGTGATGCAAATCAGGTAACAAGATCTCCTGCAAAATATTCACAACTCTTTGAAATGGAAATTAGGCTATTCCAATTTAGAAATCAAATTAAGGCAAATATTCAGGGTGTTAGCAGGCTGTGCTCTTGCCTGTTTGAAGTAGCGGCTAAAGGAGAGAGGCGTACTTTTTCCTGGATGTAGCAGGATCTCTCTCAGCCAGTTTTCATCCTTACTTAGCACCTGCTTGTTTGGAGTGGTGTCACCCAAGCAATCAGACAGGGGGGATGTGCCAAAAGCCTGCCGTCCCCTCCCACTGTGTGCTGCCCCTCCTTCCTACACCCCATGACAGCCTGTCCTGATATAGATGGACAGGGGACTGGTTTAAAATGACAGTCTCAAGTTCGTTTAGAAAGAGAAGGCTAATTCAAAGAAACAGCAAGGCAAGCTTCCTTTCTCTGTAGGAATCATTATTATCTCCCTTCATCATGGCCCACCTGGGTGCCCATTTTGCCTTTAGATCCCGCTGGCAGAAGACCGACGATGAACTCTGTCGACATAGCATGTCTTTTATCCTTCACAAAGCCATTCGCAATGACTTCTTTCAGAGCTATCTCTACCTGCTGGAAAAAATTCCCCTGGGTAAGTGAGTCAGAGCTACTAGATAAGAAACAAGAAATGACTGAAGGGATTGCATGAGGTCATGGGGCTTCTAGAAGAGAATTTAAAACAAGGATACTTTTTAGATAAAAAACAAACAAACAAACAAACAAACAAACAAAAACTCCACAACCAATGTCATTGGGCTGAAATGTTTCAATGGAATTCTTTTATGGAGAATACAAAGATTAAGTGCCTAAAATAGAGTCAGGACTTTATTTTGGGATTTCCATGCACCCTCAGGCATTGTGATTTGCTTCTCTGGGTGTCTGTTGCCTGAGTATCAGGCTTGTAGAAACTCAGACATGTTTAATATTTACAAAAAATTGTAATTGGGCAAATTTGATAATTCAAAGATGAGAGTACTAATGCATTAACACACTGAGTAAGAGTTAAAAAGAAAGACATAATAGGTAAAAATGTGCTTGGGGTATGTATGTATGTTCATGTGTGTGTGCTTGTGTACACACTTATAATCCTCTCTGGTCTTCTTGAATCACAAGAATAGTCAGAGAGCCTTAAAAAAGCAGATTTTAGCTTGGTTTTTGAATATTAAGAAATCAGTAGTCTGTCTCCATTTTTGTTATTTCCTCTAGTTTTCAGAGACTTGGACAACAGAGCAATAAAAAGCTTATGTGGTTTGCCTACTCTACTTTTTTCAGCCTCTGTGAAAGTAGTTACTTAAGGGTACCCTAAACAGCACTGAAGAGGAAATAACTTACCATTAGAGTAAAGTACCCTCCTCCCTTTGATTTATATTTTCCCCCAGTGAAAGCAAGAAGGCTGTGTATCAGCCTAGTCTGTTTTCTTAAGGTCGTCTGAAAGCCCCATTGTGCACTTGAGGTGGTCAGGGTTTCCAGCTGTGGAAGCAGCTACATAATTCTTTGTATTGCATTCAAGCAACTGAATGTTAGCAGCCTGCCAAAACCTATTTATGAGGGATCTTTAATTCTAAACATACAAATACCTTCATTTCATATTTATATAACTTCTTTCTAAAACTTTTTATCATCTATGACTTTATTTGATTCTCATAGTCACACTATGGAATAGATGGGGTAGGTTATCATTATTTTTTTCTACCTACCTTCCCTCCTTCTTCCTTTCATTTTACTTTTTCAAAGGAGGGAAATAAAATTCAGAGATGGTGATATTTAATCTAGATAGAGTAATATCAAAGCAAAGACCAAAGTCCAGAGCTTTTTTTGGTAGATCACACTGCCCATGAGTAATTCTTTTAGGACATATAATACATCTCATCTATATCCAAAAGGAAAAAATAATAGAGCAGTTTAAGTGGAAGGTGATGATGTTCTAGCCACTTCATATACTGCAGAGCATTGCTTTTCTGGAGACACTCTTCAGGCCATACCTCAATAAGAGTAGCTTTGTAGCCTTGGTTTTATTAGACTGGAGAAAGGTATCAATTACTACAGCTGAGAAGAGAGCCACTAACAGGCAGATGACCGCCAAACTTTACAAATATTTACTAGAGAGAAAAAGAAGTCACCTTTGAAAGCAGCTGAAGATGAATGAAAAAGTAGAATACAATAGTCTCTTCTGAAAAGCAGATGAAAATTAATTTGGCACAAGTGGACAATAATTTATATTTGATCTCAATCCCTTTTATTGTCCAATAAAATCATTGTGATTTTGTGTTTTTCTCCTTTGTAAATATGCTAATGGTTTACCAATTATTTTCAACCTTTTAAAAAAACATTATTATCAAAAGGCAAAGTTTTTGACAAAATATTCCATGGATGCCCAGTGTAAAATACAGGAAAAAGTGAAACTTTTCTGCAAAGGATTGGGGTCAAGACCCTTTCCTTGGTCTAGTCTCTTAGACTCAGACTTACCACTGTCTCTGGAGGCACTTTTTTTTTTTTTTTTTTCTGGAGACGGAGTCTCGCTCTGTCACCCAGGCTGGAATGCAGTGGTGCCATCTCAGCTCACTGAAAGCTCTACCTCCTGGGTTCACGCCATTCTTCTGCCTCAGCCTCCCGAGTAGCTGGGACTACTGGCGACCGCTACCATGCCTGGCTAATTTTTCATATTTTTAGTAGAGACAGGGTGTCACCGTGTTAGCCAGGACTGTCTCAATCTCCTGACCTCGTGATCCGCCCGTCCTGAGACTCTTCTATAATACCTGTGGGGTTCCATAAACACAGTTTGAAAACCATTAGTCTATTCCAAGCCAACATTGCCTTCATTTTACTTATTTGCAACTTTCCATAAATGGGCATTGCTTATTTTCTCTGACCTGATGATTTGACCTGGACATTAGTTTCAACTGAGAGTCACAGAACTAGCCTCATCCACAGTACCTCTTTGAAGATAGAAATCGAGGGTTACATTAGTCAATATGGACTGGGATATGCTGCAATAACAAATTAACTCTGCAATCTTGATAGCTGAACACATAAAAAATATTCTTTTCTCTTGCTACATCATTTTCAACGTGCATTATTGGAGGTGGAGGGGAGGCTATATTCCACACAGGCAATCAGGGATCCAGGATGATAGAGGCTTTGCCAGCTGGAACATCACTAGTCACCAGGCAAGCAAACAGAGCAGCCAAAGTTTTGTCTACTAGCTCTTAAATACTTCAGCCCCAAAGGACATCGATTACATCTGTTTAGAATTCATTGTCCAGAACTTCAAGAATGCTGGGCAATATGAAGAGAGCACATGTATATTTGTTCACTAGCAAATGTTCCTGCCACAGGGAAAAATATTTTATTTTGGAGATTAAAATACCAGACAATTCTTATTTCTGATCAATTCAGTCATATTTAATGTAAGAGACACTTATGGAATTTCATTATTGTCAAAGTACTGTGCATTAGAAAGGATTCAAATATTAATAAGACAGTTTCCACTCTTCTTCAGGATTTTATAATGTGACAATGGGTGCAAATCTACAAATAACTGTGTTAATCCCTTTAAACTAAGGGTACAGTGAAATCAGGCTACCAGTTCTGTGAATACTCAGATTTTTTGTGGCTTTTTCCTCTAATGGGAGAAGCCGAATGTTCAGAAAGGAATCTGCACGTAGTCTTATCTGCCAGTGTGACTTTTATTCAATTAGAAGGTTTCCCTTAATCCTTGATTCACTCATTTAAACTTTGGTTTTTGTCCCAGGAGGTTATAACTTATATTTATGGAATGCAGTTGCGTGTATTAGTTCCCCTGTTGGACTCTCATTCCCATGAGAGTGGAGACTTGCCTTTTTCTTCCTCTTCTGTATCTACTTAGCATTTACCATGGTTCCCGGCACATCAGAAAAACTCAAAAAGTATTTGTTAAATGAATTAAATGGCCTCTAATAATTAATTGCGGATCAGCAAAGTTCTGAGTTCAAATGTTTGCACTGCTACTACTAGAAAACTAACCTCTGCGAGTTACTAAAGCCTCTGAGTATAATTTTTCTTAAAACTATAGCAGAGTTGATTGAAGGATGAAATGTTGGTATATATGTGAAATAGTCCTCCTCAGTAAATATTAGTTTCTTTATTTCCTTCCTCTGAGCCAGGCCTCTTTTAAAGTCACCATGTAGCTTTCTCTAGAACAGGCATTACCAAAGACAATAAACAATTCAAAATATGAGAGTTTTCAGGCTGCAGTGAGTATTAATTATGTTTTTCAGTTTGGAAATAAAACTTAGCCAGAAGAGATGCTTCCTCTCCAGCTCCGCTGAGGTGTTTTACAGTCAGCTTCCTCTACTCTTGATAATTTCAAGACTTCATAGAAATGAAAATAAAGCCCTTCTTTCAAAAAGGCTAGGGAACTTCTCCTGTAGGGTCTGCACAGAGAGTTTGTTGTTTGGGGTAATTATATGGAAAGAACGGTGGCTAACCAGACTCTTTGATTCCTTCTTTCCTTCCTTTCTCCTTCCAACTGCCTAGATTAGAAAGCCAGTCTCACTCCAGCACACTATGTGGTGACATTCAGTCATGGGGAAATTTGCTGAAACATCCCTGGCAAGCTTCAGAGATTCATGGAATAGCAAAGACATACGTAGTAAAAATCTCCAATGGAAGGCTCAGCTATGCTGTTGAACATAACGGATCTTCAGGAAGAAGTGAGAACAAGCCTATCATTGTTCTCCATGTTTTGCATATAATTATCTCAGTTCATTTTCATAACATCTCTATTAGGTGTGCTGTTATTTTCGCCATATGATATTTGAGGAACTGATACCCAGACGAGTTAAGTAACTTGCCAAAGATCTTATGGTGGTGAGTGGAGTAGCAGGATTAGAACCCAGGTGATCTAACTCCATGATCTTTCTTAAAACAATACATAATACAATGTAAATGAAAACTTAACTCATGGGGCAATATAAGTTTTACCATATTTTATGATTTAACAGGAATACAGAACAAACAGCCTATGAAGAACTTTGGCTTCCTGTTAAGATAATCAAGGTAGGCAGGTCAGTGAGTAGGTTTAAATAATCTAGGTACACCAACCAAAGTTCTGTTAGAAGCTTGGTGTGAACAAGTTTTCCAAAAGTGTCTATCCATGAACAAATAGGAAACAGAACAGGAAAACAAGTCAGTGGAAATCTCCAATGTGTATGCCAGTGCTCAAAGGGTTCCACTGGAGCTGCTGGGATAACATCTCCACGTTTAGTAACAATTATTGAGGAATAACTTCACACTCAATGATTCTTCTAGTGCTATCCACATTTTTGAACATGTAGAAGTCAATGGACACTCATTAATTATATTATTGAGCAAAAGTCTATTACTCCTAGACATTGTTAAAGGCTTAGCCCAACTTCATGTGTAGAACAATGGTTCTGTGTGGTTTAACAGAAAGACCAGAAGCTTTGCATTTGAATAGGCACATGCCAGGACCTGGTTATGACATTTCTTTTCTATATGATATTAAGTTACCAAGTCTCCCAGATTCTCTTACTCATCTCTAAAATGATGATTATAATTCTAGTCTTATAGAATCATTGTGACAGTTAAAAGAGATAAAGTGAAGAGGTGACATGAAAGTACTCAGCATAATGCCTGGCATATAGGAGGTATCCTCTCTTGCATTGATCGCTTTCAGAAGAATCAGTCTCTGAGGAGGAAATTAACTCTGGCTTTTAACTTTGATGGCAAAGACATAGATTGTTTAGCTACACCTTTGCCATCAAAATTAAAAGCTAGAGTTAATAACAACATCTCTTAAAAAGCACTTGGAACTTCCAGAATAAAACTCACCACACAGCTATTGGTATTTTAAAAATTTATTTCATTCCTGTGATAGGCATTGCTGCACAACTCAGCAATGTACAATGATACATTTTCAAATGTTTATCACTACCTGTGCAATACAAATGCTGTAACACCATTTTTTTCTTTCAAGCAATGAAGAAAATATAATTTTC
The DNA here is from genome assembly GCF_000951045.1 of Mandrillus leucophaeus. Classification (NCBI taxonomy): domain Eukaryota; kingdom Metazoa; phylum Chordata; class Mammalia; order Primates; family Cercopithecidae; genus Mandrillus; species Mandrillus leucophaeus. The sequence continues at coordinate 4,473,817 of NW_012102110.1, forward strand.
CTTTTTATTTAGCAATATATTTTTAGGTACAGAGTATGAGAGGGATGATCTATAGGTTTTCTATTTAAATAGACATAGGTTCAAGTTCCAGCTATATCACTCTCTAGCTACTTAATCTTGAGCAACTTAATCTCTTAATGCCTTGGTTTCTTCTTTTGTAAAATGGATATATAATGTTTATCTTACATATTCAGTTCGATATAAATGTTTTGCATATGTATTACATATAAACATGTTTGATCAATTATAGTTACTATTTTTTAATTATTTGAGTATGCCTAATTGGAAGGACAGGTATTTCATAAATGATACCAAAGGTATGACTTATGTGTGCTTATGTCTGTTAATCCCTATCACCATTCAGCTCTTTGCTGAACCCATATATTATTCAAAGAACAAAAAGCTAGCTTTTATTCAACGAACATTCAAAGAAGGCCCATCAAGAAGTTAGCATAATGTTAAGTGCTAGGGTTATAAAAAAATAAGATATAGCCTTATCCTGAAGAGTTTAGTGTAGAAGAGAGACCTACACAAATATTTTTTTTAAATGTGCTCCTGAAATGCCTGACATGTGGAAGCTTCTGATACTTGAAAATGTGGAAGTGACTTTGGAACTGGGTAATGGGAAGAGGTTGGAAGAATTTGGAGGGCTCAGAAGACAAGATGATGAGGAAAATTCTGGAACTTCTTAGAGTTGTTAAATCACTATGACCAAAATGCTAATAGTGATATGGACAGTGCGACCAGGTTGCTGAGATCTCAGATGGAAATAAGAAACTTATTGGGAAGTGGAGCAAAGGTTACCCTTTTTATGCTTTAGCAAAGAGCTAAGTTGCATTGTATCCATGTCCTAGGGATCTCTGGAAGATTGAACTTAAGAGTGATGACTTAGCATATCTGGCGGAATAAATTTCTAAACAGCAAAACATACAAGATGTGGCCTGATTGCTTCTAACAGCCTAACCAAGATTTGGAAGCAAACAAATGACTTAAAGATGGAAGTTATATTTAAAGGGGAAGCACAGCATAAAAGCTGAAAATCTGCAGCCTAGCCATGTGGAAAGAAAACTTTTTCAGAGTAAGAATTCAAGCAGGTTGTGGAACAACCACTTGCTAGAGAGATTTGCATGACTAAAAGTGAGCCAGGTGCTAACAGCCAAGATGATGAGGAAGAGGTCTGCAAGGCATTTCAGAGATCTAAGAGACGGCCCCTCCCATCACAGACCCAGTAGTATAGGAAAACTGGTTTCAGGGGACCAGGCCCAGGGCCCTGCTACCCTGTGTAGCCTCAGGGCACTGTTCTCCATGTCCCACTCCAGCTCCAGCTGTGGCTCAAAGGGACCCAGGGACAGCTCAGGCATCTGCTCTGAAGGGCAGAAGTTGTAAGCCTTGTTGGCTTCCACATGGTGTTAAGCCTGTGGGTACACACAGTGCAAGAGTGGTGGAGGCTGCCAAGCCTCTAGATTTCAGAGGATGTATGGGCAGTCCTGGGCACCCAAGCAGAAGCCTGTTGCAAAGGTGGAGCCCCCACACCGAGATGACCTTTACTAGTGTGGAGGAGAAATGTGGAGTTAGAAGTCCCACACAGAGTCCCCACTGGGGGCACTGCCTACTGGAGCTATCAGAAGGGGGCCAACTGCCTCCAGACCTGAGAATGGCAGACCCACCTGCAGCTTACAACCTCAGTATGGTCCAGCCCAGGAGGGGAGCTGCCCAAGACCTTGGGAGCCCACACCTCACATCAGTGTGCCCAAAATGCGGGGCATGGACTCAAGGATTATTTTGGAGCTTTAAGATTTAATGACTGTCCTGCTGGCTGGGGTTCAAACTTGTGAGGGACCTGTAACCCCTTTCCTTTGGCCTATTTCTCCCTTTTGGAATGGGAATGTTTTCCTAATACCTGTATCCCCATTGTATCATGGAAGTAAATAACTTGTTTTGATTTTATGGGGTTGTAGGTGGAGGAACTCATCTCCAGATGAGATTTGTGACTTGAGACTTGGGACTTTTGAGTTAATGCTGGAATGAGTTAAGACTTTGGGGGACTATTGAGAAGGGAATTTGAAATGTGACAAGGACAAGAGATTTAGAGGTCCGGGGCAGAATAATATGGTTTAGATATTTGTCCCATCCAAATCTCATGTTAAAATCCCCAATGTTAGAAATGGGGCCTGGTGGGAGGTGTTTGGGTCATAGAGACAGGTCCCTCATGGCTTGGTGCTGTCCTCTTTGTGAGTTCTTATGAGATCTGGTTGTTTAAAAGTGTGTGACACCCCACCTCTCCCCTTGCTCCTGCTCTGCCATGTGACATGCCTGCTCTGGCTTCACTTTCTGCCATGAGTAGAAACTCCCTAAGACCTCCTCAGAAGCTTAGCAGATGCCAGCGCCATGCTTCTTGTATAGTCGGCAGAACTATAAGTCAAACACCTCTTTTCTTTATAAATTACTCAGTCTCAGGTGTTTCTTTAGAGCAACACAAGAACAGCCTAACGCAGGTATCATTACCTCTTTATAGAGGAAGAAGCTGAGGCTAACATGAGTTATGTAACCTATTCAAGGTCATAAAACTAATTTGCGTCAGAGCTGGCAAACAAATCCAGGGATGTCTTACTCCAACTTTTTCCTTCCTCTCTCTTTTTCCTTTTCTTTCTTCCTTCCCTCCCTTCCCTCCTCTCTTCCTTCCTTTTTTCCTGTTTTACCATTACTTCTTTAATGGCTAAACTGAGAAGTACTCACCTGCAAATCTCTTTTATGGAAGGTCTTACCTTTCACAGGGGCATCTCCTAATTGGGCTTCTTTTTTTTTCTTTCTGTGGCAAAGGTCTAACTTGATCAAATATTACCAGACTCAAATCATTTCAAAATTACTGTCTAAACCTAGCTTACAAATCTTCTGAAGAATTTTAGATCATGTTTAAATTGACAAACAGGTCTAATAGCTGGAATAGAGAGGTATTTTAAAATAGCTATATTCAACCACTTAAAAAAAGAAAGAAAAGAGGATACTCAGCACAGATAAGCACTTAGTTATCAACAAAATTTCTTGTTTGTCAGAAAGTCTTCATTTTATTGCCAACTTGGATAGTATTGTCTTGACTTGTTGTCCCTATCTCTGATACTGGATCAATATTTCCTTTCATGTCTAGATTAAGATTTTGAGTGACTATTTTGTTTTTCTCCCAATTTTTATATTGAAAGACAGCAAAAGTCATCAAATGGCACATTGCCTCAAGGTAAACTTACTTCTTTGCATCTTAGAGTCAGAAGATGAGACCTTAAGACACAAAATTCTTTTGCTACCTGCAAAAGATTTTCTCAAGGAGGCATTTGAAAATTCTGAGTTTTATCCAGATAATTCATGCCATGTGACATTTCTTTCCTGCTCATTTTTTGATAACCCAAATAAAAAGTATTCTTCATGGTTAAAGTCTTATGGAGTCTTCTTGCTGCTACTTGCAGGCATCTGCTGCATGCCCAAGGCATTTTTTGGTAGTATTCTTTGGGCATGCAGCCATGTGACTTAACTCCTCCATGCTAGGGTGTAATCTCCATGAGAGAGATTGAGCTTTATGTTTATTTCCTGAATGTTGTATTGGGGCTTAATAACTGAATCATGAATGAATTGTCTTTCAATATAACTCTCCTGGATATTAACCTTTCCTAGAAATTTCATTTTTATTCTCCTTCAGAGTAAACAAACTCGTACTCTATTTTTCTTTTCACCACAAGTAAATAGTGGAAGCTCCTTGGGAATTCAACTCATAATGTAGGTCAAGAAATAAATAAATACTACATTAAATAAAAAACAAACAGTGTCTAGTTTTTGTCTTGAACTACCCCAGGTTTCACAGAGACATTGTAATTCTTTAATTAGCCAGTATATATATTTGTATAGTAAAAAGACATGTGCTGATGACTGATTGACTTATCTAAGTCAATATGCACAACTGCAGAAGCTTTCAGGAGGGGAGAACCTGGGGCCGAACATGACACCTCATTTATCTTTTTTTTAGTGAAATGCTGCTGTCAATTAGGTGAAAATGAGAACTCAAGTCCATAACCATAAAAGCCCACCTATTGAGTCTGACGCCTGCTGAGATTGGCATTCACTTGTGGTCTAAATGTTGCTGGCATAATGGACCATTCCTATTTCTAGATTAAGGATTTTAATAGACTGCACAAACCAGTTGACTTAAGCAGGTGATGATGAGTGTGGCTGCTTTGCTGCTTTGGTTGGATCAAGAGAGCCCTGGGCTATGGCTTGCCAATGATCCCAGAGCAGCATCCAACCCTGGGCAGCCTCTGTGAGCTGTGAGTTCCTAGGCTGATTTTCTGAGACATCCAGAAGAATTTGGAACAGTCATATTATTGGTGATGCCTGATTTTTGTCATCTCTGTTGAATTTATAAGCACTTATTAAGTCACTTGCTGTGTACACAACACTTTACCAAGTGCTAGGGAAGGGAGATTGGTGTAGGTCCATGGTTCTCAATGTTTTTGAACATAAGGACCATTCTTTTAATGTTGTAGTTTCTCAATCAGTAGCTAATTTGTGTATAAAATAGCAAAAAAAAAGCTTCTATGTATTTATTTAAACTTTTAAAACATTTGAATTTTAAAATAACAATCTATGTATAATAGTTAATACGTATGGAGGATATAAATAAAATTGGTGGCCTCCAGAAAATGATGTATTACATGGAAACTGATTCTTGTTCTTGTTATCCCTTTCAGCAAATTCATGGTGATTCAGGGTACAAACATTGGCTCCAGTGTCTCCAAGTTGGAAAATGCTGATGCAACTCCAAAGATGGAACACAGTCACAGTGGTATTTTTTGGATTTTTAACTTTTAGAATCAAAATTTGGAACTATGTAATTGTTCAATTCTGAACACCATCCAACATCTCAGTCCTGGGGTTATCTGAAGAAAAATATTCTTAAAGTGAAATAGGTATTTTTCTCTTTGATTTCTTCTACCCAAATTTATGCCATATTTTGGCTTGCTTCATGCCCTGATCATAACATTTTTGAACCATTGTATATTTTTCTTGGAGCTTTCAATTTTTTATTTTTGGTGGTTTAGATTAAAAATATGTCTTCCTTAGAATATTTCTAATATCTCCTTGCTTCTTGCCTACTCTGTTGCCTTGGATCTAGCTTATTCTACTTAAAGATATTATTTTTGAAGTCTATGTTTTGTCTTGTAATATAAACTGATTTCTTTCCAGATCTGATACATATGTGTCATTTTGGGATTCCTTTTCATTGGATTCCTGGTTAATTACATCATCTTTCATCATGCATCTTCTCTTGATTGTAACCCTCATTGGGCTGGAATATAGCTTCAAGAAACTTCTGAAGAATGAATCTATAGGAGGTAAATATTCTTTGACAATTTGACTGGGTATTAAGTTTAGTTTCCAAAAATTTGATCTCAGAATATTGGTGGCACTGTGCCATTGTTTTCTAGTGTTTCTGATGAGATCTGTGATATAAGCCTGATTCTAGTCTTTCGAACGTAGAGTTGCCAAATAAAATACATGATGCCAGCTAAGTTTAATTTTAACATAATCACCAAATAATTTTTAGTGTAAGTGTTTACCCTGGAATGTGCAATATTTCAGGCATACTCAAACCAATAAATTATTCATTATTTGTCTGAAGTTCAAATCTGTGTGTTGTGTATTTTTTTTCCCCTAAATGTTGCAACCCTATTTGAAGGTCAGCCACTCTTCCTCCTCTAAATGACTTTTAGATCTTCTTACTACTCTTTCTGTTTTGAAATCTCTTAAAGATGTGCTTAAACGTGGCTTTAAAAAAAATCTATGCACCTCAGCACTTTGTTGGATCTTACAATCTCTTTCAGCACCAGGGAATTTTCTTCTATTACTTTCTTTAATAATTTTCTTCCCTTCATTTTATTAGTTTTCTGGAATTCTAATTAGCTTGATGTTGTGCCTTCTGAATTGCTTATATAAGTCTAGTCTTCTTATTTCTGTTTTGCATATCTATCTTTTTGTTTTATGTTCTGGAAATTTACCCAACTTTATATCTTAAAGTTTTTGGTTATCGAAACTTTAATTTCTAATAATTCTTTACTGCTCTTTTAATTATAATTTTCTTGGAATCTTATCTTTAATTTATGGATGTGCCTATTCTCATATGTCTTCAAAGATATATGAGTTTTTTGTTTTGTTTTGGCTTAAATTCTCATCCATTTCCTGAATTATTTTTGTTTTCTTTGAGGTCAATTCTGACTATTTATCTCACTCTTTGTTTTTCAGGCTGCTACTTTACTCTCATGTGTTTGGAGATCATTTATCCACATTTAAGAATAAAAAACAAGGTAAATAATTCTAGGCAATGGATAAGGTTTCCTTTGTTTTGTACTTGTCCCCTAAATAGACAAGAAGCCCTACATGTGCAGGTAGATTTTACCAGATTCTGATGAATGGGTGTAAGTGACAGCACTTGGAGTCTTCTATATGTGAAAATGATTAGTATTCTAACATTTTAATGCTAACTGGTCTAGCTCTTCCTAGGCAATTGATCTACTTATTCTTTTAAAAGACAACAGACACATTTTCTCTTTCTAGGATTACAGCTGTGCTTTCTGCTGCTTTTAGGAGGGTGCACTTGTCCTCTTACCTGTTTGTTCTCTAGACAGAGTTTTGATTTATGTTGTTTTTTTGTTTGTTTCGTTTTTGTTTTTTTGACTTCCATTCTCATTCTTACACTTGCCTTCCTGTTGATTCTAAGTCTGGAATGTAATTTCCTCTTGCAAATATTTTGGCCTGCAAATTCTTTTGCTTTGTTCCATCTGCTTTTTATTGTCCAGAAATTTATTGTAATCATGAATCCATCAGTGATACCCTCTCATTTTCCTTACTATTATGGGTTTAGTGTTTTAAGATAGTTCTCAGGGAATACTGGGAGGGAGAGAAGACAAATGTATGTACTCAGCCTACAATCTTGAACCAGAAGTTCCATCCTTTAATCTACTGTCTATCATTTTATTATGAATGTCTTATGATGAAAATATTTTATATCTGCATGGGTGAATTTTGGTTTGCAAAACACACTTATGTGTAGTCTCATTTATTCCTCAGAAGTTGGAACACATATTTTTCTTACACATTTTTGAAAGTAATAAAATGACAAAGTGTATGTGAATGTGCCTGGCACAATACCTGGGACAGAATGGCTGCACAATAAATATTATGTCTCTTTTATTGTTTTGTTTTCACAATGTAGAGTTCAGGCACATTTCTGTAATACTGGTATGAAGACATATTTGGATATGTATTGTTTGAAAAAGATATAAAACAGTTACCCCTACCTTACGATTAGAAGTAAAGTAATTTTTTCATTAAACTTTATTATAAGCTTAATGAGAAAATTCTCAGAAAACATTTGGAACTCAGGGATAAAACTCACCACAAAATGATGACATTCTTTACATTATTGTAGCTAACACTGTTAAAAATTTTAATACACTGATATAGCTATGGGTTTATTCAACTATAGAGTTATTAAGTCATGAAAATGCCACGATTGTAATCCATAGATGCGATCTCTGAAGATCAGAGGAGTTAAGACGTTTTCCCAGCATTACATAGCATGTAAGTCACAGAGCCAAAACTCAAACCCAAACCTTTTGACTTCAAACTAGTGCTCTTTTCTCCACAGCACAGATTCACAGGCTTTTAAAAGGAAATGCAACACATAAAGCTGAGCTTTTTTTCTTATAAATATTAATAACTATTAATAATGTTTCATTTGCAGTGAAATTGTACGCTTTAACGAGCCAAGTCATCAATGGTGAGATGCAGTTCTATGCCAGAGCAAAACTTTTCTACCAGGAAGTACCAGCCACAGAAGAGGGTATGATGGGAAATTTCATTGAACTGTCCGGTCCAGACATCCAGGCCTCTCGGAAATTTCTTAGGAAATTTATTGGGGTGAGTTATTCAACTGCAGCTTGATGAGAAGGCAGTCATTGCAAACACTGAGCTCGCATGCCTCTGTGTTGTTACTTAAGTCATGACTAAGCCATATGACCCAGCCAAGAGTTCTGCCTGCAAGCCTGTTTTAAGATGTTCAGAAAGGATGAACCATTTATGATATGATAAATATAGTAACACTGGTTTATCCCACTTGGCATTTCACTCTCCTATCACCAACTAATCTTACATGCTCCAGAGGAAGGTGAATTAGCAGTGTTGATATAAAATTTGGGAATGAAGAAGACATCTCTTTTAGAGTCTCATAAACATTTCATACCCAAATGATTGATGAGAGATCATGTCCTTTGGGATCTTGGGTTGACTTATTGACTCCCTGTAATAAAAATGAGATGTTGGAAGGAAATTATATGCTCAGTTTAAAAACAATGAAAGTAGAATCCTTTTATACTATTTTATACATAGTTTTGATTTTACCTTGAAAGAATGTTATCCTTTTGTAGTCCTGCATTGAGTCAACCCCTACTTCCTTACTGTCAAGTCATATGAATACAGGCAGTATATTGCAGGGGTCAAAATTTTGGGCTTTAAGGCTATTGCGGTTCTTCTGCTTAATGTATAAGCAACTTTGAGCTTGTTACTTAAATGTACCAAGTGTCAGTTTTCTCTCTTGTGACTAGGGCATGAAAATAGAAGCTACTTCACAGGATAATGTGGAGATCAAATGAAATAATACATGTCAGGTACCTGCTTTAGTGCACAAAATTAGTACCCAATCAAGCTAATTTATCACTATCACTACTAATAACAGGCTTTCATATAATGTATTCATTCTATTTTAAGGAACTTCATTTAGTTGCTAGAAAAGACTTAACTCCCAAGAAAGGCTGGGTGTGGTGGCTCACACCTGTAATCCTAGCACTTTGTGAGGCCAAGGTGGGTGAATCACGAAGTCAGAGTTCGAGACCAGCCTGGCCAATATGGTGAAACCCCGTCTCTACTAAAAATACAAAAATTAGCCAGGCATGGCATTGCACGCCTGTAGTCCCAACTGTTCGGGAGGCTGAGGCAGAAGAATCGCTTGAACCCGGGAGGCGGAGGTTGCAGTGAGCTGAGATCGTGCCACTGCATTCTAGCATGGGTGGCAGAGCAAGACTCCATCTCAAACAAACAAACAAACTAACAAAACAGAACAAAACAACAGCAGAAAAGACTTAACCCTCAAGATAAAGCTGCTGTTAGTTCTATCGAAGATGCAAAGTTCTAATTGGTAACAGGTTTTGTTCCAACACATTACAAAGTCATTGGTTTGAGATTTGGTGCCCATTTTATTCTGATAAAGGAAATATAAACATTAGGCCATCAACCAATTTAGTAGCAAAACATTAATATCTCTAGTGTTGAGGTCAGGCTCACTTCAAATCCAGTCTCCCTGGAGCACCCAGTGTGTGAGTCCAGAGCCTGACAGTGGATAAAAATGTGATCAAGATGATATATTTACTGGGGCCAAAGTGTCTGGACATTAGCTTCAGCCACAAAAGACTAGAGAGTCTAGGGATGAAGACCGTGGATATTTACAGGTTAGGTTAACTTGGAGTATTTCTAAATCAGTGTTGCTGACTGGCTTCACTGAATGCTGGTTCTGAGAGAGTCAATCTGCTAAGCACTTTAGAAGCGTTGTCTCATTTACTCCTCATGCGAATTCTTGGAGTAAGTGCTATTATTAGTTCTGTTTTTATAGTTGTGGAAACTGAGGCTTGAAGAGGTTAAATAAGTTGTCAAGATTACACAGCTGGTAAGAGACAGAATGGGGAATTAAGCCCAGCCAGGTCTGCCTGACACCAAACTCACTGCTGTTAACCATGACATATTTTTTCCATTTGTCTCATGAAACTGAAAAATCCCTGCTTTATTTATTTATATATTTACTTTTTTGGTGGACCATAGACCTCGACTCTCCTCCGGCCTGGCTGAAAGCAATCCCTCCTGCTTTCCTTGTGGTGAGGCTGACTTTGATCCCAAAGCATTTCAGAAGCTTAGTTAGTAATTCAGCTGTCTTGTCACTCCGTGTGGAATGCCAAGCTACCACAGGGATGCTGGTCAGACAGAGCCCACAAGCACGCCCACAGACCTGGGAAAGGAAACAGCCTTGTGCTAGCATATTTATGTTGGAAGAGAGGCAGCCTGCTCCTTTGAAACAAATATAAGGAGTCCTTTTTAGTAGACAAGGCTCATTGTAAAACTGTGACTTCTAAGCACAAACACAGTCCTTTTTAAGGACTGATATTTTGGTACTTTGACCTTCATACTCTAATCTACTAGATTAGTATTCAGGTCAAGATACAAAGAGTTAGGGAATACAAGTATCTGACATGACTTATTCTCGCGTCAACTGCAAAAAGAAGATTGTTTAAAGTTTTGCTTTCCTTTCAGCACTTAATGACATGAGACAGTGGGAAAAGGTGTTTAAACTAGTTGCAAATGTATTTACTTTAGCAAATAAACAAATGACATCAAGATGATGTCAATGCCATAGTTGATAACTTTCCTGTTTTAGCTTTCTATGGGCAAAAGTAGTAATTCATAAAAAGTCATCAGTATTTATTTGATAGTATTTATTTTTTGACATTTCTCAGAGATTGGATAGCTAAAAAATCTGGGACTACTAACTTGTTATATTTTATAGTTTTTATAGTGACATGAGGTCCTTTCATTTTAGTTTTTTAGCTCCACTGGATAAACCTAAAATAATGTTCTTCAAAACAAAATACATAGGCAGAATCAAAACTAAACTGAAATTCCTAATAATGTTTTACTAGTTTATATGGATTCATAAATATAAACATGGCATAATAAATGAAAATGAAAACAACGAAATGGGCTCACGTCTGTAATCCCATCACTTTGGGAGGCCGAGGTGGGTGGATCACCCGAGGCCAGGAGTTCCAGACCAGCCTGGCCAACATGGTAAAACCCCATTTCTGCTAAAATATACAAAGATTAGTGGGGTGTAATAGCTAGCACACACCTGTAATCTGAGCTACTCGGGATACTGAGGCAGAAGAATCACTTGAACCCGGGAGGTGGAGGTTGCAGTGAGCTGAGATCCCGCCACTACACTCCAGGCTGGGTGACAGAGTGAGACTCCATCTCAAAAAAAAAAAAAAAAAAAAAAAAAAGACTGTCTTGTTTTGAAATCATACATTGCATGTAGTTCTAGTCATATGCATTCAAGGGCATCAGATTTCAATACAATCACAGTTTCAGGCAGCCATGGTGTCCAATAAAGTTCAGGGTGCTTTGTTGTTCCAGGATTCTACTTCTAAAACCGCTTTCTACACTAATGAGAGCAACATGACCAATAGAGGCTTTTAAGGCCAAGTAATAATAAGAAAAATTTGAAATGAGAATCTCTTATTGAGCATACACATTTTTAGTAAAGTCATTTCTAATAATGACATAATTTCTCCATCTACTGCCCATCTTTTTGTTATGAATTTACTTAGAAGATGCTTCTTTCACAGCATTCATACTTAGGCCTTTTTCTGAATTAGCTTAGTCTAAATTATATTTGAATGTGACATGTGGCACAGTATAAGTAAAAATGGCAAACATATGGCAGTATACTACCACTTCCCCTTCTCATGCTTGAGGCAGACATCACTAATCTATCATAGATCTCTTTTCTACTGTCTAAATGAAGCCTTGTAATTCTTTGTAACATAGCATTAGACAGATATTACCAAGAGAATCAGAGTTATCACTTGAGGTGACATCTCTGATGTAGAACTGGCTTTGGATTCAGACAGTTCCTGTTCTAATTCTAATTCTGACATTAGTTATGAAACATTAGAAATCGGAATTTTCTTATCTCCAAAATGAGGATAATAATCTATATTGTGGAGTTTTCTTATTATAATTATTATAGCTAAGAGCTTGCTATGTATAAATAATAATTGTGGCTATTATCATTCCATTTTAAAAGAAGTTACAGTTCCTTCACTTTTTGTTCTTCATTGTACTTTTCTAGCATAACGAAGGCCATTTGGGTGGACTAGAAAGCTGGTTTTCTGATGTTTCCCTCTGTTTGTATTTCACCTTTGATCCTTAGCCAATTTTTTTTTTTTTATTCTTAGTTCCTGAGAAATCAAGAGTAGGCTTTTCCCTTAACATCTTGATTGGCAACTTCAAGTATCTTGTTACTGTAATTTCTAGTACAAAACTGCTTCAGCAGCCATCCCAATTATGTCCAAATAATTTAGACCAGCTGAATCTTCATAAATCAGAAACGTTTTTTAAGTTTTATGGAAGCAAGTTTGAGAAAGTTTGCATTGGCTGATTTCTGCCTACCTCCACCATCTTCCCATCCCCTCACTCCCAGCTAATTTAATGCACAGATGTACTTAAAAAGACCGTTTTTAGAATTTTTATGCCAAATAAATCATGTAGTTTCTGGTACCAAAAAAACCCAGAAAACAACGTTTAGCATTAAAAGACACAAGGAAACTTTGCCGAAACTATCTTTTATCCATGTGAACTTGCTGTGTGCCATCAGGGCTGTATTTGAAATAAAATCCTGGCCAGGAATGGAAAAGTTAGCATTGTTCAGCTCAGGTTCCCAAACTTACCATCCATCCAAGAGGAGTAGATAATTCAGAGCCTTCAAAATTTGCCTAGAAAAGATAAAATTCAACTATTCCAAACTGAAATGTTTCCATTGAATGAGTCTTTAATTTTAAAACTCAGGAAGGTTCTCACTATTTGGTTCTTTTTTGCTTACACGGCAATAATCTATAGTGTAGAACCATTTACCTGTGGATTTGTCTCAAATTTAGTCATTAATGTTTAATCTTCATAGGGCTAGCAATGGATCATTTTTTTTTGGAGAAAATTACCAAGTGTGTAAACCTAAGATACTATTTTTTAAAAATCTCATTTATAATTCTTTATTTGGATAAAGAAAGCAGGACTAGAAATATTTAGATTTTTTAAAAAAGATAATTGAATGTATATCTTGATTGTGGTGGTAGGTGCATGACTATATACATTTGTCCAAAATCATCAAATTGTATACAAGAAATGATACATTTTATTGCATAAAATTTACCTAATAAAGTTGATTTAAAGAGGTAACTAGGGTGTGCAATTTTCAAGGATGGGTCTCTGTACTTGAAATATCAAGGTGCTTTTCCGCAGGGGCCTGGGAGAGCTGGAACAGACTGTGCCTTGGACTGCGGCTCCGGGATAGGAAGGGTCAGCAAACACGTCTTATTGCCTGTTTTCAACAGTGTGGAGCTGGTGGATATGATGGAATCCTTTCTCCTTGAAGCCCAGAACTACCTGCAGGTCAAAGGTGACAAAGTAGAAAGCTACCACTGCTACAGTCTGCAGGAATTCACACCCCCGTTCAGGAGATATGATGTCATCTGGATTCAGTGGGTCTCTGGTTAGTCCTGCATGACTTTGGCTCTGCTATTCTCCCCTTTTCAGCCAGAGAAGACGGTGCTTGGGGCTAATGAGGGCACCAGGGAAGAGTTAGCTGTAGTACTTCGAGCAGTTAGCTCCCTTAGGTGTCATGTGAACTCCCACAAAACTCTGATCTTCCAGATTTCTCCCTTGACATTTTCTGTACAATAAATTTACATTTCTTTGAGGATTTACGTTGGTTCTCGAACCAACCTAAATGGAGCAAGTGCCTTTGGACCAACCTAAATCCTTGAAGAAATCTAAATACTTGAAAAATTTTCAAAAGTGCAGTCAAAAAGATTAATCCCCATTTATTGGCAGAACTAGACATTCTTAGATTTAAATCCCCAGGAAATGAGACAGCAGTGAATTCGATTTTGGGGTGCGTGTGTGTGTGACACAAAGATATAGTAATAGAGGGGTTCTTCAGGGGACAGGGAGGGACTCGTGGGGGTAGACAATAATTTATCTCATGCCTATGAGGTTGACAGGCTAGGTAGGATAATATATTTTACAGACAGGGGACAGAGTCTTCTCTAAGAGGATATGTGTCCCCTTATCTAAATTTTCAAAGCCTCCTGTAACTAAACGAGGCTATTAAATAATTCATGAATGAGTGAACAAATGGTCTCCTGATTCTCAGCCGTGTTCTCCCCTACTCACCTTCCATCCTCCCTACCATATCATCCTGTTCCCCCATCCACTTGGTCCCCCTTGTAGGGCACCTGACTGATAAGGACCTTCTTGCATTTCTTTCCCGGTGCCGAGATGGCCTGAAAGAAAATGGCGTCATCATATTGAAGGACAATGTGGCCCGGGAGGGCTGTATCCTCGATCTCTCTGACAGCAGTGTGACTCGGGACATGGACATCCTCCGGAGCCTCATAAGGAAGAGTGGGCTGGTGGTGCTGGGCCAAGAGAAGCAGGACTGCTTCCCAGAGCAGTGCATCCCCGTGTGGATGTTCGCACTGCACAGCGACAGACACTCCTGAAAAAGCAGTGGGAATGAACGCCCGGACTGGGCAGTGGTGCTTTGGGACGGGGCTGCTATCCTTCCAGATGCCCCTTGTAATGCAGATAGGGAAGGTTAGAAAAGCGATACAATGTATGTCTGGAAATAATTTATGATATAATATGTACCTGTTTTCAGTGGTTATACAATGCACACACTGATGAGACGTGCACAAATTCTGTGGATTTTCTGAAAAAAAAAAAAAGTGAAATATCAGGAAACGTGCTTTAAATCTGTTTGTATGTGTCTAAACTGTACAAGCGTGCATGAAAACAGAAGGCATAAAGGACAGCTGGCCTGCATCAATATTTGTAAAAATCGTCTTTAACAACATCCTTGGCAAAAATGGTATTTTTTATTTTTTTCATCACAAGATGAAATCAGCATTCTGTGGGTCAAGGAACACAAATAATTTAGCTTTGGGGGTTGTTCAAATAAAGCATTTGTTTACTCAAACACACACAAAAAAGGAAAAGAAACAATGCCCACATATTCCAAACTATCTTGTTCCCTGATAATTACTATTACAGAGTATTCTGTTGGGGGCGGGGGTGGGAGAAAATCTAGACTCCTTTCCCCACCTTCATGTCAGTTACATTATACTTCCTTCCTCTTTGGTACTACTACTTCTCTTGAACAAACATCTCCCTCTAATTAAGAAGACACTAGTCAAAATAATCTTGTGAACACAAGTGCATTATTTAATTTTGCCTTTAGCCTTTCTCTTGGCAGAAAAGGTATTTGGTTTCACTTTCTATTTTGGGTCAGTTTTACTACCCAGTGATGTAATATGGATGTAATTTGATAACAGAGGTCTGCATTACAGTGATGGGAAGTATCTCCCTTCAGGAGAAAATGTTGTGCCCTGAAATTTCAGCCTTTAACATATAAGTAAATGTCATTGATAATCTAATTTTAGTCTTTGGTTTTCAACATTGCTTGGTTCATTGCAGCTGCTCCTGGGGTCTTGATTGATATGAATATATATTGGAAAGAGAAGCAGCAAAACAAATGGACAAGGAAATGATAAACCTGAAAACTGAACTAGCTGGACATTGGTTTAATTAAAAATAATCTAAAATTATTCAAAAAATGTAATTCAATTTTTATTAGCAGAATGCTAAATATAACTGCTGTTGTCTTTAAAACACTTCAACATCTTCACATGGAAGCACATTTGTGCTTGGTATGTATTGAGTCTTCATGCAATGAAAATTATCAATTTAAGTAAAGAAGATAAGACTACATGGATATGCTATCATCATAAAACAGTATTTTCAGGTCACAGCTGTAATTTAAGAGGAAAACAATTATGATAAAACATTTGATACTTTGTTGTAGCTTTACCTTGGTAGTTTCATTTACTGTGCTGGAAAATTATTTCACCTATTCTGCTCTTGGCATCTTACAGCTGTTTGATGTTACTTGCTATGCTCTAGGGTAGCATGCCACTGATTCCATGACAAGCAAGCCAGGGACCAGAACTAAATCGAATGGTAAACCATTACCAAACAGCCTAAGTGCAGCAAAACAATGGTACTCATGTTTTAGGCCTCTGTAATTCTTAGAGCACATTAACAGAATCTTCTTTTTAGGCTCATCCTGGGAATTTTCTATTTCTTTCACCAGTATCCTTAATTCTCTTAACCCTTGACTTTCTGTTTTGCCAATATTCACAAGCTGATTGACATAGTTGTCAATATTCTCTGCTATGGGTTTCTGAGCTTATGGAGGGAATGACATAATTTTCCTGCTGATACTGATACCTGATTTTCAACTCAGTTGGGTCATTAAGGTTGATCACCATTCCCTTTTCTCATCCTAAATCACATATTATTCTCCTTAGAAATTTTTCAGATTTTTATTGCTCTGTCCAATTTCCCAATTCCGTATCTATGCTTAACTTAATTGAGAAAGTAGACATTGGGAGTAAACAGTATCAACACCCCTTCTCCCCTGACCTGGCTTTATATTGTTAATAACGGGTACAAAGTAAAGGGTGGCTTGAGAGAAATTGGAGCCAGATCATGTACACTATAGGTCATGTTAAGGTTTGGACATGTTATTCAAAGAACAAATGGAAGTTCTTGAAGGAGGCAAGTAAAGGACTGATTTTTCTGCCTTTCGTAGTAGAGTCATAGAAACTGTGGAAAGAAGACATTTAGCGTGAGACCTACTCCAGTCCTCTGCAATCTAATTGAGTAAGCGAAACACACTGCTCAAGTTTATCAACACATCTGAAAACTAGTGATACAAATGACAACCTATATTATTTCCCAAATACTGGTCCACAGTCCAGCTGCCTCAGAATCACTTGAGGGAGACTTATAAATAGAGATTCTCAAACTTGATCCCCATGATACATGGTTTTGTTAAGTTGGTCACTGATTCTGATCACTAGTTTTGTTTGAGGACATTGATGGGAAAGAGGTGTGGAGCTGAGCTCCTCAGAACTACAGAAAGGTAAGGCAAGGGAAGCAAAAGTATGGACCAGGTTCAAGGGAAATCATTGGATGATGAAATCCATTGTCCGCATTGATGCCAGTCCTTCTAAAATATGAATCTGATCATGCCATGTATAAACTTCCTTTTCCAAAAATTTTATTTTAGGTTTGGGGTACATGTGAAGGTTGCTTACATAGGTAAACACATGGCACAGGGGTTTGTTGTACATGTTGTTTCATCACTCAGGTATTAAGCCCAGTACCCAACAGTAACTTTTTCTGCTTCCCTCCCTCTTCCACCCTCGCTGCTCAAGTAGACCCCAGTGACTGTTGTTTCCTTCTTTGTGTTGATAAATTTTTAATCATTTAGCTCCCACTTAAAAGTGAGAACATGCAGTATTTGGTTTTCTGTTCCTGAATTAGTTTGGTAAGGATAATAGCCTCCAGCTCCATCCATGTTCCTGGAAAATACATGATTTCATTCTTTTTTTATGGCTGCATAGTATTCCATGGTGTGTATGTACCACATTTTCTTTATCCAATCTGTCATTGATGGGCATTTATGTTGATTCCATGTCTTTGCTATTGTGAATAGTGCTGCAATGAACATTTGCATGCATGTTTCTTTATGGTACAGTGATTTATATTTCTCTGGGTAAGTACCCAGTAATGGGATTCCTGAGGGGTGGAATGGTAGTTCTGCTTTTAGCTCTTTGGGGAATTGCCATACTGCTTTCCACAATGGTTGAATTAATTTACACTCCCATTAACAGTATATAAATGTTACTTTTTCTTTGCAACCTCGCCAGCATCTGTTATTTTTTGACTTTTAAATAATGTCATGCTGACTGGTGTGAGATGGTATCTCATTGTGGTTTTGATTTGCATTTCGCTAATAATCAGTGATATCGAGCTTTTTTTCATGTGGTTCTTGGCCACATGTCTTCTTTTGAGAAGTGTCTGTTCATATCCTTTTGCCCATTTTTAAATGGGGTTGTTTTTCTCTTGCAAATTAAATTCCTTACAGATGCCAGATATCAGATGTTTGTCAGATGCATTGTTTGTAAGTATTTTCTCCCATTCCATAGGTGTCTGTTTACTCTGTTGATAGTTTCTTTTGCTGTGCAGAAGCTCTTAAGTTTAATTAGATTCCACTTGTCAATTTTTGCTTTTGTTGTGATTGCTTTTGGTGTGCTTTTCATGAAATCTTTGCTTGTTTCTATGTCCAGAATGGTATTCCCTCGGTTGTTTTCCAGAGTTTTTATTGTTTTGGGTTTTACATTTAAGTCTTTAATTCCTCTTAAGTTCATTTTCGTATATGGTATAAGAAAGGGGTCCAGCTTCAATTTTCTGCAAATGGCTAACCAGTTATCCCAGCATCATTTATTAAATAGAGAGTCTTTTCCCCATTGCTCATTTTTTGTTAGCTTTATCGAAGATCAGATGGTCGCAGATATGTGGCCTTATTTCTTGGCTCTCTATTCTGTTTCATTGGTCTATGTGCCTGTTTTTGTACCGGTAACATGCTGTTTTGGTTACTCTAGCCTTGTTGAAGTAGGGTAACATGATACCTCCAGCTTTGTTCTTTTTGCTTAGGATTGCCTTGGCAATTCAGACTCTTTTTTGGTTCCATATGAATTTTAAAATAGTTTCTTCTAGTTCTGTGAAGAATGTCTTTGGTAGTTTGATAGGAATAGCATTGAATCTGTTAATCATTTTGGGCAGTATAACCATTTTAATGATATTGATTTTTTCTTTCCATGAGCATGGAGTGTTTTCCATTTGTTTGTGTCTTCTCTGATTTCTTTGAACAGTATTTTGTAATTCTCATTGTAGAGATCATTTACCTCCCTTGTTAGCTGTATTCCTATGTATTTTATTCTTTTTGTTACATTTTTGAGTAGGATTGCCTTCTGATTTGGATCTTGGTTTGACTGTTGTTGGTGTATAGGAATGCTAATGTTTTTTATACATTGATTTCATATCCTGAAACTTTGATGAAGTTATTTATCAGCTGAAGGAGCTTTTAGGCTGAGACTATGGGGTTTTCTAGATATAGGAAATTCATAGCAATTCTAATTACAGACAAAACAGATTTCAAACCAACAATGATAAAAAAAAGATGAAGAAGGGAATTACATAAAGGTAAAGGGTCCAATTCAGCAAAAATACCTAACTATCCTAAATATATATGCACCCAACACAGGAGCATCCAGATTCATAAAGCGAGTTCTTAGAGACCCACAAAGAGAAATAGATTCCCACAGAATAATAGTGGGAGACTTCAACACTCCACTGACAATGTTAGATCATGAAGGCTGAAAATTAACAAAGATATTCAGGACCTAAGCTCAATATTAGGTCAAATGGGTTTGATAGACCTTTACAGAACTCTCCACCCAAAACCAACAGAATATACATTTTTCTGATTGCCATATGGCACATACTCTAAAATCAACCACACAATTGGACATAGAACAATTCTCAACAAATGTAAAAGAACTGAAATCATACCAAACACACTCTCAGACCACAGCACAATAAAAATAGAAGACTGAAAATTGCTTAAAACCATGCAATTACATGGAAATTAAACAACAGGCTTCTGAATGAATATTGGGTAAATAATGAAATTAAGACAGAAATCAAGACGTTCTTTGAAAATAATGAGAACAAAGATACAATATGTCAGAATCTCTGGGACACAGCTAAGGCAATATTAAGAGGGAAATTCATAGCACTAAATGCCCACATCAGAAAGTTAGAAAGATCTAAAATTAACAAACTAACTTCACAATGGAAAGAACTGGAGAAGCAAGAACAAATCAACCCCAGTGGTAGCAGAAGATGAGAAATAACAACAACAACAAAAAAGCTGAAATGAAGGAAACTGAAACACGAAAAAACATTCAAAAGATCAATGAATCCAAGCGTTGTTTTTTGTTTTGTTCTTTTTTGGAAAAAAAACAAGAAAGGCCAGGCACTGTGGCTCATGCCTGTAATCCCAGCACTTTGGGAGGCTGAGACGGGTGGATCACGAGGTCAGGAGATCGAGACCATCTTGGCTAACATGGTGAAACCCTGTCTCTAGTAAAAATACAAAAAATTAGCTGGGCGTGGTGGCAGGCGCCTGTAGTCCCAGCTACTCCGGAGGCTAAGGCAGGAGAATGGCGTGAATCCGGAAGGCGAAGCTTGCAGTGAGTGGACATGGCGCCACTGCACTCCAGCCTGGTGACAGAGCGAGACTCAAAAAAAAAAAAAAAAAAAAAAGAAAACTGATAGACCACTAGCTAGACTAATAAAGAAGAAAAGAGAAAAGACCCAAATAAACGCAATTAGAAATGATAAAGGAAATGTTACTACTGACCTCACATATATAAAAACAACCATCAGAGACTACTATGACCACATCTACACACAGACTAGAAAATCTAAAAGAGATGAATAAATTCCTGGACACATACACCCCCGCAAGACTGAGCAAGGAAGAAGCTGATTCCCTGAATAGGCCAATAATGAGCTCTGAAATGGAATCAGTAACAGCCTACCAACCAACAAAAGGCCAGGACCTGATGGATTCACAGCTGAATTCTACTAGATGTACAAAGAAGAGCTGGTACCATTCCTACAGAAACTATTCCAAAAATCTGAGGAGAAAGGACTCCTTTCCAACTCCTCCTATGAGGCTAGCATCATCTTGATGCTAAACTTTCAATGACTCCCCACCACCAAGAGGATGAATTTCTGTCTCCTTAGAATGGCATATAAAGCCTTTTGTGATTTGGCCCTGGCTTCCCTCTCCACTCCTGCACCTATACTTAAGTACTTGTAGGTCCCTTAGGGAGCCATAATTTGTGGCATTTTTACATGTTACTTCCTTGGCATATATATTTTATTTTTAATTTTTGTCAGGCCCATACCACTTAGATGTTGCTGACTCCAGGAAAGCTTCCCTTACTCCCTGGGTGCTGGGCTAAGCACCCCTATTCTGGGTTCCCCTCTGCTTACCATATCACAGCACTTCCGTGACTTCATAATCGTCTGTTTACTTGCCATCTCCTCTATTAAATTCTGAGCTCCCTGATGGAGTATTCACGGTTAGAGTCTCAGTCTCTATTACCGTTCCTACTACACTTCAGGAACTCAAAAGCTTTGCTGAAATAATGCAAGGTGATAATAAAAGTAGAAGGACTTGGGATATTCTTGATTTCCGAAGGCATCAAACAGGAATCAACAAACCAGCAGGAAAAACGACGGGCTTTTTAAGTTCCACGAAAACTACGGTGTGCAAGACTGGTCAAAACAGTAATCAAACAATGCAAGTGGCAAGAATCAGGAAGTGCACAGAAACGAGAAGCTCGGTGCACACTGGGATCGGGCAAGCGTCTGGGAGAAGATTGTAGCAAGACTGGATCCTGAGGTAAAATCCTGCCTAGTTAGGAAATCTCTCTGTCTTTCTTTCTTTCTCTCTCTCTCTTTTTTTTTTTTTTTTAATGTTTATTCATGGTTAATATATTTGAT